>NC_133658.1:128424044-128756549 GCF_037893015.1 Macrotis lagotis
AGAGTTTGAATAAAGACTAAAGGCAATTATTACCTTTATTTAAAAATTTTGCTATCTTATAGTTTATTTTTTTTTCCTTAAGGATATGATATCTCAACACATTCAACTTAGGCAATGTATAGCATGGAAACAACGTAAAGTCTAACAGACTGCCTTCTGTGGGGGGTGGGGGGGAGGAAATGAGATTGGGGGAAACAAAATTTAAAAAAATTAATAATCAAAAATATCTTTTTTTCCAGTTAATGTAGAGTTTTCAGTGTTCATTTTTATCAAATTTTCTCCCTTCATTCCCCTCTCCCCAAGGCAGCAAATGATCTGATATAGATTATATAAACGCAATCATGTTAAATATATTCCCATAGTAGTCATGCTGTAAAAGAAAAATCAGGACAAAAGGGAAAAAGCCACAAGAAAGAAAAAACAAGTAAAAAGAAGTGAAAATTGTATGCTTTGATCTGCGTTCATACTCCCACAAGTCTTTTAAAATTGTCTTTGATTACTATATTGCTGAGAAAAACTAAGTCTGTCATAGTTGCTCTTCATAATTTTGATGTTACTGTGTACAGTGTTCTCCTTGTTCTGCTCAGCATCAGCTCATTTAAGTGCAGGTTTTTCTGAAATTCTCCTGCTCATTTTTTTTTCACAATTTGTTCAGCCATTCCCCAATGATGGGCATCCTGCCATCTTTCAATTCTTTCCCTCCACAGAAAGAACTGCTCTAAATATTTTTGTTCATGTGGGTCTTTTTTTCTTTTTTTAAATAATCTCTTTGGGATATAGATCTAGTAAATTATGCATTTCTAGATGAAGCCTAAGGTCATTCCTTTGTTCACTGCTACATTATACTGTTGATATATATTGAATTTGCAATCCACTAAAATCCTTAGATCTTCTCTATAACAACTTCTATATACCTAGCCTTATCTTAAACATGCAAAAATGACTTTTAGTACCCAGACACAAGATGTTACATTTATCCTTATTGAAATTAAAATTAATTTTATTAGATTCAGCCCAGTATTCTACTCTGCCAAGATTTTTTTAGATCTTGACTCTGTAATCCAGTTTAATAGCCTTTTCTAGCTTTGTGTCATCTGCATATGTGATGTGCATGTCTGCTTTCATCCAAGCCACTGATAAAAATGTTAAACAGCACAGTTTCAAGTATATATGGTTTGTTTTGAATCTATATTTTTATATAATTTGTATCTCTCCAATTTCAAAAAGAAAATAGGTTAGTCTGGTCTAACCTATTTTATTGACCCTATATTGACTCTCTGCACTCACTGCTTTCTTTGCTAGATATTTCTTTAGTAATCTCTAAAGTTTTATTTGGAATTGAAGTCAAGCTCGCTTGACTGTAGTTTGCAGACTCTGTTCTATTTCCTTTTTTCAAAAATTATCTTACTACTTACTTTTGGTGACCAGAATCATGTACTCTTTCACCATAGCACTCTTATTGGGAATAGAATGTGTTGGGAGAGTTGGATTTCTCTCTACTCCTGTCCTGCAGTAATGACTCCTCTGGTTTGGATGGGGATGAGAGCACTCAGTACTTTTGGGGGTGAAGTAGATTCAAGCTGTCATAAGCCTTCAGCAGAGCAGAAGTCTTGTTTTAGAAGTTTCTTTACAAGTATATAAGGGTCATTTGTAAGTTGTGGGTTCACATGTTAGCGACTGCTTATGTATAATGTAGTCATGTAACAGAAATGGAATATGAGGAAGTAACTGTGTATCTCAAAAATGAAGACTAATTAAATCTTTGATGGGCTATGATAAATTCTTATTTGGGATGTAACATGCCTGTCATTTGTATTGGTTGTTTATCATGGTGCATAAAGTGAGGGAGTGTGTAGCTAGTAATAATAATGAATGATCATATTAGTACTTTGAAATTTTAAGATCATAGCTATATTCAGTTTACATCTAAAGCTAATTTAATTAAAGTTTTATTAATAGAAAATTTTTTATTGATCTTTTTTTCAGGTTTGTTTGTACTCATTTATTATAGAAGCAGCTAGTGTTGGATATGGAGTCAGGAAGACTTGAGTTCAAATGTGAACTTAGATTTAATAGCTGTGTTTCCCTGACACAAGATACTTAACCTTCTGAATGCATCAATTTTCTCATCTGTGAAATGAAGATAATATTAACACCTACCTCCCAGATTGCTGTGAAATTATATTTATAAGGTGGTTTATAGAAATACTACTCAAAATACTTAAATATTATTGCTATTTTTATTGAAATTCTTTTAGAACTGCAGACGTTTATCTGTTTATACATGCAAAAATTAAGTTAAAAATTAAAGGAAAAGTTACTTAAAAGTCTTTTACTGATTCATTTTCAAACCATTTATAGAGGCACACATTTTTGAAATGACAGGTAACTACTGAATGCTTCTCTTTGCTGTATCTTTTAATGAAAATAATTAATTTGTGCTCTGCCTTATTTGTTTTTCTTCCAGAATTTTTATAAGGTAAAAATTATGCTAATTCTCTAGATTCTTGCAGTTGAATATTTTGCTCTGTTATCATTGGTTCCCTCCTCACTTCCCATCCTTATAAACTTTAGTGAAATTCAGAGAGTAATTTACAAACATTCAACCAAGATCTAGCTCTCAATGTAATAATAGAATATTGTTTGAAACTTCCTACTTTTTGATTTACTTAATGTATTGATTTCCTGATTGTCTTCATGATATTATAATTTGCTTTACTTCTAGGCAATTTCAGTTCATTTATGCAGAAGGAAATTTTTGAGCAGCCTGAATCTGTTGTTAATACAATGAGAGGAAGAGTTAACTTCGATGATTATACTGGTAATTAAATGTATATTTCTTAACTATTTAAAAGTATCTTAGCTGTTGTTAAGGTTAAAACAGGTAATATGAAAGTCAATCATGCTTTCTGTTTATTTTTATAATTGGTCTATCAGGGAGGCACAAACCCATTTCTAAAAAATCCTTGGAGCATGCACTTGAATATATTTTTTATAAAAATAAAAAATGAAATACGCTCTGCTCACAGGAAATTTATTATTATAACTCAGATAAGCATACATTTATTCACTTCCTGAAATCTTAGGATGAAGAGGTCACCCTTTGAAATTTGAGGTAATTTTAAGATAAATAAAAAAGATAACTACTATTTCATAGTAGATATCTAGCTCATGATACTCCTTAAAGGAGTTGAGTGAAACAGGTATAGGATTTAAATAAATTTTAAAAATATCTGGGAAATTTTTGAATGGTAGAGCCATAAATAACTTTTAAGAGAAGTTGGAATATTCATAACTTTTCAAGGATCGTGTGAATGATTAAAATTCTACATCCTATAACATTTCCCTTAGGGAATATAATGGTAGCAGAATTTTGGACAGAAAGAAGCAGAGGTTTGTCTGTGCTCTCATTTTAATGTTATTGTTTATGTCTTAACTCCTCAACTCAATGATAAAGTCTTAGAGCTCCAGACCATATCAGGGTGCAGTGTAAAGCAGGCTCTCATTATTTGGTGAATAAAACAGTAGGTAACAGTTCTGGGAGAGAAGGGATGTGAACAGAGAAGAACAAATGAAGGAAAACTTCCTCAAGGAATTAAGGTGACAAGGTTTGGGCTAAATCTGAAGAATGAGAGAGCTGAATTGGCAGCAAACAGGCATTGGCAAATGCCTGGCAAATACAGAGGCAAATAAATAGGAGCAAAATTGCTTTCTGCAGAACCCTTCTGTGTCCTCTAAATTTCATAGATTTTTTTTTTTTTGGTTATAGCAATTTACATTCAGCAGTCAGTTGTCAGATATATATTAAGTCATCTATAGAGGAAAAAAATCTTTTTTTGCTAGAATAGCTATTCTCAAACATGTTTATTCACAGCACAGTATTTTTTCCTTCTAGGGAGTCACAAAACACTGAACTGAACATTGAATTTGGCAACAAATAAAGGTTTCGAGAGTCTCTAGATCTATAAACTTTAGAAGACTCTCAGTCTCTTTCCCTTGCCGCCCCCCATCCCTTTCTCCTCTTCCTTCTCTAAACTTAGTACTCTTGTGAAGAGGCAGTTGTGAAGTGTAGTTGAGGGTAGGCATCTGGGGATGGAGGATGGAGGGATGGAGAGGAATGTGGATGGATGGTGCTGGCACAGCCTTTGAGATTGAACTATTGGACTAGCCCTGGGATAAAGCCCCCTATACTGAAGAAGCTTACAATCTATTTCACAGAAACCTATACTCCAAAAGAGAACACAGAGACCTTGAATAAGGTAGATAGATATAAAGTGCTATTGACCACCCTCCCAATTTTAATATTGTATTTTAAAGTTTGAACTTAAGCACCAACTGAAAGGAGCATTTATTTCCATGTACAAAGTAAAGCAAAAATGGGAATTGAAACTGAGAATGTCTCTGGATGCATATTGCTTAGATTCAGGATGTTTCCCTGCTTGCTTATCTGTTACTTGCTTCCTGTTTTCTTCTTAGCATTAAAACTTTCAGTGATTTTTCTTTCACTTTTGGGGGTCAATCTTATTGCTATATTCCTTTCCTTATCACTCCCCCTCTGCACTAAAAAAACAGAACAAAACAAAAAAAACCCTAACACAACAAATTCCCATCTTGGTTGTGTTTGAAATTTTATGTCTCATTTTCAAATGAAGTCTCTTATCACTGTCATGAGGTGTGTAACAGGCTCTCCAAGTGCTCAGGGGCTGGAGTTTGTCACTGCATTGATGAGAGTTCTTATATTTCTCAGAATTCTTTAAAATATTGTTATTGTATTAGTTCCTTGCCCTTGTTCTTCTAAGTATTATTATTCTTGAGGAGTAAAAGGAATCAGTGTTTCAGAATAGGAGAATCTGATTGTAACCTTAAAAGGTGGGTAGTTTTTTTCTAAAGAACCATGGTAATAAGGACAATGTGTTTGTGTGTGTGTGTGTGTGTGTATGTGTATAAAACATAGGGTGAACAAAACATGAGGCCAAGTGGAGGGCCTGTGCTGGTAGAATGGTGACAGTTTTGTTGACTGCAATGTAAAATAAATGGGAACAGTATGAAGTAAGGCTGAAAAGAGAAGTTGTTACATTACATAGACTTTTGGATGAATGTTATATAGGATAAGGAAATGTAGCATCATTGGGTTTAACAGTAGGTCTGCATTTAAAGTTTTATCTTTGTAGTTTATTTGGTAGCAGTATGAAGGGTATATTGGATAAGGAAGAGAAAGGGTAAAGGAGATCATTTAGAAGGTTCTTTCAGTCATTAAGACCTGTAATATTTGGGGGTGGAAGGAGGGTAGGAATGAGAATGAAAAAAAGAGATGGACTGGAGATTGTGGAGAAATGGAATTGTTGTTACCTATTACTAAATAATACTGTTTAGAACATAACTAACTGAAAATAATGATATGACATTAAGAGATAAAGTCATACAAATGAGCCAGTTCCTGTTAAGGATAATGAACTACATGTTTCTGTTATTTTCTAAAATTATGTTTATCATTCTCAAAAATTCTGAAAATGCTTCTGTGATAGGTTAAATATATATATGTATATATATAAAATAAATGAAAATTTCTGTTTCAACATAAATAGTATTTATTTACTTAAGAAATTTTGATAAAAAGAATTTTTTGCTTTAGAAAAGTTCTGCATGTTTTTCAGTGTTATTGACATACATATTCCTGAAATGTTATCAGATGCAGCACTTTTAAAAAATGTAATTAAATCTTTTATTTCAGTAAATTTGGGAGGTTTGAAAGATCACATCAAAGAGATCCAGAGATGTCGACGTTTGATTCTTATTGCATGTGGGACAAGTTATCATGCTGGAGTTGCAGTAAGTGGTTTCTTGAAATTTTAGTTGCATTTGATTTTATTGTATTTTTAGAGTTGTTCTGCTAACTATTAAAATATCTTTGCTAAAAGGGAATGTTCTTTTCTTCTTATTGCAAAAGTGAAATTGACTCAAGAAATTTAAAAGCTGCTTCAAGGTTTTGCAATGGCATACAATAATTTAGTCCTGAAAAATTGATTTTAGAAGCACTTTCCAGGATAGTAGAATCTTTAATGTTGGTTTTTATGAAGGACAGCAAAGTAAAATCCCTGCTGCTCTTGAAAAACTCCTTATTTCTCTCTTTATCTTTGCCTTCTTTTGAGAATCAAAGAAATTTGAGCAGATTTGCCTGAAAGGGAAATCTCTTTTTAACTCTTTTAACTCCAGAAAAATATGTCCTGATTTTGTAAGATTTTGTAAGAACTTTTTGCCATAGTTTTATTTAGAAGTTGAAAAACTAGCCTGATGATAATTGGCTTAAATTTATTATTAATGTGGGGGGCCATTGAACTGAAAGGATTTTTTTGGTCCAAAAGTAGAAGTCAACTACTAATTGGTAACTTACAACATTAATTTTTTTGAGTCTTTCTATTAAATCATTGACTTATGATAGTTGTTGAAAACCAGATATCACCTCATTTTTTTTTTCTTTAGAAGCAATCCTATTCATTCTAGTGAGGTTTTTTTTTTGACAGTTGTTTTTGATAGAGTCCAGCAGGTACATTGTTCACAGATATTTTGGTCTTAATAAAATGATGTGAAAAGCAAAAAAAAAAAAAAATCTTGAGACGTAGTGGTTTATTTATTTTGACTGGGAACAAGATTGTATTTATATCATTCCAAAAGGAGCAGCTTTCCAATGGTCTCTGGTTTTATTGCATCATGGCAGGGAGCAGAAAGTTTATTGTTCCACTTGTAATATAATATAGTAGTTTTCCATTTCAAAAATAACCCATTCATTAATACAGATTTAATCTTTGTTTTGGTGATGCTATTTTAAAAAATATTCAAAATTAAAGTAATTTAACCAGACATATTTTTCTCCCTCTGTTCTGAAAAAACATTTCTCCAGATTAGTATGTATTTTAGAGTTGGCATTAACTATTGATCCCCAGATATTCAAAAGGAAAACATGAGTTTTGATGTGTTTTGTACATGGATATCTTATTTGTAAATAGCAAAAGAGCATATTGATTCAAATCAAAAGTATGGAAGAGGATCATTTTTTTTAGATGAAATGCTTTAAAATTTTATGACAGTTTTCCTATAAGGAAAAATCTGTGTTATTATTGTTAGGGTTTTCTGTCTTATTGGAAAGTTCTTGTTTTATATACTGCTCATGTAAACATCATTTACTATGTACTTCAAGAGGGCAGCAAAATCTTATATGTGAAACTATGTGAAATATGCTGAAGGGTGGAAGAGGGAGATTAATTTACTGTATAATTTTGAACATGAATAGCTTTTTCCTTTTCTAAATATTAGGTTGTTGGAGAGTCTTGAATGCCAGGATAAAGAATTTATATTTTTAATTGTAGGATAATGAAATTGTTTAATAGAGGAGTAATGTTATTATAGTGGTCCATTAGGAAAAATGAAAGTATTGACCTATATCTCCCTCAGTGGAAGATCACTGTACTAATGAAATCACAGACTTGTACTCTGTCTTCTTTTCTTCTTATTTACTCTATGGATTAACACTAGAGGCCTTAGTGAGGTAGTAGAACACATACCAGATATACAATATGGGCTAGCCTGAAGGAAGAGTGAGTGTCCTGGGAGGGCTTTACAGAAAATAGAAATTTCACTTGTTTGTTTGCTTTCAGTGTCCTTTGACATATTGTAGTCTTTGGGTGTGCTATGTGACGTCTGGCTTAGCTATCAGGACCATATTTTTTCTGTAGAAGAAATTGGATGGTTTTATAGATTCCATCATTTGTGATGTAACAAATCCTCACAAAATTGACAAGAAACTTTAAAACATGTATCCAACCTTTTAGCCCCTTTGGGTCACATCACCTAACAAAAATTTGTGAAGGGCCTCATAGAATTTAATATTTATTTATAATGTCAACATAACCCATTTTACCAATGATTATAATAATAAAATGTAATAATGCCTTATGCAGCCTCAGATTGGGTACTCTTGCTTTGAAAGATTCCTGTAATGAACCTTCAGATTGAAGAAAACACTAGTAGTTAGGGAATGGAAGGAAACAAGAATATAATTGAATTGATATTTTTAATAGTATGCTCTCTTAGCCATAATACAAAGGAAAAACAGTGCTCTATCAAGTCAAGCAAGAAATTAGCTAAAAAAATTTCAAAATTATATAGAAAATTGGGAGTGGCAGCTAGGTGGCACAGTGGATAGAGCACTGGCTCTGGAGTAAGGAGTACTTGAGTTCAAATCCAGCCTCAAACACTTAATAATTACCTAGCTGTGTGGCTTTGGGCAAACCACTTAACCCCGTTTGCCTTGCAAAAACCTAAAAAAGAAAATTATAGAAAATTATTTGAAATGTGAAATTATGATAATGTAAAATAGTAATACATTGCTTTTATTATTAACAATAAACCTCACTCTAAGTGTATGTTGAGCCTTAAAATATTAGCTAATGTTAATATGAAGCCATCATAATTAGCATGATGTTTAGAAGTTACATTTTTATTGTGGAAAAGTAACAGCTATAAAAATCAGCTATAAAATTTTTTATTTTTACACTTAAAAAACTTAATTTGGAGGCATAATTTTCTGACATGTTTTAAATTTTTTTAAATTAAGAATTTTAGTAGGTTTTGAGATTATTTGTTAAGAAGACAAAAATACAATACCTTCCATTCAGTTTGTAAAAAAAACCTTATTGATGCTAGGATAGATACAAATTTACTAACTGAATTTCAGTAAAAACCTTTTCATAATTGATGGTTGATATTGAAAAAATGAATATCATGATTTATTGAGTGCAGCTCTGCTTGGATCTGTTTATTTTTGTTAGGTCTTTTGTTCAGTTTTGATAACTTTTGAAACAAGCATTGAAATTAGTGAAATTTGAATTCAGCCTTTGAATTACCCTCTCACACTCTCAAAGTATTAAACCAGAATTTTAAAAAATAATGAGAATATTCACATATATCATTAAAAATAATAATACTGATATTGATTTTGTAGTTAGCAGAAAGGTTTTTCAGATCATTGATAAAATTAAAATCTCATTTAAAAATGTATTTCAGAATATTTTATTATATACTATATTAATATATGATTTTCAAATAAATATACACATAGTGAGAATATATTTACTCAAAATATTTTACTGATAGAAACGCATGTTTCCAAAAGTTTATAATCTGATATCAAAAAAATCACAGGTCTAGTCCCACCAAATCCAAAAACAAAAACTCAAACACCATTTAAAGTATTCTAACAGGTCACATATAAAAATTTAGATTTTTGCTAGGCAATGGGTTAAGTGGCTTGCCCAAGGCCACACAGCTAGGTAATTCTTTATTGAGTGTCTGAGGTTGGATTTGAACTCAGGTCATCCTGACTCCAGGACTGGTGCTTTACCCACTGCACCACCTAGCTGCCCCTGGGAATTATTTTTAAGAATAGTGAGGCAGAAGTCACAGAAGCAGCATTAGAAAAGCATGATTAAGAGCAACCAATTGATGGAGAGCAAGATCACAGAGGAAAGGAAGGTTTCCCTTCACTCAGACTGGAGGAAAGAGGAGGCTGTGACTTCGATGAACATGGAGAGATTTGGTTGGGGTGGAGAGGAATTAGAAGATTTTCTGCAGACTGTAGATTTATTGTCAATAAATTAAGAAACAAGGTTATCTGCTGAGATTGGTTGGGAAAGGTATAGACTTGAATCTGGAGGAGTGAAGAGAAGATTCATAAATTGATAAATTCCAAAGTCTTAAATTGAAAAGGTCGATATTTAAAACATGGAAGACTATATAATTTTTGATATCTCTCTTGCAGACTCGTCAAGTTCTTGAGGAGTTGACAGAATTGCCTGTTATGGTGGAACTTGCCAGTGACTTTCTGGATAGAAACACTCCTGTTTTTCGAGATGATGTTTGCTTTTTCATCAGTCAGTCAGGTAAATTCATTTAGAGTTAGAAAGGGAGATTTTATGACATATGTGAATTTTTATATGTGACCTGTTAGAATACTTTAAATGGTGTCTTAGTGCCATTCTCAATGATTCCAGCATATTTAGGTGGCAGAAGATAGTAAAAAGTACAATGGATATTTCTAATGATATGACTGATGGTAGACACCATTTCATATAATTAATAGGACTTGGCAGTTAATCCAATATTAAGAAATGAGGGTAAGAGAAGAGGCAAAGATGAATGTGAGGTTTTGAACCCGTTAAAACCATTACTTGTTTTAAAAAAAATCAAGAAGAATGTGGCATCAAGAGATAAATTTTAAGATCATTCAAAAGGAAAAAAATAACATTTTTATGATATATTGTGATAAGGGTATAATTTATTTTTGAATGAATAATAATTTAAGGAGCTACTTAAAACTTATTTATGAATTAATGCATAAAACCTTAATCACTATGTAATTGTGAATTATTGTTTAACATCATAAAAGTAATGTATAAGAATATTATTTATATATATATATTTTTTTTAAACAGGAGAGACAGCAGATACATTAATGGGTCTTAGATATTGTAAAGAGAGAGGTGCCTTAACAGTAGGAATTACGAATACTGTTGGCAGCTCCATTTCAAGGGAGACAGATTGTGGAGTTCATATTAATGCCGGTCCAGAAATTGGTGTGGCCAGCACAAAGGTAAATTAAATTGACTCTTTTTCATATGATCAAAATATTTTGGGAATAGATTGTGATTTCTCAAACTTTTAACGTATGAAAAGCAACTACTATTTGGGCAAGATATATGTAATGAAATAATGATAATAATAATAATAATAATAATACATATAATATGTATAGTCTTAGAGGAAGTAGAAAAAGACAAACATGTAAGTTTCTCAAGGATTTAAAACTCAAACATATGTGGAGTTTAAACTTAGTTTTCTAATTCAATTTAATAAATATTCTATATGTTCTATGTTCTGGAGGTATAAAATCATCCCTCTATTGAAAGAGCTTACATTCATCTAGGGAATAGGAAGGAGATAAGACATATACACAGAAGTATAATTATATAATAACATAGAAGATAAGGACAAAGGGGAGACCTGGACAAAATGCTTTAGGAATATTTAAAGTTGAAAATGTTTTCAGTTTGATGGGTAAAGGAAGGCAAAACAGAAGAGATAGCATTATCTAAACCTTGAAGAAAAATGAGGATTCTGACTGCATTTGAGGAGGGAGTACACTATAGATATGGGGGTCACTATCTGTGCAAATATGCCAATATATAGGAAATAGCACACTGAATTCATTGAACCACTAGTAATTCTGTTGAATTGGAACTTGTGTCCTTGGTAACAGGAAATAAGTCTAATAATAGAGGTTGAACCTAAATTGTGGAGGACCATAAATGTCAGATCAAAAAATTTGTATTTTATTTTAGTTGCAAAGGATAGACTCTGGAGATTTTATAACTGGGAAATTACATAGTTAGATCTCTCTTCTAGGAAGATTGTTTCTGCAGCTATATGAAGGATGAATTGGTTGGAGATAAGACAGTAGGTGGTGAAGCTAGTTAGGAGGCTATTACATTATTCCAGATTAATAATAATGAGGACTTGAACCATAGTGATGGCCTTATGAGTTGAGAGGAGAATTTCTTGCAAGATTTGGATTAATAGGACTTGGCGATTAATCCAATATTAAGAAGTGAGGGAGAGAGAAGAGGCAAAGATGAATGTGGGGTTTTGAATCTAGGTGACTGCAATGATGATAATACCTACCATTGTTAGAAATAGACAAGTTTGAAAGTAGAGTGAGTTTAGAGAGTTCAGATGATAAATTACATTTTTAATATGTTGACTTTGAAATGCTATTGGCACATCAATATGGAGTGTTGATGACAATAGGCAATGAGAGAGTAGGACTAGTTTGTGAAAGATTTAAATGCTAAATATTTGTAGACACACGTGTGTGTGTGTGTGTGTGTGTGTGTATACATACATATATATATATATATATTTGTGTCTATATATACGTGTGTGTGTGTGTGTGTGTGTGTGTGTGTGTGTGTGTGTGTGTGTGTGTGTCTGGCCCTGTTTTCAGACTGGGCCCCAAATTAAGCCACCCCTGTGGAGATGTGGTCTGACCACTCCACCTGAGGGTGTTGTAGCCATAGCTTTCAAAGGTCCTGAAAAGAAAATTCTTGCCATTGAAGTCCTTGGTACTGTCAATAATTCAATATTGTAAACTGTGATAGATTTTTATCACAGGGAATGATGTTAAAAGAGGCAGTATTAATATTTTCTTTGCCATTGTACCCTCAAGATCTTTCCAACTGCCTTGCCAGTTGATGCCTGCCATTTCTGTTGTCTCCTCCATTAGAATGTGAACTACTTGAGAGCAGGGACTGACTGACTTTTCTGTTTGTATTGCCATCACTTAGTATACTTCTTTGTACATATCACTTAATAGATTTTAATTAATTAATCCTTTTGTTCAAGATGGAGGATTTAGTTTCTGGAGTAGTGACTTATTTTGAGAATAATCTGATCAAGGGGGGTATAAACTGAAAAAAAAAGATTCAGGAAAATAGTCCCTACATATATCTTGCTGAATGTGATATAGAGAAAAGTTATGACCTAGAAAGAGCAAAAATAAGGTATCCAGTAATTTTCTGGAGAAAAATAGTTTGGATAAAGTGAAGAAAATGATACTTATATCCTTAGATGATCAAACATAAGTGAACAGATTATTAGTAATGAACCAAAGAAATTTTCTATATTAGGAATGTCTGATCTTATTTTATCTCTAAGACTTGGCAGTATAAATTTGATTCTGAAAATCATGCTGAAAAGGTAGAAATTGTTCAAAGTGAGAAGATCAGAAAGGAAGGGATGGCAGGGCAATTCTGTATATCAAGAAAAGATCCATTCACTTGGAGCCAAATTGATGAAGGTGACTGAGGAAGCCTGATGGGAAATATTTGGGTAAGGATTAAAGGAAAGATAAATAGAAGCAATGATACAAACATCCAAGCAGTTTGAAGAAATGAATGATGAATTTTGACACAAGTCAAAAATATGGCATTGAATCAGGATATAGTATAGATTGGGGACTTACCAGAGAAATACTTAATGTTTCACTTTAGCTAAAAATAGAGCATCTAATAAATTCTTACTTGTATTGTTGGGAATTTTAGATTTCAAAAGGTAAAGAATGATATTAAGGGAACTGCTATTGTGGCACTTTGGTGTCCTGGAAAAAAAAGTATTCCTCTCTCTGGTCTAGAGATCAGACCTCTACCCAGCTTTGTCAGTAATTAGCTGAGTAGAGAGAGGAGCAGCAAATTTTGCTAATATTATCTCAGGTTGGTTATGTGGATCTTGGCATTTTACAAAAATACTTTCCTCACTAACACTCTATGAGATAGACAATATAACAGTCACTATCCCCATTTTATGGATGAACAGAAAAAGAAAAAGAGTTGAATTTTCTATTGATAACAATCCCCCAACTCCTCCTGTATTTTCTTAGTGATGATTTAAAATACTTAAATTGTTTGTGTTTGGAGTCATTCTATAGCTGCATAACATTAGTAAACAATAAGTAATTCAAGTGCTGGTCTCTTGAGTCTTACGAAAGTTTTGTAAAGAAAACTTTATTTAGGGAATTAAATTTCAAATTTACCTTTGTTGATAACATTGTGGGAGGAAGTAAACATTTATTAAGCATTTATTATTATTGTGCCAGGTCCAATGCTTTATAAGGACTTTATAAATATTATCTCACTTGATCCTCACAATAGTTCTGTGAGGTAGGTGTTTTTAATTTAGAAATGAGGAATTGGAGGCACTATGGACAAGCAACTTGCCGAAGTAGCACAACTAGTAAGTGTCTGAGGCCAGATTTGAACTTGTCTTTCCCTCACCAGCCCAGGGCACTATCCATTGTTCCCATGAAAACTAGGAAAGCTCATCCAGATTGATACAGTAGCACTAGTTGCTGAACTGTATATTAACCCATAAAATTCAACAGTTGGTCCCTTATATAGTTAATTAATGAGGAAATGTGAAATTCAGGCTCTGATTAGAATGAAATAATGCATTTATAATTAAAATCTAGTGTTGCATGGAAATACCACTGTTCATCAAACAGTGGATAATTTTGTCTGTAGAGTAATATTTTATTCATGAACTTGAGAAATTTTGAGTCACCTCTCTGAGTCATAGCATATAAAGCTAGAAGGAACCTTCAAATATCTTTTAGGTAAGCCCCTTACTATTTATAAATGAAGTTATTTTAGAGTAATATTGTATTCATCGACTTGAGAAACCTGAATTACTTGTCTGGTTCATAATATTTAAAGCTAAAGGAATCTTCAAATGTCTTTTAATATCAGCCCCTTAATTTTATAAATGAGGTTACTGAGACCTAGTGAAATTTTTTTTCTTTTTTCAATGCAAGTAATAAGCAGAACATTTGCTTTGACTAAAGACCCTCAGAAGCCAAATTTTGTGCTTCTTCCTAATCCTTCCATCTACTATTTTGATCCTTGATTGCATTTAGGACATATCTTAGAGTGATCCTCCACATGCTATTAGTGTCTATCCATTGATTATTATTTTTTTTTAAGGTTTTTTTTGCAAGCCAAATGGGGTTGAGTGGCTTGCCCAAGGCCACAAAGCTAGGTAATTATTAAATGTCTGAGGCCGGATTTGAATTTAGGTAATCCTGACTCCAGGGCCAGTGCTCTATCCACTGCACCACCTAGCCACCCTGATTGATTATTTTCATTCTGAAACATAAATCCCTAGATGAGATGTGATTAAAATCTTTTTTATTATTTGTAATCTTTATTATTTCATTTAGGAATTGATCCATGCTGTGCTTTTTGTTGTCAAATTGGTCTTATCTTTTCTACTCAGAAAACATGCTCTTTGTGGGTTACACTACTTCCCTTTGGTACTTTCTCTTATATTGTCTTTATTTTTACTAGTATTTTCTGTCATAGTCTCCAACTCACTGCTTCTAATTGCCACTTTCAGTCTCCCTTTGTTATCATTACTCAGACACCTCTTTTCCTTTTTGATTCTATCTAACTTTACCCAATCTAGAACCTAGTGATCATTACCTATTGGTCCTAGGCCAGTCTTCTTTTTTTGTCAGTACATTCAGTACCTGGATTAGTCTTCCCAACTGAACTCTCGTCCTTATGCTAAGATACCTAAGTTTATATTTTGATTGGACTTTGAAGTTGAAATGGATCATAGTGCTCAGAATTGGTTCAAACCATTCTTATAAAGGAGAAAGCTAAGGCTCAAGAGGTGTGTTGGTTTGATTTTAGCGGGCTGGATGAGACCTTTTAAAGGAAAAGGAAGGCTATAGCTTAAAGACTTAGGTAAATAATATATGTAATAGCATTGAAATGCTGAACAAGATTTCTTGATTGAAAATAAGGGAGTTAGCAGTGAGAAAAATGAACAGTACTGTTAGGTTTGACATAGAAAGCAAATAAACCTACAGAAGAATATTTTATTGATTATACTTAGCATCACTTAATGTTCTTGGTGGGGTTATGGTATATGTAACTAGGGATTCATGATCATAGTTATAAAATCAGATAATACCTAAACCAAGTATAATATTAAAATGTCAGGAATGTATAGCTTAAATTCAGAGAGACCATAGGACACTATCATTAAAGCTTTAACAAAGTTTTGAACTCAACAGGAGCAGCTAGATGTTCTCTTTACTCTTTCCTTGTTTTTCTTGGGTATAAGGCATATTTGTATTGACCTTTCTAATCCAAAGTCATTTACTTTGTCAGAGAAAACAGAAGCAAAATGAGTAATGAGCATCTCTTGCTTTCTCTCTGATCATTTATTTTCAAACCAGACACCTCAAACAGCAGTTTTTTCCCTTCTGTGATTCTCCTCTTAATTTTTCTCCCTAACCTCTGCTTCTTCTGAACCTTAGCACTCCTGATGTTGTACATACAGGATTGTGCTCCATACAAAGAAGAAAAGGACAGGCAACTCTAAATCTTCTCTTCAGTATGATATTCAGTATGAGTTTTTTTCCCCCTTGGTAGATTTGGACTTTCATGGCAGAAATAGCCTATCATATTCTACAGATTGAGAATGAGGTTAATACGGGTACTTACATACAATGAAAAAGTCTCTGGGATCCAGGGGGAATATGGTTGCAAAACAGTAGAAAAATTCAGTCACTTTACTGATGATTATTAGACCATCAAGAGACAGGTTAGAGGATACTGTGTTGTGGCAAAGTTGTAAAAAAAATATCACCATAACTAGTGTTCTGCCTAATGTTGCTGAAATGCCATGGAACATTGCTAATATGGGAAGGATCCATATCCTACAGGTTAAGGACTCCCACAGCATCCAGGCCATCGCAAGAATTCCTGTTTCCTACTTCATCAGGCCACAGAGGTTATGACCATTCTGGAAAAGACAGTGAGAAAGATGACTCTGCACACTTCCCTCACTATAATCAACAGATCATGCCATCATTCATTAGATGTCATGGTCATCTTTGATTATGAATGACAACCATCAGCCATTATCATCACCATCTAGTATTTGTCCTGTAGTTTGTGTCTCTCTGTGGTAGAACTGAGCATTGACTTCTGAGCTTTATCAAACTTGTCCCCTGCCATCTCCTGCTTATTATTCCTCTGAGCCTGAATGAGAGTGCCAGAAGAAACTTAGGAAAATCTCCCTGGAAAGCATTGTGAAGTCCTAGACTAGAGAAACCAAACACCTTGTGGGCACAGTTGATACTTTTATCACTTCAAAAAATTTATTAATATCTATGAGGTACAAGATACTATGTTAAGTGCTGTATTATTTCAATTGAAGATTGGGTTTTTAGAAGAAAGAGACTGAAGAGTGAACAATGGTTAATAAGATGGAGTCAAAGAAAAAAATCATCAATCATCAATATATGGAAGAATATATTTTTCCTGAAATATAAGGAAGAAAAAAGTACTTAGGGAATTTTTGAATCAGGTAGCATGGAGAACAACAGGTATGATGGGAAGAATAATAGTGGTTGGAATGTTTCCAGTCATTTTCAGGAGAAAAATATCCAAGGAACAATAATTGATACTTATGACTGTAGGACTCTATGCAGTAGTATGCAGAGTATGGCCAGTAAACACAAGGAAATAAATACAAACTCAAGAGTTAATACGAGGCTTAGTGGGATGGAATACAACTGAAAGTTACAGCAATTGAAGCATACATTTTGTTCAAAAAGTGACTCCTCACTGTTACCTGAGCAAAGTGCAGATTTTTTAGCCAGATATTCAATACTCTTTACAAGTTGACTATTTTCCAAATCTTTTATCTAATCCTATATTTATTGAATCACAATCTTATCCTCCTGTTTTCCAAGGCTTTTGAAGAAATGCTGTGTCTCATGTTTGGATTAGAAGTCTTCTATCTCTTGATATTTTTCCTGTCCTTGAAGACCTTGTTCATATCTCTCTCTTCAACTGGGAGGGAACTTTTCCTTCTTGAATCTTTCTTTTTGTGAGATTTGAAACTTTGAAAATTTCTTTTGCAGTTACCTTATTCTAAAGTCTTATCTAATATGTCTTAAAGTGTTTTAAAGTTAAAATATTTTGCATGCATTATTTCAGGCAGCTAGTCAGTAGAACATCTCTAGGTCTGAGTTCAAATGTGACCTCAAACACTTCCTAACAGTATGACCCTGGGCAAGTCACTTAACCCTGTTTGGGTCAGTTTCTTCATCTGTCAAATAAGCTGGAGAAGGAAATGGAAATCACTCCAGTATTTTTGCCAAGAAGTCCCAAATGCGGCCACAAAGAGTCTGTTGATTGAACAACTGAGAAGCAGTGCACTCTTTCATTTGAGCCTCACTATAGCCTCCCAATTAGGTTACAGATGGTGTAAACTCACCATTTATTATAGATGAGGAAACTGAATGGTTTGTGATCATACAGCTGGCAAGTGTTAACAAGGCAGAATTTAAACTCAAGACTTCTTATTGTACGTCTAGTGCTCTTTCTACTGGACTCATGACCTCTCAGAATTTCTACTAAATTGAAGATAATGAAATCAGCTTTTTTTTTTTAATATATATTTTAGATGGTGGTAGGTTAGTCTTTTAAGCCACAAGAGATGCAGGATGTTGGAAAGGTAGGATACAAAAAAGAGAAAGCACGCATTACATATGCATATGAATATAATACTGCTAAAGCATTTCTATTTTAAAGGGGAAATTGAAATACCAAGAGATAAAAATGATTTTTCAAATATTTTGAATAGAATGTAGCAATCAAATTCCTTTCCATTCCTTAGTTTACTGCCAACTATTACTGAAACATGGACGATCTTATGATGTCAGGTTATTTGGGTATTTTTTTCCAGTTTAAGAAAAATAAAATTTGATGGCAAATATTGTTCTTATTTTTTTTTATTTTAGGCTTATACAAGCCAGTTTGTATCTTTGGTGATGTTTGCCCTCATGATGTGTGATGATAGAATTTCAATGCTAGAAAGACGCAAAGAAATAGTGCTTGGTTTGAAGCGATTGCCTGGTAGGTTAATGTGAAATAATATATTTTTCATCCTTCCATATTGTTTTCTAGAATGTAAGAACAGGTGAAATGTAATTTGTTTCTGAGAAATTCTTGTGTATACTTTGTGCAATTAATTTCTAAAACAGTTTATAAAATTTTGCTGCATAGCAAAAGAAACCAGCCCAAATCATTAATTTAATGAATTAGAATTGATATTTTATGTGATTTTCTAGTTCTTCATTGTGAATATACTTGTATAGTGTGCTATCCTTTTTTCTTAGACTTGTGCTTTTTTCTTTCTTTAATAGATTTGATAAAGGAAGTGCTGAGCATGGATGATGAAATCCAGAAACTTGCCATAGAACTTTATCATCAGAAATCAGTATTGATTATGGGACGTGGATATCACTATGCTACATGCCTGGAAGGAGCCCTAGTAAGTAATCTGATTATGTATTTTTGAAGTCAATTTAATGATAAATATTTATCTGGAACTAGAGTATTTGAGAATTTGTCAGAGTGCTTATTTATCTTTTTATTTCTTTCAAGGAAGTAAATACCAAGAGTTTAATGCAAAAGTTATAAGATTGGACTTCTAAAAAGAGGAAAATATGACCTTGTACATTAGGGTACTTTGTTCTTTAAATTATACTATATGGAATATAAAATAGAACACTTGAAAAAACATTTAATTTTTATAGCATATTATGATTTGCAAACCATACTTTACTTTGAGTCAGATCTAGGTAGTATAAGTAGTAACTCCCCATTTACAGAAGAAGGGGAAACTATAAGAGAGATTTGAATTTTGTCTTTTAGATGTATTTTCCACTATGGCTCATTGTTTCCTTATGGCTTCAAACAATTTAAAATCCAATTGGGAAGATAAAAAATAAAGCAAGGTGGGGGGGGTTGCTCATATATCAATAAGTATAAGGTAAAACAGTATTTTTCAAACTTTCAGTTGAAAACTTTTTAAAACTTTAAACTTTTAATAATTTAGGATGTAGTCACAGAAATAATACCTAACTTTTATAATGCTGAATTGTATATTTTTTCAAACAACCAATATATTTTTATTAAGCAAATATATTTCATCAGGCATTCTAATAGATGTAAATGAGTCACTATTTTCAAGGAGCTTCCATTCTATAAGGGAATCGTGTTCAAGCATGTTTTTAATGTGGGCTTGTTACACATATTACTGAATTGTATTCTTACTGCTGATATAAACTTCATTTCTGTTAGTCTTAGGACATAATTATTTATTATCCAAACAAGCTATTTTTGTTTTTCGTAGCATTCCAATTTCAAATTGGTTCAAATGTATTGCACTTTTTTCCCACAAAACTAAGCTTGTATAATGTATGAGCTTATAATCAGTTTGATTTTTAAGCCTGCAAACATCCCCCCTCTTTATGTTTTCTTTTAAAAATATTCTTTTGGGGTGTGGAATCTATTAGGAGCAACCTATATTTTATTGGAAATTACAGATTGCATATAATTATGTAATTAATTTAACCTAGACTTCAATGAATTTCTGGATTATTTCTATCATTCCTACAAGATAAGGTATCCAACTTTAAAAATGAACAGGAATATTTTGAACTCCTTTATAAGCGCAAAATATGAAAATTGGAAAAAATGAAGTAATAGATTAAAATTAGGTTGGTTTTGTTGAGGTAGTAGAATTGTGTTTTTTCTCACATAAAACACTCCATCACTGAACTCATCTTCACTTGTTATCTCAGGGCCTAGAACTCTCCTTCCTCACCTCTAGCTCTTGTCCTCCTTGGCTTCTTTGAAGTTTCAAGTAAAGTCTCACCTTTTTCAAGAAATCTTTCTCAGTTCCATTAATCTTAGTGCTTGCCCACTGAGATTATCTCCAGTATAGATTTTTGTTTCCTACTCAGGTCTCTTAGCCTATCTTTCTAGTCCTCTGACTAAAGGGGTACAAACTGAACTAGCTGAACCTAGACTTGAAATATATCTGAATTTGTAAAACTTAGCAGAGTTCCAAATACTTTTGGTACATTGCTGCTATTACTTAGCAGATGTGATGAAATTTCTTTTTATTTAGCACTGAAGGAGAAAAGACTGAATGAGGGACTAATGTATCTGGTTCTCTTCTATCAGAAAATCAAAGAAATCACGTACATGCATTCAGAAGGTATTTTAGCTGGTGAACTAAAGCATGGCCCCTTGGCTTTGGTAGATAAATTGATGCCTGTCATCATGATCATCATGAGAGATAATACATATGCTAAATGCCAGAATGCTTTACAGCAAGTTGTTGCTCGACAGGTAAGCATTGATTTCTTTTTTATTCACTTTGAAAATAGAAGGTTTTGGATAATTGAAATTGGATAATTTACAAATTTATGCCTTGTTTGTATGTGGACTTCTACTAATGTTGGTTGCCCCATATCCATGTCTTACAGATAGATAGTTTGAATTGTTGAAGTAAGAAAAAGTCATTATTTTGTTCATTTTTTTAAGTGAATAATGTTTCTAAATTTAAATAACATGATCTTCTCTATTAGGACTTTATTCAAAACCTTTTTAGGATAGACTTGCTGACATAACTTTTTAGAAATCAGTTATCTTTACATTGTGAAAGCTTTGAAGGAGAACTCTAGTAGAAGAACTTAATGCCCATAGATAAATTTTTCAGTTGTACCTTAATTATGGAAGAAATCCACTAGTTTAGACTTCACTAAATATTATCAGGCGAGTGTGCATGGCTTAATCTATTTGACTTCTTTTTCCTTAGAGAAATATATACAATTTTGTATTTTATATTAGTTGGGTATTCTGTGTAAATGCTTGTGGATACACCTTGGTGTAAATGTAGGCTGTCCTTTCCACTCAATCTGGTTTTTATATAAAAACTCACTGTAATGTGTAATTGCATTGTCCTAGAAGCTACTCCCTTCTTCCTCTTTCCCTCTTTTTGAAGAGTTTATATTTTGTACTGAAACTTGCATTCTTGAAATCCTTGTTTAGAATTGCAGAGGTAACTTTGTGTGTGTGGGGAATGGACAAGTCACAAATGGAAAGGGAGATAGAGGTGTTACTTCTTATAGAGAATTTCCATGCTTTTCAACTAAATGTGGGAAGTTCTGTCAGTGAAATGAGAAAAAAGGCATGAGGAAGGGAAGAAGAAGAAAGTAGTCTGCAAGCTTTCTTGGCTGACTTGACCATGAAGAGTCTAGTGAAGTTCTGAGGCCAAGTACTGCCTTCCTACCAACTGGCAGAATGCAGAGGATCTTGCTTTTCAGAGAATGCTTGAAGAGACCTCAGAAAGCCTTCATCCTGCCAAAGATGGCTAAGGCAGTTGGGTTTGGAGAAACAGCAGTGGAATTGGGAGGGGGAGGAGGGAAGTTTGTTTTTGTTCTTAGTTCTAAGATGCCTGTCGGTTTTTTGGAAATAGTAGAGAGGATGAGATGGGTGAAATTTGGAAGGTGAGACATTGCCAACTGAATGAAGAAAGAACTGGTTAAACAATCTTTTCTTGGGGTAGCTAGGTGGTACAGTGGATAGAGCACTGGTCCTGGAGTCAGGAGGACCTGAGTTCAAGTCTGGCCTCAGACACTTTATAATTATCTAGCTGTATGGCCTTGGGCAAGTCTCTTAACCCTATTGCCTTGGAAAAAACGACAACCAAAAAATCTTATCTTGAATATGCCTGGGATACAGATGTTAAGAGGCAGTTTCTCCTAAATAAAATAGTTTTTTAATACTTAATTTGTATAATTTATTTTTCTTTGTATGTCTGTTTTACACATACATGTGTATATATGAAAATCTGTGTACATATTATATGTATATATACACGCATATGAATTTGCTTTTAGAGAGATTTTGTTTCAAAGTTTATCTTATTTTAAAAGACAAAGTGCATATTTAATTAAATATACTATTATGAAATAATGTAAGAATTCATTATTGGCTATTGCTGATCACTGGTTGACCAGCTAGATGGCTCAAGATGGCTCAGTAGAAAGATTGCTAGAATTGGAGTCAGGAAGACTTGAGTTCAAATTCAACCTCAGATACTCTACAACTGGTGTGACTCTGGGCAAGTCACTCAATTTTTTTATACCTTAATCCGCTGGAGAAGGAAAAGACAAATCACTCTAGTACCTTTTCCAAAAAAACCTCCATGGACAGTTTGAGCCATAGGTCATAAAGAGTTGGACACAACTGAATGACTTAATAACAAGAAGAAAATTGCTAGTTAAATCTTTTTTTTTTTTTTTTGTAAGGGACGGCCAGTAGTTATCTGTGATAAAGAAGATACTGAGACCATCAAGAACACTAAGCGGACAATCAAAGTACCCCATTCAGTGGACTGTCTTCAGGGTATTCTCAGTGTTATCCCTTTGCAACTTCTGGCTTTCCATCTTGCTGTTCTGAGAGGATATGATGTAAGTGACCAGTTATTAGAGAATGTGTGTATGTTTTGTTTCTTTGTTGGCTTGATTACGTTTTAAATTTTAGACTGGACCTCTGTTTTCATCCATATATAGCCTCAGACAGTTGTTCAGGATACTGAGAGGATCAATGTCTTGGCCAAGGCCATCTACAGCCAGTTTGTTTCAGAGGTGAAACTTGAATTAGGTCTTTCTAATGAATTTTTATAAGCTTTTCATTTAACTTTTAACATTAGCAAAAACATTTATAGATTGATAGTCTACTCTTTTTCCTATCATCTGGAGACCATAACCTGGTGATGAATTATTTGGCAACTCAAGAAACAAAGTAAAAATACAAGTTAAACTTCAGTTCTTTGCCTTTTGCTAGTGATGGTGACAGAGTGACAAATTTTTAGACCATTTGTAAACTGCATCTTCGCTCTTGGAACTTTAAATGTGAGATCATTTCCAGTGACCTTGCTGTGGACAGAGTACTGGAGGAACTGAGTCATTGTTAGCCTTTAAATTCTCACCACATCTTGAGTATTCTTCAAGAAAGAAATTTGTAGGCACTGGATGTGGCAAAAACTGAGTATCATCACAAAAAATGAAATTGTTTATATTTGAATAGAGAAAAGTTTGTGTAATGATGACTGGTAACCCATGTTAAAGTTATCCCTGAATCAGCTTTCTAAGGTCACAAACATTAGGTGAGAATTTATAAAACGGGGAGATGATTGCTTGTCAAAGGAGTTAGCTACTGTGATAATGGAGATCTAGCAAGTTGTCTGAATTGAAGAAAGATTCCTTGTGAGCAATGACCATTGAAATTCAGAACCTGGAAGAGATCTTAATTGCTCAGAGTTAGTCCTCACCACCCATAGAGCAAAGACCAAAGATGAAGCAAACTCTTGCCCAAATTATAACTTTTGTTGAATAGGTAGCCTATGAAGTTTGTCTTTCGGTATGTATATGTGGGACAGATGGTACAAATGGACAAGTTGTCCAGAATTAATTAGGAGAATAGGCTAATTGCTTTCAGGAAATTGCAGAATTCCTTCAATGACTCAACATTTCTCCAGAAATAAAGGCAGCCCATCTTTTTAATAACATTATTCTATTGATACTGTTGTTTTGTTGTGAAACATGAAACATGGCAGCCTCTGAAGAGTGGAAAATGAATTTCTCACAGAGGACAATAGAAAAGTATCTAATGGATGTGAGCAGGATGCAACATAAAATCAATGAGGAAATTTGGAAAAACAGGCGAAACTATAATCAAGTAAATTTCTTATACAAAAAGAAGATCTGGTAGTATGGCAAGAGTGAGGCATGACTGATGGGTAACACATCTTGTTTAACACTGGTATTCTCAAGATATTGAAAAGAAAGTAAGGAAGGCTTCCAGACTCTTAGATAAGACACCCCATGGTGATTTTATGGGAGGATTTGAATGAGAGTAACATAGAACTAGTGAAGATGGATGAAATACAATCTGCATCACTGAGGGGAAACAGGTTGATAAGATCACAAATGCATTTAAGTCTTTGAGTTTCCTCAAAAATGTTTTAATAGAAAAACATCAAATAACACATTTGATCACTTTCTGACATGAAGTTTCTAAGTTGATCAGTAGTTATTCTTAGGTATTTCCTGATGTGTTCATAATGGTCTTATGTTATCATTTATTTTACAGCTATAAGGAAATGGTCTCCTTTCATCAGAAGAAAATATATATGATACTGCTAATACCTTAGCAAAATACTTTAGAAATTATTTTTTCTTTTTTACAATATTTACATTGATGTTAAAATTTGTCTTGCCTTTCATGTGGGATTTAGCATAGATTTATATTTTTCTAATTGTCTGTGAAAGTTTATATAATTTTTGATGAATAGATACAATTTTTTTAATATAAGGAAAAAACAGTGGTTTCTAGGCCTTCATTGAAAAGATTATTTGAGGGAATTGTTGATAACAGTGAAAAAAGACAGAGTATAATTTCTGTTTTATTGTTTTATTTTTATCTTTTTTTTCCTTCTAGGTTGATTTCCCCAGAAATCTGGCCAAATCTGTTACAGTGGAATAAAGTACATCAGAAATAATGGAGGAAAGAAATAACAGTGAAAGAAGCTTTTTTAAAATCAAATAACTTAATTTTTAAAATCATCCCCTTCTAGCCTTATTTCATTAAATCCAGATTTATCATCTATTAATATTTTCCCACTGAATTAGTGGATTTTTTTCGTGAAAATGATTTTATTTTTCCAACATGTAGTTTTTTGTTGTTTTGACTAATTGAAATCTCTGTCAGGAAGAGGTCTTAAATTACCCTTTTTCTTTAAAAGATTGTTAAGACTTAAGTTTTGAATCTATTAAGAGGATTTTATTTTATTAAATAGTGTTTGTTGTGCCATGCTTTATTCATTCAGACCAATGAGATAGTGCATTTTACTGAATTATCCAAAGCCAGGGTTGATATGTGCCAATATCTGCATTCATACTTTACTAAATGAGATGTAAAGATGTATGGCTTTGCTTTATTTTAAACTTGTTTTGTTTTTAATTTGTAAAACTTGTAAACAAAAATTTTGTTGACTAAATTTATTAGTGTTTGACACTTTACCTTCCCAAAGATGTTGTCTGTTGTAATCTATAGGTAGTAAGACTTTAGGAGGAAATTACGACATCAGATTTTTCTAACCTGAACAGAACACATTTGAATAATGTCAAATAACTTGTAAACTTTTCATAGTGCAGCTCTGAAATCTCAGCTGCATTGGTAGCCAATAGAAAATTCAGAATGCAGTAGTATTTTTCATTGAAATTCAATACATGCATACTAGATGGTCTTCCTTTGTCTAAATGACTAAATACTACTGTTTTCAGTTTTCAGTTACTTATGTTCTGTATTCATGACAATTGAATTATTTATTTAACTTACTCTTGAAAACACAGACTAAGAATGCTCTCAAATGCTTACAAATATGTCATCATTATTGGTGTGTCTAATTTGGAACCTCTTAACCACAAAAGCATAAAATTGCCACCAATATTAATCTGCTCTGTTAGCCCCTTTTAAAGAGTTTCATGCAATAACATCAATAACTACACTTAAATACTTAAATACTTGGTTATATCAAATGCTTATAGTTCTTTGGTGACAATTTGACTCTCTTGGGTGAAAAGAATTTACAATGACTGCAGTTCCTTTAGTTACTATCTGATTTCATCTGGAAGTACACTGAGAAGGCTTGACTGAACAAAGTTATTCACATTTTTATTTACATATGTAAAGGCATTGTTTACATTACATCATATCTAATATTTCTTGGACTTTACTATTTTCCTGGGAGATAAATTTGTAATGAAGGAAATATTAATAATTTTTTTAGTGTTTGATGAAATTGAAATTAACTTCTCAGCAGTTTCAATTTCAGTTTCAGCAAACATTTAGTGACTATTTTGCACAAGAAAGTCCTTATACTAGATATTGGGGGACACATTAAAAAATGAAAGCCCTTGTTTAAGGGAACTTAAAATCTAGTGGGGTAGGTGGAAATCACACTCCTTAAATCAAAATTGGATGGGGATAAAGGCAGGACTAGTAATTTCACTGGCATTAGAGGATGCTCCTTCTGCCTATGTAGGTTAGCACTTTTCTCTGCACCTTAGAGACTTTTCTTTCTAAGATTCTACAAATTAGAATCCAACTTGAGAGATTCAAGGTAGAAGTGAAAACTTGGGACCATCATTGCAGACAAAAGTATTTATTGAGTGATTTTATATGGAAGTTAAATGAAGTTAAAGAGGGCAGGATGAAATCAGAATTGCAAGGAAGTTTAATTTGACTGGAATGTATAATTATTTAGGGGAGTTGTATGGAGTAAAGTTTGACCAAGGGTAAGTTGGAGTTCGATTGTGTAGGGCTAAGCTGAGGAGTTTATAGTTTATTTTGTTGGTAGTGAGGAAACCAAGAAGGCTTTTGGGTCTAAAAGAAATATGGTCAGACTTGTATATGAGGAAAATAACTTTGACAACTGTATCTAAGAAGATATTTGAAAGAGAATACAGCACTGGAATTAGAAATATCCTTGTGGAAGATAATGCATCTGAATTGAGGCAGTAGGAATATAAAAGAGGAATGAATACATGATATGATGAAGTGTTCATTTTTTTTTTACAGTTAATGTTAATGTATGAATTGACCATAGTAGGGGTCACTCTCTTTGAAATGATTGACTTCATGATTTGAAGTTTCTTATCAACAGGAACTATCTTACTTCTATCTTTGCACCACCAGCCTTAGTACAATGCCCAGAATGTAAAAGATGTTTAATGAATGATTGCTGATTGATTGTTTTAGGAGTAGATTTTTTGGTTAGGATTGGGGAGGGGGAAGGAGATTCTCTCTTATATTTAATTCCTTTTTTGTCATATTTATCATATTAAAGTGGGACATTCAGGAAGATCAAGGAAATTCAATTTCTTCCTCTGGAATACTTGTCCTTTTTTAATGTATATAGAGCAAAAAATACAAAGTTGAAATTGTGTGTTGTCTTTTGTGTTATACCAGGATTTAGTTTAAAAACTAAGTGTCTTCATTAAGAACAATGTTTATGACATTGAGTTTATAGGAATAGAAATAACCTGGTAGTTCTGATATAAATTTCAATTTGAAGAAATGCTTTTTAAATAGGGTTCAGGCTCTATCCCAGTCAATAATATATTTAATTGCATTAAAAGCTTTTTATGCAGTTTGTTTATTAGAGCTTGTAGTAGCCTGATATTTTGGATAGGTGATTTCATCATTTGTGGACTTGCAACATTCCTTCTATTCTTAATTTACTAAGGAGTTTTGATTAGTTTTAAGCAATTTAGAGAATCGTCAATTTATAAAGATGAGATTTACAAAATAGACTCAGTTATAAGTTAGATAACAAAAATAGATATTGGAAAAAATTTTATTCTTCAAATGACTTTAAAACCAGAGAAGTGAATTTTCCCTGTTCCTCATAGTTTCATTTACTGAGAAATTAATTGTTTAATTGGTATGCACTAAGGTATATGCTAATAAGAATACCCATTTATATGCCACTTTAAGGTTTATAAAAGTGAATCTCATGAGATACATAGTAGATGTGTTATGTCCATTTTATAGGAGTTAAGGTGATCAATACAAACACTGTAGTCTATAGGCATAATACAGATCAAATCAGTTGGTCAGAGGGCCAGTATAAGGTGAGAAAGAAATCCTTTGGTTTGATGAGTTCTATCTGCACACATGTGGTTGTCTTATAAACTCATTTGAATAATAGTTCAGGACCTGGAATTTTTTATTTTTGACAAGCAAAAGAGGAATATTACGAATATTATGAAAGGGTTTTATTCTAAGGTGAAGTCAAGATGGCAGAATGGAAAGTTCACACTGCTAAATTTTCCTTAAACCATGTCCAAAATGGCCACAGAAAGCATTGAAAAGAATGTGAGTGGAAAAGCCAACTCTATCAAAGTGAGTCAGTTCCAGTCCAGGACTTCTTTAGAACATTAAGAAAGGACTATGGACAGTGAGGTGGGAGGTGACCAGAAGTGGAGCCTGGGATGTCTGTAGCACCTGGGATGGGAAAGGGCAACAGTCTGACCTCCTGGGCAGAAAAATATTCTAGGGTACCAAGATCAGGAGAATTTGGCAGCTCTTTGGCTCAGTGCTCCATTCTGGGTTGCAGTTACAAGGCAGAGAATGAGGGAGAGCAAGGGCCCTAACTATGTTAGTACCAGAGCTTGGATCAGAAGGGCAGTGACCATACCCCTCTGGAGCCTACCACACTGTAAGCATCAGAAACCTAGTGGCCCCCAGATTAATCTGTGAAAGCAAGAACTCAGGTAATCATTTTCTCCAAAGGTGAGCAAAATCCATCTTCAACAATAAAGCTCAGTCATGAAAGAGGTTGGAAAAATGAGCAAATATATTTTATTTAAGGTGATAGGGAAGCTCAAGACACAGACTCAAAAGAAGACAACTCAAAGCCTCAATGAAAATGAAGATTGTACCTAAGCCCAACAAGCATTCCTAAAAGAGGGGTGGCTAGGTGGCGTAGTGGATAAAAGCACCGGTCTTGGAGTCAGGAGTACCTGGATTAAAATCCGGTCTCACATTTAATAATTACCTAGGTGTGTGGCCTTGGGCAAGCCACTTAACCCCATTTGCCTTGCAAAAACCTTAAAAAAAAAAGAATTCCTAAAAGGGAAAATATTAAAATGGAGTAAAAAAAAGATTTTAAGAAAACTTTATTTAAGATATAGTTAAAGCTTTGGGGAGTAGGGTGGAATTTATGATGAAATGACATTTCCATCACATGAGTAGTCCTTTTAAAAATTGGATTGGATAATTGCTAAAGCTTATGAATTTGTGCATGTTAATATAAAAATACTCAAAACAATAACAATATTAAAATTCCTGAATTTAAAATAATTTCATGTTAAAGACCTACTGAAAAAAGAGCCTTTACTTGATTTTAATTTTCACTTAATTTTGAAGATGGAATCCTTTTGATAGTAATAGCTCATGTAAGCACTATTTTAAAAAAACAATTTTTTGTCTCAGTAGAAAAGTCTATATTTGCATATTCATATTTTTACTTGTTCTAGAACTTAGAATTACCCTGATAACCATTTTTAATATGGTACAATCTATATCATTTTACAGAAAAAGTAGTGATTCAAGTGAGTCTATGATAGTTGAAGTAGTGGAAAAGAGGTAGAAAACTAAGTCTTCAGTTTCCACAAATTTCAGAGTTGATCTGCTATGTACAAGTTTTATAAAAATGGCTAGACTCCTGTGTTTTAGAGAGTCTCATTGATTTGTATAGATTATGGAGTAAGTACATTTAAATATTTAACCTTTCCTATATTTAAAGATAATTTTAACCATATATCACCTTTATTGATTTCCTTTTAGCTTTCTAAATTTAATTCAGGTTTTCAATCTACTGAGGAAGTGGTTTGGGGAGAAAGAATGTTGGGAGCAGAGGTAGAATAACCTGGTGATCACCTAGGCAATTATAAGAGTTATATAAACTTAAAACCACAACAGTCCAAGAGTTTAAATATTGCAATTAAATAGTAAAACTATGTTATATTAACTCATATGAATGTGAGCTTGCTATCAAAAAATGTTATGTCTCAAAGAAGTGATAAAATCTGTGAATCATCCAGTATCTTGCCATGCCAGTTGTTTCAGAACCATTATAGAAATGACCCTGCTAGGTTTCCTCATCCCGCAATGACTAAGATACATAGATGCTTATAACATTCCTTTGACTATTGTGTTCTTCATGGATATCTTAGTATCTGTCCCTAGTATATTTATTATTTGTTTCTTATTCTTTTGACATGAATGTTTCACTTTTAGAGCCAATTGATTATGCCTTCTTCATGTTAAATTGCCAGGAGTATTCTGGGATAACCAAAAAAATCACTGATAAACTGCATTTGAAAATAACATCTTTAGTAGTCAATGAGTGCATGCTTCTGCAATTGTGTTACAGGTTGTGTACTGTATTAAGAATGTTGCTTGTACTTTATTTGATTTCTACTATAGACCTCCAATTCTGAATTCTCATTCTAAGCATTCTACTGAAAAAACTGATATTTGACTAAACAACTTCATAAAGGTTATTGGAACCTTTCATTTGAGGAACTGAAAAATAAACTCAAGGGGAGAGAGGTTGATTTGCAGAACATAAGCTCTCAATTCTTCCTGGTGTTGCACCCCATAATACACCTTTTGCCCCTTCAGATACATCTCAATTATTTGCCAGAATGTTATAGCAGTGATGAAAAAATGCTCTTGCCATGTTTGCTGAATTGGTTATTTGCATGGCCTAAAGATATTTGGGGACAGAATGATTAACCTGTAGGTTTTGTGTAGTAGGCATTCTTGGCAGTTATCTACTTATAGTAAAACATTTGCTGTTAGTAATAAAACATTTTAAAAAATAAAAGCTTTTTGGGACAACTATTAAAATATTGCTGCTTGTGTTTTTAAACACTTTTTCCTATTAAGTCATGGTATTAATGGAAGGATCACTGGTTTTAGAATCTGAAGACAGATTTGCAACCTGATTCTATTACTATCTCTGACTTTGGTTAAGTTATTTTCCTACCAAAGTGAACCGTGACCAAAAGAAAATCTCTGGTTGACCTTTTACTTTTTCTCACTCCAGTCTATGGTCACCTGAACCTAAGAAAGTGAAGAATATGTGTAGTGAATTGATATGTAAACTGAAACTGTCATTGACTTTTCCTCCCCAGTGTAGCTGTTATTTCCTTTACAGTCTCTAGTAGCAATATTTCTCTTTGTTCTTCAGATTTGCATTCTATCAAATTGACACATCTTTTTCCATATTGAAAGATCTTCAGAAGAGGAGCATTTTAAGTTCATACTGGGGCAAAAAAAATGATGATACCATTGAAAATATTTTATATTATTGTGACTTTGAAAGAGCATTTGAACTAAATACTTAGGAGCTATTGGTTTCTGGGTAAATTAGCTATTAAAAGGTTGGTAATGGAATGGTCAGTTTTCAAAAACATGGAATATACAATAATATACAATATAATACACAATTTGCATATACAAATGTACAATAAAACCTTCCCATGCCAGTTTAAATGCCTAGGGTGGGGGGGAACTGAATAGCCATTTTTTTAAGGTTAATAAATAGTAAATATAGAGAATACCAAGAAATACAAAGTAGATAAACAGAATATTGAAGAATTTAAAAAGCACAATTAGGGATATTGCAGCTGTGTTCATTATATGCTACTGATGTGAATGTATAATTGAATAGAATGGGTATGAGTTAGTGATTGTCAGGCTACCTCTGTTTAAATCTGCTTTTGGTTGTAAAATTGACCTATACTATATAAAGGACAAGAGCTTACTGTTTGCCTTAGTACCTAATATTAACTATGAGTGGGAAAAGAGATGACTAGATTATGATTCACATTTCCCTCTGTCAGAGTAGTCTGATTCAAAAAATCGTTGTCTCAATTACTTCACCTCTTAACTACCTCACTGGGTTGTTGTGAGAAAGGAACTTAGTAAAATTTAAAACTCAATAGAAATCAAAATTAGAACTATAGGCACTGCACTATTATTTTAGTGAGTTGTTTGTCATTTTCAGGTTATCCCTTAACTGTAATCTCCCTGTTCCTAGCTCATTCTCTACTTCCCTGTCTACCCCCATGACCTCCCCCACACCCAATCTCACCTCTTCCAAAATCTCCCAGAATCTCCCTGGTTCTCCCACATCCCAATCCACACATCCATCTAAAAGTCCCTCCCTCACCCTGTCCCCCATTTTTCTCACCTCTCAGATGTTTAGAAGACTTGCACCCTTCCAGATTATTTCCTCTTTAACCCAGATGAGACTAAAGTTTCAACATTACCAACTCTCCAGCCCCTCCATCTGTTCTTCCTTTCATGCCCCATTTTTATAATTGCTCCCTTTTACTTTTTCTTACTCAATTATGTTTTTTATAATCTCTCCATATATAACTCAGCCCCAGCCATTGTTTTAAAGTGTCTTAGTAATGACGAGTTTCAAGAATACTGATAACATTTTCATCTATGTGTAAATAAATATATATAAGTATGTATAAATTAGTTTGACCTTAATGAGTGCCTTATAATTAGTTTTTAAGGTCCTTATTGTTATTCTGGATCTTTTAGTATTGCATATTCCAAGGAGATCTGGTCTTTTTGTTGCAGATATTTGAGAAAGTCTTTCAGTTTGTCAGATGTCCACTTTTCATTCAGATTTATTCTCAACTTTTCTGAATTATAAAATAAAAGAGAATGATTAAGCAGAGGAAAAAGGACTTGACTGTAGATAAATACTTGGGTGTGAAAGAAGATACGGATTCATATTCACAGGAAGACAGTTTAAAAACAACAAAAAAGCCACTATTGAAAAGTGTAACATCAAATGGTCATAAACCCAAAAGAACTGAATTTGGAAGAATTTAGAAAAGAATTAAAAATCAAGAGAGAGGAAAATTAGAGGAAAAATAAAAGCAAGAAAAAATTTATTAACGTAGATATTTCATTTGTTTTTCCAATTGCATACAATGGTAGTTTTTACCAATCTTTTGTTTTTTGTAACATTTTGAGTTTTACAATATCTCCCCTCCCCCCCATCTGGAAAGCAATCTGATACAGGTTTTACATTTGTAACCATGCCAAACATAGATTGAAATTGAACATGTGAGAGAAGAATCTCCAAAAAGAAGAAAACAGATGACAAAATTATGTAATGCAAAAGACAACTTTTAAAAATTAAAGATAATAAGCCTTGTTCTTCATTTGAACTCCATGGTTCTTTCTCTGGATACAGATGGTGCTTTTCATCATGGATCCCCTAAAACTGTCCCTGATTATTATTCTGCTGAAATGAACAAGTCCATCAAGGTTGACCATCACCCCATCTTGTTGTGTGTCTAATATTCTGGTTCTCATTTCCATATCAATTCAAGGCTTTTCTGAAATCTTGTTCCTTCATGATTTCTTATAGAACAATAGTGTTCCATCATATACATATACCACAATTTGTTCTGCCTTGCCCCAATGATGGGCATTCCCTCAATTTCCAGTTCTTTGCCACTACAGAATTGCTATGAATATTTTTGTACATGTGGAATTTTTAAACCTTTTCATGATTTCTTAAGGATACAAACCAGTAGTGGTATTGTATCAAAAGGTATGTACATTTTTATTGCCCTTTGGGCATAATTCCAAATTGTTCTCCAGAAAGTTTGGGATCAGTCACAACAATACCAACAATGCATTAGTGTTACAGATTTCCCACATCCCCTCCAACATTGATCATTTCCCTTTCTAGTCATATTGGCCAATCTGAGAGGTGTGAGATGGTACCTCAGGGATGCTTTAATTTCCATTTCTCTAATCAATAATGATTTTAGAGTAATTTTTCATATGAATATAGATGGCTTTTATTTCTTTGAGAATTGTCTTTCCATAACCTTTGGCCACCTATCAACTGGGAAATGATGTGTGTGTGTGTGTGTATACACATATATATATGACTTCTATATATTTTAGAAATTAATCCTTTGTTAAAATTGTTTCCCAATTTACTACATTCTTTTTAATCTTGGTTATAGTGCTTTTATTTGTGCAAAAACTTTAATGGAATCAAAATTATCCAGTTTGTTTTTTTTATAATATTTTCCATCTCTTCTTTGGTCATAAACTACTTCCCTTTCCATAGATCTAACAGGTAAAGTATTCTTTGTTCTCCTGATTTGATTATAATTTTTTTGTCTAAATTCTGCATCTATTTTGACCTTATCTGGTTTATAGGATGTGAGATGTTGGTCTAATCCTAGTTTCTGCCATACTTTCAGTTTTTTCAGCAGTTTTTATTGAAGAATGAATACTTATCCCAGAAGCTAGAGTATTTGGGGTTTATCAAATAGCAGATTACTATCATCATTTCCTGCTGTCTTTTTTGCACCTAATCTGTTCTACTGAACCACCATTCTATTTCTTAGCCAGTACCAGATAGTTTTGATGACTGTTGCTTTATAATATTATTTTAGATCTGATAAGGCTAGGCCATCTTCCTTTGCAGTTTTAGTTCCTTTGATGTTCTTGACCTTTTTTCCCTCCATATGAATTTAGTTACTATTTTTTCTAGTTCTATAAAATAATTTTTTGGAAGTTTGGTGTGGCGCTAAAGTTTAATTTAGGTAAAATTGTCATTTTTATTAAATTAGCTCAGCCTACCCAAGAGCTTATTTAGATCCGACTTTATTTGTGTGAAAAGTGTTTTATAGTTTACCTGCCAAGGTAGACACCCAAATATTTTATGTATGTTGTCTGAAGCTATTTTAAATGGAATTTCTATTTCTATCTCTTACTGCTGTATCTTGTTAGTAATGTAAAGAAATGTTGAAGATTTAAGTGGGTTTATTTAAATACTGTGACTTCGTTAAAGTTGCTAATTATTTCCAATAGTTTTTTAGGTGATTTTCTAAGATTCTCCAGGCATACCATCATATCATCTGCGAAGAGTGAAAATTTTGTTTCTTCATTACTTATTCTATTTCCTTCAATTTCTTTTTTCTTATTATTAAAACTAACACTTCTAATACAATATTGAATAATAGTGGTGATATCAGTCATCCTAGTTTCACCCTGATCTAACTGGAAATGCTTCTAGCTTATCCCCATTCCATATAATGCTTGCTGATAGATTCAGATAGATACTGCTGATCATTTTAAGGACTAATCCATTTTATTCCTATTGTCTCTAGTGTTTTTAGTAGGAATGGGTGCTATATTTTGTTAAAATATTTTTCAGCATTTATTGAGATAACATGATTTGTTAGGTTTGTTATTGATATGTCAATTATGCTGATAGCTTTCCTAATTCAATTCAAGAAAATTATGAAAAGAAAGTTAAGCAATTGGAAAAAAGATGTTTAACTTCTTAAGAAAATAATTCCTTAAAAACTAGATTTTGGCAAGAGGAAGCACATGATGTTATAATGGACCTAGAAATAATGAAACTAGAAAAAATAGAGAATCTGAAGCATCTCATTAGAAAAGCAACTGATCTGTAGAGCATATTGCAAAGATAAGAATTGTTACTCTACTTGAGAGTAAGATTAAAATAATAATCTGGATACAATATTACAAGAAATTATTAAGAGAAATTACCCTGAAGTTCTAGAACAAGAGGGGAAAGTATATAAATAGAAAAACATCTATCTCTTGTCACCCAAAAGATATCCCAGGAGTAAAACTTCCAGGAGTGACCAAGCCAAGTTTAAATTCTCAGGGTTAAGGAGAAAATATTGCAACCAGAAACTAAAAGATCATAGATCTTGAAGAGTCTGTTTCCCTTTCTTCTAAATCTTTACAATCCAGATGCTGATTTTCTCATTTGACTGAAACTGCTTTTCTCAAAATAACTCATGATCTCTTAATTGCCGAACCCAATGACCTTTTCTCAATTCCCATTCTTCTTGATATGATTTTTCTAGGTTTTGGGGACACCTGATTCTCTCTTTCCTATCAGACTCTCTTCCTTCTCAATCTGTTGGATCTTTGTTAGGACAATGCCCTCTAAACCGAGCTTTCCCCTAGATTTCTTTCTTGTACCTTTCCTCCCTCTGCTCTTCTCCTCAGCTCCCATTGATTTAATTACTTTCTCTGTGCTGATGATTTTCATATTTATCCTGTTCTAATCTGTCTGTTGACCTTCAATCCCTCCTATTCTTGGTTGACCTCTGATCTCACATCTCCAACTGTCTTTCAGACATTAAATTGAATGTCCAATAGACACTTTAAACATTATCTCCAGAACAAATTCGTCTTTCCTCCTTTCCCTTCCTATCCTTGTTACCATAGGAGGCATTATCATCCTCTCAGTCCCTCAGTTTGTAATCTAAGAGTCTTCCTGCACTCTTCACTCCCCCCACCCACCCCAGTCTATTGCCAAGACCTTTCATTTTCACCTTTGCAGCATCTTTTTAATACACCCTCTTCTCTCTGAAAATGCCACCACCCTGGTTCAAGCCCTCATGCTTAAGATTATTTGTAATTATAGCCTGATGGTGGCTCTCCTTGTTGACTTCAAGTCTTACTGTTCCCATCCAACCTCCATTCAATCGCCAAAGTGATTATCCTAAAACATAGATCTGTTCACATCACCCCACCCCCAACAACCATTTGATAAACTGCTGACTCCCTATTGCCTCCAGAATCAAATACAAAATCCCATCTGCAGACCCCTTCAGGGCAGCTGGTGGTGCAGTGGATAGAGCACTAACCCTGAAGTCTGAGGTCTTGGCTTCAAATACAGTCTCAGACACTTGACACTAGCTGTGTGACCCTGGGCAAGTCACTTAACCCTGATTGCCTCACGTCCAGGACAGCTATGTTTCCTGATTCATATCTGGCCAACTAGACCCAGATGATTCTGGAGGAGAAAGTGAGGCTGGTCACCCAACACACCCCAAATCCAATTCACTCACTTGCATGGTCTTCTTTGAAAACAAAGAACAAACATCATCAATGGCCCTCCCTCCAATTTTTCAGGGTCTTTACACCTTACTTCACAGCACATATGCTTTGATCCAGTGATGTTGGCCTGTTTGTTGAAGGGGACACTTCATCTATAGCCTCTGGGTCTTTTCTCTGACTATCCCATTCCTTGCAATCTCTACTCTTTGTCTCCATCTACTGGTTTTCTTCAAATCCTAATTAAAATTCAATCTTCTATAGCAAGCCTTTCCCAGTTCCTCAATTCTAGTGCCTTCCCTCTTTTAATTATTTTCTATTTATCCTGTATGTAGGTTATTTGTATATATTTCTTTGTATGTTATCTCCCCTCCCCCAAATTGTGAGTTCCTTGTGGCAAGAACTGTCTTTTGCCTCTTTATACTTGGGTTGGTGCCTATATAATTGATGCTTAATAAATGTTTATTGACTGGGGTGCTCCAAGTGACCCTTCAATTTTTTTTCTTTAGATTTTTCAAGGCAATGGGGTTAAGTGACTTGCCCAAGGCCACATGGCTAGGTAATTATTGTCTGAGGCTGGATTTGAACTCAGGTACTCCTGACTTCAGGGCCAGTGCTCTATCCACTGCGCCACCTAGCCGCCCCAGACTCTCCAATCTTAATAAATGTCACTAACAAAATGCTCCTAATCCGTGGTCCCTTTATCAAATAAAATGCCTCTGAGTTATTGAATCAATCAAGACTACAAACAATGTGAATAGATCCCAATTTGGGAGGAGTGATATGTTTCAAGGCCATTGGCAGAAATCAAATGACTATATAGGAAATATATTAGCATTTGTTGAAAGAAATGTGTCTCTGAGACTATGTGTCAAGGACCCTCTGTGGACCCAACTTGTCAGGGACCATGGGAGTTAGGAGAGTGAGACTGTTGTGGGAAGTACAATGATATTAATCCATTGAGTTCATCAGATTTCCCAAATTCCAAGCTTGGACAGCCACCTACACATGTATTCAATGAAAAATCACTGGCTCTTCTTTGGTTTTGGTTTTTTTAAATGATAGTTGCACTCATTTGGAAGGTTGATGCTTTGTCCTAAAGTAATGCCCCAAATTGAGAGAAGATAAAAGCTAGTTCATCCCTATATATTTAAAATATCTAATGGTTACTTTAGAGCAGTGATTCTTTTTTAAATTGTTTTTTGAATTTTACAATCACCCACCCCAATTTCACTTCCCTCTCCCCACCTCCCACAGAAGGCAGTCTGTTAGTTTTTACATTGTTTCCATGGTATACACTGATCAAAATTGAATGTGTTGAGAGAAATCATAAAATGTAAGAGATAGCAAAATTACATAATAAGATACCTTTTTAAAAAAAAATTAAAGGTAATAATCTTTGGTCTTTATTCAAACTCCACAATTCCCTCTTTGGATACAGATGGTATTCTCCATCAAAGATACCCCAAAATTGTCTCCGATTATTGTGCTGATAAAATGAACAAGTCCATCAAGATTGATCATCAACCCCATGGTTTTTGTTATGATGTACAATGTTCTTCTGGTTCTGCTCATCTCGAACAGCATCAGTTCATGCAAATCCTTCCAGGCTTGCCTGAATTCCCAACCCTCCTGGTTTCTAATAGAACATTAGTGTTCTATAATGTGCATATACCACAATTTGTTCAGTCATTTCCCAATTGATGGACATTTACTCAATTTCCAGTTCTTGCCACCACAAACAGGGCTGCTATGAATATTTTTGTATGAGTGATGTTTTTACCCTTTTTTATCATCTCTTCAGGGTATAGACCCAATAGTGGTATTGTTAGATCAAAGAGTATGCACATTTTTATTGTCCTTTGGGTGTAATTCCAAGTGCTCTCCAGAAAGGCTGGATGAGTTCCCAGCTCCATCAGCAATGTATTAGTGTCCCAGATTTCCCATATCCCTTCCAACATTGATCACTGTCTTTTCTGGTCATGTTGGCCAGTCTGAGAGGTATAAGCTGGTATCTCAGAGAGCTTTAATTTGCATTTCTCTAATCAGTAATGATTTAGAGCAATTTTTCATATGACTATGGATCGTGTTGATTTTCTTATCTGTAAATTGCCTCTTTGAGCAGTGGATCTTAACCTCTTCTGTTGTGCCCCAAAGGATTTTAAAACTGTTTTAATTTTGGTAATATACCTGGGTCACTTTGATTCTCCCTCTGTAAGCTCTCCATCACCATGCATCATGCATACTCTGAGTGTCTCTTCTTTTCAAGGGAACAGATAAAAAATGGTTAACTAGTCTGTTAGTGTCCAGAAGAACTAAATGAAGCCAATGAGCTCATGGGGACATCAGAATGACACCTTTGGTTTCATTAAAAACTATAACCCCGGGGCAGCTAGGTGGTGCGGTGGATAGAGCAGAGCACCTTCCCTGGAGTCAGGAGTACCTGAGTTCAAATGTAACCTCAGACACTTAATAATTACCCAGCTGTGTGCCCTTGGGCAAGCCACTTAACCCTATTTACCTTGCAACCCCCCCCCCCCAAAAAACAACTCTATAAGCCAATTGTCTATAAATGTTTGATAATGTAGAATGTAGAAGCAGTGGGGAAACTATGTTCATAATTAGGCAATTGCTTAGAAAGCAAAATCTTACTAATCTGCTTTTCACTATAATTTGCCAAATTCAAATTTATTTGAAAAACCAACAATGAGAGTTTGTTCAAATTCTTATTTTCTGAGAAGCAACTGACTTTTTAATTTCTTAAGTTGGGAATAACACCTTCATATACCTCAATATAGAATTGAGTTACTTATGAAATGGTAACATTTATTTTCTTGGTCTGGGTTACTTCTGAGTTAGTAATTACATTAGAAATTTAAAAACTTATATTCTATGTACTGAGTTCACAATTCTTGAGGTGAGCAGGGAGTATGAAAATGCAACGTTTTGGAGTTCCCTTCCCCTACATCTGATCTGCTTCCCTTTCCATTATTCTGGTTGACATCTTTTTTCTTCCTCCATCGTGTATTCCTTGAGGACCTCCTCTTCTGATTTGACCAGCACCCTCTACAATTACTCATTCATCCCACACTTTTCTCTTGACCACCAGTTCTCTCACCCAGTAATCACTGTTCCCTCCCAAATTACTCTCATATCTGATTTTAGGCCAGGAGAACCTAGTATATAATAACTTCTTATTAAACTTTGAATTGAAAATAGGCTTTTCATATTGAAATAGGGTAGTGAAATGGGACAGGACCCTAGAGAAAACAAATCCCTACTATTTTCCCTGGTAAAAGTTATTTCTGCCTGCATAAAAAGCTTCAAGAAGGCAAGCATAAGTAGTAGATAAAAAAGGCATTTGGACTGGCCCATTCTGCACCCTCCCCCCTGCCCATGAATATATTCCCCTTTATAATCTCTAAATTTGAGAGTGATTAGTTCGCTCTTTCAGATTAGGTGGCCAACTCATCACTCAAGAACCAAGGCAGCTGGAAAATTATCCAGTGGTTTGGCAGCTGTAACTGGCTCTCAGTGCCTGAAATTCCTCTTTTCTACATTCCTAAACTGGAGAGCTAATGTCAGTTTTAGCCAATGTTTTAGCTTTAATATGACATACATAACAGCATAATTCCCACTCTTGGATTGTGACTCCAAATTAGTTATGCCAAGGATTGATAGGAGAATTGCAAAAAGTCTTCTAAGAAATGCATTAGTTTCTTGGACAAACACAGATCTCACTTTTAACTGTAGTTCTTTTTCCCCATAGATCCAGAATATTATGGGATAGTATCATTCTGGAAGAATAGGATATAGACTGTGTAACTTGTAGTTAGGAAGACCTGAATTTAAATTATGCCTCTGATACTACTTGGGTAACCATGACTAAGTCACTTTAACCTTCAAGCTCAGTTTCCTCCTTTGTAAAATAGGGGTATTAATAGCAAATATTATTATTAGTGGCTATGAAGATCATATTAGATAACTTTAGTCAGCATTTCTATAGTGCTTTAAAGTTTGCCAAGTACTTCACAAAGAACTCATTTTATCCTCACGACCAACCTGGGAAGTTAGAACTATTTTCTTCATTTTACAAATGAGGATGTGAAGGATGAGGGAGGTTAATGGTAATCATGATGACCCATTAGTAAACACCAAGTTTTAAATTGTGGTTCTGATTCCAATTAGAGGGCTCTATCCACTGTCACCTATTTGCCTTCAGATAACAAACCTTATAATGTTATATAAATACTATTATTATTCTATGACAATAGCTATAATAATAATAGCTAGCATTTATAGAGCACCTATTGTGAACCAAGCATGATGCTAAGTGACTTATAAATATCAAATCTGATCCTCATAACAATCCTGCAAGATAGGCTTTTATACCAATTTTGCAATTGAGATAACTGAGGCAAGCAATTTAAATGACCTTCTCAGTATTATATAGATAGTGAGTGTCTGAGATTTAAACTCAAGTCTTTCTCACTCCAGGCCTAGTGATCTATCTACCAAATCTCCTGTTATTAGAATGATTTGTGCAAGGAACAGTAAGAATGCTATTGTCACCGACTCACAGAACATGTCAGAATATAGAAGGTGTAAGAAGACTGGAAAGATGGTAGGGAGAAGCCCATTGCAAAGAACATTAAATGACAAACATAGGGTTTTATATTTGGATGTGATTTGGATATAATAATACTGTATTTACATGAAATATAAGATTTTATCTTAGAAATAATAGAGTGGCACTGAGAGTTTGGACTCAACTGAAAAATGACTGAACAACAACAACAAGCCAGTTTCTGCTAAACTGCATTCGATTTTTTCCAGTAATTTTTGTGAAATAGTGAGTTCTTGGGGCAGGTAGGTGGCAGAGTGTAATAAGTATGGAAAAGGAAGATTTGAGTTGTGTCTGACTCTTTGTGACCCTATTTGAGATTTTCTTGGTGAGATATTAGAGTAGTTTAATTTTCAGATGAGGAAACTGAGGTAAAGAAGGTTAAGTGACTTGCTCAGGATCAAGCAGCTGGGAAGTATCTGAGACCAGATTTGAATTCACAGATATCATGCCATATTCTCTACCCACTGTACTACCTGGCTGCTTACAATAGAGAGGCACTCAAACTTATCAATTAGGAAGGTGTAAACGTTAGATCTAGGCTTTAGAAATATCTTTGACAGCTTTTTGAATGCCAGCTAACTAGAAGATTAATTTCTGTAGAAAGAGTTTCATTTGTGATGGAGACTAACAGGTAGCGTAATAATCTGGGTTTTAGGAGATAAGTATCTGCATAAAGGTGACTGTAGAGAAATTTATTTTAGTAAAATAAAATTGACAGACCCTGGCAATAGATTGCATATGAAGATTGTGATGAGAGAGCAAAGAGTTGGAATTTCACCTTGGTTTTTGAATCTGGGTAACTATGGAGATGGCAGTGCCCTTGATAGATAATAGAGAAATTAGGAAGAGATAAAGGTTTGTGAGAAAAGATAATGATTTCAGTTTTGTGCCTGCTGAGTTTAAGAAATCTATTTGACATTCACTTCAAGATGTCCAACTGGCGATTGAAAGTGGTTTGTTTTTAAGTCATTTTTTCAGTCAAGTCTGACTCTCTGTGACCCCTATTTGGAGTTTTCTTGGCAAAGAGTGGTTTGCCATTTCCTTCTCCAGCTCATTTTACAGATGAGAAAACCAAGATGAACAGGGTTAAGTGACTTTCCTTGAGTCAAACAGTTATATTTGAACATGGGAAGATGGATCTTCTGATTTTAAGTCCAATGCCTAAGCTGCACGTAATGGAAAGGAAAAGGCTGAATAAGTAGATTTGAGAATAATATGCACAGAGATCATGAATGAATCCTCAGAAGATGATGAGATCACCTAGAGAGAAACAGCATAGAGGGGGAAAAAAGGAAAGCATTTACCATTTGGGTTTATTTAAAACTGAATTAATGTCAGGACCTAAAGAACAATACTACCAATTTGGAAGGGCAGTCTCTAGAAATAGCATGTGGTTCATTTGTTTCATTTATGTACAACACTTTGTGACCCCATTTGAGGTTTTCTTGGCAAAGATACTGGACTGGTTTACTATTTCCTTCTCCAGCTCCTTTTGTAGAAGAGGAAACTGAGGTGAACAAAATTAAGTTCCTTGCCCATGTTCATACAGTTATTGTTTGAGGTCAGATTTGAAGTCTGGAAGCATGACATAATGGAAAGAGGGCTAGACTTGGTGTCAGGAGACATAGGTTTGAATTCTGACTGAGATATTTATTAATTCCATGAACCCAAGGAGAGTTACATCACCACTGAAATCTGGCTTCCTCATATATAAAATGGAAATAATAAGGCTTTTGTTACCTGCTTCAAAATATGGTTGGGAGAATAAAATGAGATAATGTATCTAAAGTACTCCATACAGACAAATGTAAAACTCTCTGTTAGAAAAACCAACTATTTAAACTCATGATGGAGATGTAGATAGAAAATAACATGAGAAGTTTTTGTGCTTATTGGACCATAAGCTCAATATTAACTAATGCAATATGGTAATCCAAAAAGTTGATGCAAACTTCAACCAAATTAAAAGCAGCATAGCATTCATAATGAGAGAGAGGTAAAGTTTTCTTGTCAAACCACATTTAAAAACATTGATTTCTGTTCTGTGTCTCATAATTTTTAGGGGAGGATCTTGATAAACTGAAACACATTCAAAGAAGGACCAACAAAATGGTAAAGGGATTAAAAGTGCTGCCTGGAAGGCCTGAGTAACTGAGGAACTGGCCATATTTATTGCTGAGAAAAGAAGATGTTGGGTGGAGGGTCTGGAAGAGAGTTGGATCATTAACTTTAGATGTTTGAAAGGCATATAGAAGATGGTTTCAGTTTTCTTTTGCTTGATTCCAGACAATAAAGCCAAGAGCAATGAGTAGATATTTCCAAAGGGGTAGATTTCAGCCCTGTATAAGAAAAATATTCTAACCAATAAAGGCTGACCCAAAATGAAATAAATGGACTTCGTTGGGCTATTGTGGTTGCTTATCAGGGATGTCACAGGAGAGATGCCTGCTCAGATAAGGATTGAACTAAATGACTTTGGTGCTTCTACCAGTTCTGTGATTCTAGGTGCCTACTTCAAACACCCTTCTTGGCAAGGACTTGAATTCTATCATCCTCACTTCCAAAGTAATCTCACTGAGGGATGGAAATTTGACTTGTGAATTATGGCATTCCCAAGTGAGGATTCCCTCTACCAATGCAGATTGGAAACTTTTGCAATTTATACTCTGAGAGAGTTGCTGAGGGTGGATTTTAGTGACTTGATCAGGGCCATACAGCCCATATGTGTCTTTGTGTCTTTGTGTCTGAAAAAGAGAGTCTAGTCAAAAATTAGTAACTGAACTAGGAAAAACTACCCACTCAATGATCTTTAAAAAGAAATGAGAACATCTTTCATTTCTCTTTCTTCTCTTTTAAAACATATGGTTTGGAACTCTAGCAATTCTCCCTTGGTCTTCCCAGCAGTAACTCTAGTGATTACATGACAATGAATCCTTGTGCTTGACTCTTTGAACCTCAGCCTAGATCTTTTTTTTTAGGTTTTTTTTTTTTTTGCAAGGCAAATGGGGTTAAGTGGCTTGCCCAAGGCCACACAGCTAGGTAACTATTAAGTGTCTGAGACCGGATTTGAACCCAGGTACTCCTGACTCCAAGGCTGGTGCTTTATCCACTATGCCACCTAGCCACCCCCTCAGCCTAGATCTTAAATATGTTTGCTTTTTTCTGTTTTGTATTTTTTTCCTCTAATCATAGGTATCCCAACAGTGATACTGAAATATATATTTGTAGTGTTGGTAGCTACTTTGTGAGTCTGAGAGGGGTGTTCCTGGGTGTAGACTGGTAACAGAGATGCCAGGGGGTTCAGTTGTCCCATAAAAATCCCAGAAGTCTTGATGTCCTGGGACAATATAATAGAAGCGATGGTTCTCTTTTTATGGACTCCTGTAAGTTCTTTGCTTCTTTAAGATTCCTGGGTAGCTTTCCTACCTATTGAAAGAGTATAATAAGAATTGTAAGTTATTTCATCATATTTTGGGCATTTACCATTAAACACTGGTTAGTACTTTGTATTTGAAGCATTTCTTTTGAAGCAGAAAAGTAGTTGCTTAATACTAGTTTGTATGTGTAGACTCTAGAAATTAAATATACTTATGAGTCTCCAAAATATGGGCACAATGAACCAGGGACTGAGCCAAGAAGCTTGAATCCCTTTCTTGTGAACCAGGAAACTCCAACACTGAAGCTAAGCCATGTAATTTCTGACCTGGAGTCCTTGTGAGAGAGTGGTCCCCTAGGTCCCCCTAGGGTGAATTAAGTCTCAGCATTTGCCTTAACAAGTGAAAAGTCTTCAGGTTGACTTGGCAGTGAACTGAACTTCTCTCTGCCTTTCATCTCTCTGTCTAGCAGAGTTTACAAAGACTCATTAATAGGAATATAACCAGCAGAGGATAAATCCTTTGACCCTTGTCACTGATGAGGAGAGTATCCTAAGGATACCTGTCGGGGGAGTCAATGACAAGTGTCTCTAAATCATAGGTCCTTGAAGTGGTAATAGTTATTATGTAGGGAACAATATTTATCTACAAGTGGTAATAACAATAGTAACAGCTAACATTTGAATACTACTTAGATCTGCAAAGCACTTTAAAAACTTCTCATTTGATTTTTACAACAACCCTGGTAGAAAGATGCTTACCATTGCGAAAAGGAAACTGAGGTAGACAGATTAAGTGATATCACTCAGCTATGAGGTGTCTGAGATACTCCAAATCTATCTACAGACCACCTAAAGTAAGTGTTCTAGATGTTGGAGCCCCTTTGGAAATAAACTATAGAATGGCCTGTGACAAATATTAGCCAGTGGGAATATCTCTAGGAAAATAACCTGAGGTGAGTTTATTTTTCTCTTGGAGTTAGGCAGTTTCCCCAAAGTGCTCCAGTTCAGCTGTCTCAGAGCAGTCTGCCCAAGGAGCCAACTCATTTGGCTGTTTTCAGAGTGTGAGACAGCAGAGGAAGCTGCTTTCACAGGCTCTTCTCAGGATGATCAATCTTGCTGAAAAAAAGAAAGACCTTGATTAAAGAATACAGTAGCTTGATGGGACCCAAAAAGGAGCTGTGTGTGTGTGTGTGTGTGTGTGAAGGGCTGGCAGTGGCATTCTCCACTCATTTTCCTCCCTCTTTCTATTCTGTGACATTTATTCTCCTGAGCTTGAGAAATGAACTATCATATTGTGGAATTTTGGCTGAAGATTGAAAAAAGAAAATTCAGACCAGCAATGAAACAGGAGGTGATATTCTGGCTGGAAGACCATGGAAAAGGAAATAGAGCAAGGGTTTCCATGGCGTCTTCGTTGCTGTTTACAACAACAGAAGTTTTCTGACAAAAGGGCTTCATATTTAATAACCATCAACTCACAAGGGCCTCTTCTCCCTCTCATTGTATCTTGGTAATTCACATCATATGGCAGAAGACTAATTTTTTTATTCCTGGATGTGGTGCTTTTCAGCCAAAGGCCTCCAAAATCCACTGATAAAAATCGGACTCCCAACTCTACTTAAGTAGTGCTTCATTGGTTTTGGAATAATAAATTTAGAGCTGGAGAGATCTCATAGGTCATCCTGTTCAAAACCTATGCTGTTTTTTTTACAAATGAAGAAACTGAGGTCCCCAAGGGGAAGTGATTTAATCAGTCACCCAGACAGGTGGGATTTGAACCTATGGTCTCAGGGACCTTTCCCCTACACTTGTACCCTTATTTATGCTCATTGAGGGTTTAGCCATCTTTAAGATCCAACTCAAATACCATTACTACCAGCAAGTATCCCTTGATTCAGCCATGCCAGAAGTAATTTTTGACATTCCGTAGTACTTTGCATCTCTTTTATAAAACAATTTCTTTCTTTATTATATTGTGATTAGCTATGTCATAGGATTCTAGATTTAGAATTGCAAAATACCATAGAAATCATCTAACCCAACTTCTTATTTTTGTTTTACAGATGAGGGAACTGAGGCTCAGAGAGATTAAGTTACTTATCCAGGGTTATATTACTTTTAAATGGCTGAAACAAGATCTGAGCTCTTGTTTTCTAATGTCATAGGACAGTTGAGTACAATGGCTAGAGCACCAGGAGTCAGGAAGGCTCATCCTTCTGAGTTCATATCCAGACCCTGGACAAGTCACTTTACCCTGTTTGCCTCAGTTTCTCCATCTGTAAAATGAACTGGGGACATTCATTAACAAAGGACAAGAACCAACTAATCAACCAAAATGAGCTGGGGAGGAAAATGGCAAACCACTCCAGGATCTTGGCCAAGAAAACTCCAAATACCTTCACAAAGAGTTGATACAACTGAAAATAACTGAACTGAACTTGTAATGTTAAAACCATATTGCCTTTCTATACATCCTTGATGTGGTGAATGGTCAATGGAAGTAGCAATGCTTGAGTCTGAAGTCAAAGGGTCTGGCACTCACTACCTGGGTGACTTTGGTCAGATCACTTAATTACTCTTGGACTTATGGGGCTCTTCATCTGTAAAATCAGGGAGTTGCCCTTGACAGCCTTTGAGGTCCCTTTCATCTCTTAGTCTATGATCCTATGATCTCAAGCTTCCTTTTGTTACCAAAATCCATTTCTTGAGCACTCGTATTCTTCCAGCAGTGCTCTAGAGTCACAAATCTAAGGGAGTGAACATCTGTCTTTGATGAATATTATCTTGTTTGAACCTTACAGCAAAGCTACCAGGTAGGCACTGTTATTGTTCTATTTTATATTGAGGAAACTGAAGCAAAGAGAGGTTTAAATGACTTTCCAGGGTCACACAGCTGTAAGTGTCTGAGGCTAATTGTGAATTTGTAGTGTTTTCCTGACTCCCTGTCCAGTACACCATATTCTGTGATCTTTAGCTATTCTTGCCTCTCAGAAGAATCATAATTTTCAACTGCACAAAAGTCTATAGAAAGATTCTGGGTTAGAAGAGAGAAGTTTTAAATGTGGTTTCTTCTAAGTAATCAGGATGACACCAGTACAAGTATGTTTTACTTAATTCATGATGTGGTAATTCGTCCTTTCTTCACTATGTCTCCTCCTTGTTCATAGTACTCATTTTAATTAATTTTACTAACGACTCTTCCAACAATGTGCTGCAGTATACTCAACACCCTCTTAGGTCGTCAATCAAGCTTTCAGTCTGTGGTAGAGAAGGCAGGTGCATGGAATAGCACCCTGAGAAATGATCACGGAGAAAGAGAGAATGGATGTTGGTTAAGGTTTAATTCAAGAAAAGAAACACTGGCAAATCAATGAATTATTTTTGCTTAACTTGCTATTCTTGAACCTGATTATTAGTTTAATGAAAGACCTCTTGTCTTGATGAGGGTCCTTAATAAATGAAAACATATTTGGATTTTGCAACTCTTGCATTTCCCTGGGGGAGCTGGTAGCATAAAAAGCTCCCTTTTATTTGACATTCCCTTTTATTTGACATACACACAGGCTCCACTTTTCACCACAAGACATTGCTGAAAACCACATTGTAAAGCAGATTGTCTTAAATGGAAACACAATTTCCTATAGAGCTATGCTATAATTAGGGGTTGCATTCCTGATTGATGATTTGGTATCAAATAAGTCAGAGATAGGACCAAGTCATAAAAGCAGAGATAGAACCATAATTTTTATAACACTTAAAGTAATAAATTATGTTCTAAATTATAGAATGTTAAAGTTGTGAGGGACATTAGAACCTGTGAAGTTTGATTTATTTTGCAAATGAGGATACTGAGACTTAGAAAAGGGAAAGTTTTCTTTAAGGTCACACCAGGAGAGCCAACATTTGAACACAGATGCTTTGATTTTAAATCCAATACCTCTGCAACTCCATTTTATAGGATAGTTCAACTGAGGCCCAGAGAAATGATGTGATGAACCTGAGGTAGCACAGTTTGTGGAAGAGCTGAGACCCAAACACAAGTCAATGTCCTTTATATTACACCTGTCAATTAGTCAACAAGCATTTATTAAGGGCTTGCTATATGTCACATGAACTACTTTACAGATTAGGAAATGAAGGCAGAGAGAGTTAAGTCTTGACCTTTGATCAGGCTCACACATTGTAACTGCATGAGGCTGGATTTGAACTCAGGTCTTCCTAGCTCTAGGTTCAATGGTTTATCTGCTGTACCATAAGCTGTTACATACATGCATGTTGTATTGATTCATATCCTCTTAGAATCTAAATCTTAATTGGCAAAGACTATTTAAATTTTTTGTATTAGCATTCAATAAATGTTTGTTCATTTAAATCTAACTGATTAGTAAACATTCTTGATGAACAGGAGCAAATAAAGGTAAATCTATACCATTAATTGGACTGCCCTCAAACATGCACTACAATAAATGTTAACTAATTTAACAGCATTGAACATTTACACTAAGTGTTGTGGGCCAACTAAGGCAGAAGTTCTTAACCTAGAATCCATGCACTGATTTTTTAAAAAAATTAATTAATTATTTTCGCAATTATATGTAAAGGTGGTTTTCAGCTTTCATTTTTGTAAAGCTTTCTCCTTCCTATCCTTCTCTCCTCCTGTCCTAGGATAGCAAATAATCTGATATTGGTCATACATACACAGTCATGTTGCACATATTTTCATATTAGTCATGCTGTGAAAGAAGAATCAGAACAAAAGGGAAAAACCATAAGAAAGGAAAAAAACAAATTTAAAAGTGAAAACAGTAAATTTTAATCTGCATTAAGACTCCATAGTTCTTTCTCTAGATGTGCATGACATTTTCCATCACAATTCTTTCAGAATGGTTTTTGCTGCTTTCTTGAGAAGAGCCAAGTCTATCACAGTTGATCATCACACAATGTTGCTGCTATTGTGTACAATGTTCTCTTGCTTCTGTTCACTTCATTCAGAATCAGTTCATGTAAGTGTTTTCAGGTTTTGCTGAAATTGCCTGCTCATTGTTTCTTGTTCACAGCTTGTTCAGCTATTCCCCAATTGATGGGCATTCCCTCAACTTCTAATTCCTTGCCATCACGAAAAGAACTGCTATGAATATTTTTGTATCTGTGACTCTTTCCCCCCCTTTTATGATCATTTTGCAATACAGACCTCGTAGTGGTATTAATGGATCAAAGCGCATGCACAGTTTTATAGTCCTTTGAGCATAATTCCAAATTACTCTCCAGAATGCTTGTATAAATTCACTACTCCAATAGGACATTAAAGTCCTAGTTTTCCAGCATTGGCTCCAACACTGATTATTTTCCTTTTCTGTCATACTAGCCAATCTAATAACTGTGAGGTATGATCTCAGAATTGTTTTAAATTGCATTTCTCTAATAGTGATTGAGAGCATTTTTTTTCATATGGGGATGGATAGATCTGCATTTGAAAACTGCCTGAACATATCCTTTAATCATTTATCAATTGGGGAATTACTTGGATTCTTATAAATATGACTCAATTTCTCTATATATTTTAGATATGAGGCATTTTTCAGAAATGCTGGCTATAAAAATGTTTCCCAGCTTTCTGTTTTCCTTCTAATCTTGATTGATTTGTTTAGGCAAAAACTTTTCAATTTAGTGTAATCCATTTTGCATTTCATAATGTTCTCTATTTCTTGTTTTGTCATAAATTATTCTCCTCTCAATATATCTGTTCTTTTAATTGGCTCATGGTGTCACCCTTTATGTCTAAATCATGTACCCATTTCAACCTTATCTTGATAAAGGATGTGAGATATTGGTCTATGCCAAGTTTCTGCCATACTGTTTTCTGGTTTTAGCAGTTCTTGTCAAATACTGATGAACTTAAAAAAAAAGTATTTCAATAAGAACCATCCAATATAATAGATTTCCTTTATTATTCTCTGCTTTTTATTTTATGAATTAATTTTTTTCCTCAGGAGCATGAATATAGTCTTCACCATATTGCTAGAGGGGTCCATTACTCAAAAAGGTTAAGAATTTCTGATCTAAAGTGTCAGAGAAGATAACTTTCATCACTTTAATTGTGAGGTTCTCCGAATGCTCCTCTTTGAAGGTAACATTATACTAATGGTGTCAAGTCTTGGAATACTTCCAAACATCTTAAGAGAAATCTACAGCAATGAAAAAAAGGATTGGTTTAATCTCCCACATTGAAAAATTTAGTAGATGAAAAATGAATGTTATCTAGAACATAATGTGTAGATGGAGAGGCAACCTGTTCCAACCTGAGTCCATCACTATGTATATCTTGAATAATTTCTTCAAGTGGATAATGAACTAAGCTTTTGAATCAAATAGAAGGAAATCAGTCTCTGGATTACCTTTGAAGAATTGGGTGGTACCTTGAATGACTTCAAATGGCATTGACATAAAGTCCATATCTTTAAAGGCAATATTCTCTCGGTGATGTTATATGGTTGTGCAATGAGAACAGCACAATCTTAGAAGAATATAATGACAACTCAAAGAGCAACCAAGTGTTCCATTATAGGTGTAAATTGTATTAGGTTCCAATGATGACTTTCCTGTAAGTAGAGTCATAAAAGTCATACATGGTCTGTGTGACAGGAGAAAGATGTGGGTTGGTCATGTAGAGAGAGCAATGAGTGACAGATGGATCGTTGGTACCCTAGAGAAGGTAAGGTTCTACTTAGGCTTGAAGTCTATAGAAGATTTAGAGAAAACTTAGGCAAGAATTCTAGTAAAAAGGAAAGAATGGAGAAGTTGAGATTTATACCAATCTCTGTCTAAAGTCCCTGTAGCGATGGCATCAAAATAAGCATTTAAGACTTTTAATATTTGAAAGCTTTAATCAGAATAATGAATCATACTCTATTCCACAATGGAAAGGGTCCTTTGAGATCATCTAGTTTAACTTCTTTTATATTATTGCCTTTGTTTTTATATCATAATTTCTCCTTTATCTGTCTCCCCACTCTACCTTCCTCCACATTTGAAACTTTCCTTATCTGATCTCCACATATTTTATGAATTTTGAAGTTATTTGGAATGGGATTTCCCTTTCTATTATTCACTCTTGTGTTTTCTTATCATTATGGAGATATACTATTGATTTTTGAGGTTATATTTTGTGGCTTGAAACCTTGCTGAAGTTATTAATTGTATCAATGAATAACTTTGCTCATTCCTTCATTAACATACATGGATATTTTTATATTTCCATTAGACTTTTTCAAAACTGGTAAAGGGTTATTGAAATCTTTTGTCTCTATTCTGTTACCTTATATATCCTACTTTCTCAAAGTTCTGTTAATATTTTCTTTTATGATTTCAGGCATTTAGGACATATACTTTTATTACTGATTTTTTTTTGGTTCATTTCAGCAAAATATAGTTGCCTTATTTTTCTCTTTTCCTTTTCCTGAATGTTTGATTTTCTTTTTTTCTTATAATGACATAATGGCAACTCCTGCTTTTTTTGGGGGGTTTCATTTAATGCATAGTAAAAATTCCTCAATACCTTCAGTTTTATTTTTGTGTATGCCTTTTTTCAAAAATGTGTTTCTTGTACAGTTTTTTTTGCAAGGCAAATGGGGTTAAGTGGCTTGCCCAAGGCCACACAGCTAGGTAATTAGTGTCTGAGATTGGATTTGAACCCAGGTCCTCTTGACTCTAGGGCCAGTGCTTTATCCACTGTGCCACCTAGCTGCCCCTACAGTTTTGTTTTCTTATCCAATCTGCCACTCTTTTTGTTTTATTGTATTGTTTAGTTCATTCACATTTGTAAGTATTGTAAGAATTGTTGTACAATTGTAAGAGTTAGGTTTATATTTCACACCATCTAAAATTATTTCTTTTAAGCTTATGATTTTTCCATAATGTATAGTATTATGCTTCTTCAGTTATGTTAATCTCTTTTTTAATATGACTTTATTCCTCTTTACTCTCTTCCTTTTCTCCCCCCTTACATTAGGTTGTTATTTCTTTCCCTTGGGCTTTTAGTTATTAAGTTCTCTCTTGCTTTTTTCTGGTTATATATTTCTATCTCCTTTTTCCTTCTTAGTTAGACAGTATTCTTGCTTTATCTTTTCCCCTTCAGTTAAAACTGTTTATTAGGTTTTTTAAAAAAAACTTCATTTTCTCTGTCACTATCCAAAAAGTATTTATTTCTTTTTATTACCATCTCTCTGTTTACTCTAAACCCCCATTCTCTGATTCATGATCTTTATAGTCTTTTGATTTCTCTCTTTTCTCTGAATTCTTCATACCATCAAAACTTCCAAAGTATTCATTTTAGGTTTTCCCCTCTAGGGACTTTCTGCTACCCCCTTGTAGGGTTGTCTGTATCCCCTTTCCATTGCGTCTAACTCTCAGAACAATGTCAATTAAGTATCAAAGAGGACATTGCCTCATGGTAGGCCTCTCCCTCATCATCGAACTGTGTCCACTCTTTTTGTCCTTTTTTTTCCTTCTACATATGCCTGGAAATTATCTCCTTGTATCCATCCTTCCTGTTTTAGTTGCTTCCTCCCATGACAAGCATCAAATTTTTTTCAAGCATCAAATCTCCCAGTCCTTATCCAGGGTAAAGTTCATCCAGAGGAGCATTCATCACTCCTTCCTGCCTCTAAAGTTAGTACTCCTTCCTTCCCATCCTTTTTTAATGTTTTGCCCTATCTTCTTCACCCATTCTCCTGAAGATTCTTCTCTTTTTGAGACCATAGAGTTCACCTCCCCCTCATTGTTGGCCTTTGATTTGATACTGGTGCATCTCTAACCCTTTTTTTTTATTTGTTATCCTCTCACCTAGAGTTTGCTCTGGAAAATCTATGAATAAAGGTTGCATATAGGTCAATGCATATGTATGGAGTCCTTTGGAATTTATGTAAGCACCAGAATAATAATGCATTTATTTATTTATATTTGAGTATATGCAACTCACCCTGTACCTTTACCCCAAGGCAGCTAAGTAGTGTAGTGGATAGAGCACTGGACTAGGAGTTAGGAAGCCCTAACAAATGTGTCGCAAGTTTGGACTACATATGAACTATTTGTGCCCAACTGTGGTAGAGAATTCTGAACTCGCATTGGCCTGATCAGCCACAGTTGGACGCATTGTAATTTGTTTCAAACATAGTGATGTCATTTTGTTTTTCTTCAGTAATGAAGGGCAAGAACCAACCAAGACACTTATTAGCTACATAATTCTAGAGAAGTCATTTAGCCTCTGATGCCATATTTTCTTTATCTATAAAATGGAATTAATAATGGTATCTTTCTTCCAGTGTTGTATATAACAGGGTTGTTTTGAAGATCTGATGAATTAAAATTTTTAAGGAACTCAGAATAGTGCTTACAAATAGAGAAAATGCTTAATAATCCCTGTCACCTCCCTCCTGTGGGCCCTCCGCCCCCTCCCCCACCCAGGAGGTACCATACCCGAAGTCCTATATAAAAACTCACTCTTCTGTAAAATCATCAATTCATCTAGTTGATCAGGGAACTCCTTGGACCATCCCCCAAACCTCCACTTCCTTATACCAGGTATTTTTAATTTGGGTCTCTGATTTTAAAAATTTTGATAATTATATTTCATTATAATTGATTTCCTTTGTAATACTTTATATTTTATTTTATGTATTTAAAACATTATTCTAAGGTGTCAGTATGCTCCATCAAAATGCCAAAGGGAGTCAAGACAGAAAAAAGATCAAGAACCCCTCCTCTATACTGAAAAATGCTTAAGGAAAACTAATGAGTACTCTAATTGTGCCCACTTTCTATGTCAGTAATCCCCACCTCAGGAGTAAGAGAAGGAAAGAACAAGATTATTCATTTGTTATTGCTCAGTAGTGATTGCCTCTTAGTGATCCCATATGGGGTTGTCTTGGCAAAGCTATTGGAGTGGTTTGCCGTTTCCTTCTCCAGTTCATTTTACAGAAAAGGAACTGAGGCAAACAGAAATAAATGACTTGCCCAGGGTCACACAGCTAATGTGTATCTGAGGCTGAATATGAACTCATGAAGATGAGTCTTCCTGATTTCAAGCCCAATGCTATATCGACAATGCCACCTAACTGCCCAAGATTATTCATTATAATTCATCCAAGTTTTAATCAAAACTACTTCTTAGTATTGCAGTTTTTATGCTCCCTGAATGTCCAAATTGCTATTGTTTATATTCTAAAGCATCTCAGATGCTTTTAAATATTAAATATAGGCAAAGTCATTACTTTCTCTACCTCATCCTTTCCCTTCAAACAATCAAGTTATCAAGACCTTAAAGGAGGAAAAAAAATCATTACAGACACCTCCAGTATAGAATGGGCAGAGGAGATAGTGAAATCATAGTAGTGACTGTCAGTCCTTATCAGGAACTTTGTGAAGTAACTTGATAAAATTAGCTGCATTGGTTAGTATTTGTATTCAGGAAGACCTCAATTCAAATGCTTCCTCAGACTCTAGCTATGTGTTTCTGGCCAAGTCACTTAACTACTTTTAGCCTCAATTTCCCCCCTCTATTAAGTGGGGATAATAATGACATCTCTCAGCATTGTTGTGGGGGTTGAATGAGATGACATTTGTAAGATACTTTGCAAATCAGAACGTGCTACATAATTGTTAGCTGCCATCATCATCATCATCATCATCATCATCATCATCATCATCATTTTTTTTTTGGTGGGTGAACATCAATAAACTTCAATTGGTTTCATGAGAATGAATGGATTTTTATTTTTCTTTCTATTTTTTCTTCTAACCCTTTCCAACAGTAATAGCTAAAATCCTGAGCATTGCCTGCATACATTAGATTAAAAATAATACTTTATCTGTGGGCGAAAAAAATGTGTCTGCATATATTCTTGTCTATTTGTGGAGGATGCTTGATGGCCCTGGGAAGGCAGTATGGGGTAGTGTAAAGAGCAATGGACCAAGAGTGAGGAGACCCTTGTGTCCTGCCCATGGCTACCACCTCTGCCTCCTTTCCAGGGTTAATGTGAGCGTCAAAGGAGAGAACATTTTGAAAATACTTTGGAAATTCTGAAGGACTCTGGAGACTGAGGAAATCATTTGCTGATTGTCCCTGTACCTATTACACTGTCACATTGTGAGTGCTTAGGAAATGTTTGTCAGATGATTAATTGATAGGATTTCAGCTGTGTTGATAAAAATGGGAAGGAAGAGTAGATTTAGATAAAGACAATATGGCATGGATATAATATCTTAGAAGTGGTATCTCATATTTCTCTTAATGCTTTACAGAGATCAGAGTGGTAGTTCAACTCTTATTATTCCCATTTATAGCTGAGTATGTTATACTATACAGATGAGGGATTTTGCTCAAAGTCTAACAGTTCATGTTAGAGTTGAGATTTGAACTCATTTCTCATTCCAGGTCTTGAAATTAAAGTAATGTTAGAGTCCATTCCTAGTATCAAAGGGTCCTTTTAAAAGAACTAGAATAATCAGCCAGTGTTAAAATCAATAGCCCCTTTCAGATGACCATTTTAAAGAAAAAAGACTATTGGAATTCACTGGAGTCACCCAAAGAAGCAGAAGTCAGGGTCCACCTATAATCTATTTCATAATCTAACAGATAAAATAACTAAACATTGGAACAAAACCTATGCTTCTACAATTCTCATTACCAGAGCAATCAGATTACCTTTTTCAAGTCTTAAATTTGTTTCAACTTAAATACAAAATAAGAAAAGAAAAAAAATTGCCACATGCCCAGCATAGTGTAAAAGAGAATTCAAAATGTAAGGCAAAATAAAGCCTACATAATACATTAAAGCTGTATATCTTTGCTTCCTTGTAGGTTTTCTTTTCTTCTATTTTGTGCACTATTTACTCTATTTTTCCCTTTTCCCCAAAGAAGGTTATGATTAAATGCAGATTTTTATTTATATATATATATATATCTCACATGCACGCACACACATACATACACATGTGTATATATGTATGCTTACATATATATTCATATATAGATACATAAAATACATTTACATACATACACATAGATATCTATAACAAGATACATATATATTTATATACTTATGTAAGACTGTACTGTGCTTATTTCCACTCTTCCTCTGTTTCTCTTTATAGCATCTTTGTTCATAAGACCAAATTTTTCTAAATCCACCAGCTCATCATTCCCTACAACACAGTAATAATAATAATAATAATAATAATAATAATAATAATAATAATAATAATAAATTCACCTTATACTAACTAGTTATTTTTTAAAAATCTAAAACAATATTGATTATGCAATTCATTCATTCACCCACAACCTCTGCTACCAATTATTTTAATTCTAAGTACTTCTTAGCTCCCAGGCTTTATAACATAGTAATCAAAATTGATTGATTATCTAGGGAATTAGAGGTCACCCAGGCTAAACATTTACTCTCCTGTTGGAGAGTCTATGTTTGTTGGGGTCCAGGTATTTGCTGTCTACCTGACTATTGCTTGGAGTGATTCTTTTGGAAAATGGCCATATTATGTACAGGGCCAGCTTTCATAACTGAAGTAGTAAGTTCAGTAGTCTCCCATTTCAATTAACCCTCCTTTACTTTTACTTTTTATTTTTTCCAATTACATATAAAAATAGTCTTCAACTTTTTTTTGTAAGATTTTGAGTTCCACATTTTTATACCTCCTTTCTTTTCCTCTTCCCTTTGACAGCAAATAATTTGATTTAGATTATACATGAACAAATATATTAAACATTTCCATATTAGTCTCATTGTAAAAGAAGAATCAGAACAAAAGGAAAAAAAACCTTGAGAAGGAAAAAACTAAAAACAAATTTTAAAAAGTGAAAATAGTAAACTTTGGTCTATATTCAGACTCGATAGTTGTTTCTCTGGATGTGAATGGTTTTTTCCATCGCAAGTCATTTAGAATTATTTGATCATTGTACTACTGAGAAAAGTTAAGTTTATCACAGATGATCAGCACACAATGTTGCTGTTAATATTTACAATGATCTGGTTCTACTCACTTTACTCTGTATCAGTTCATGTCTTTCCAGACTTTTCTGAAATCCACCTGCTCATAATTTCTTACAGAACAATGGTATTCAATCACATTCAAATACCACAATTTGTTCAACCATTCCTCAATTGATGGGCATCCTCTTGATTTCCAATTCTTTGCCACTACCAAATAAACCTCTTGCTATAAATGCCTCTTTACTTTTAATTTACTCCATTGTCTACTAATTCTTATATTGTGGGATCTAGGTCTACCATTTATTCACACTACAATAACCTGAACACCAGCTGTATCAATTGAACAGGTAGTAGAATTTGTGGTCTGAGTCATTTTTTTTCTGAACTTTTTGTCTCATATATCTGATGGATTAGAAAGAGTACAGTTCAGACAAATGGCCACCACAACTTGTGATGACTCTCATGCTTCTGGGCTTGCAAAGGCTTTAGATTTCTTTCCCTCCAAGCTCAGTTCCTGAACTCCCAGAGTTCATCATTATGGGAGAGGATGGTTTCAGGTCACAGAATTTATGGACCATTGACTCCTTAAAATTTATGGGAGATATGGAAAATAGGATGTTTTAATTTGTTGAAAGGTACTTAGTATAAGATAATAGGTCCAAAGGATTCCTACTGCCTGACAAATGAAACATACTCATAGTTGGTTTTTTTGTTTGTAAAGTCTGTTGTAACCCCTTATAGGTTGTCTACCTCTTCTTCATCTTGCTGGGAGGAGTGGAAAGGATTTAACTGGGAGTTACAATGGGAAGCGATGAGGTCAGTGATGCAGTGAGTGATGCAGGGGATCAAGGTAAGAATGAAAAGGATGCAGGGACTTGCGCTGATTTGCTGACTCCACGCTGAGGCTGACTGATGAGTTCATTCTTCTCTTGGGATGGACTGGCTTTCTCTAGGACTTGGCAGTAGGTTCCCATTAGACTAGATTGTGGGTTGCAAAAGCAGCAACTCACCTGAATCCCAGAGAACTCAGGATCCTAAGAGAGTTCACCTGCATCCTTTCCCTGTGCTGAGGATTCCAGAATTCCTCCAGAAATTTTCATTTTCAGGATGAGTTGAGATTTCAATGAGCCATCCTTTGCTTGGTTAAATGGGAGCAGTGGGGACAAGCTTCAAACTAACTCAAAGGTGCATGCCCTAGTAGGACCTAAAACCAGATATTTCAGGGCATGCCCCCATCCCCTGGACCTGATACCTTTCATAGTGCTTGGCTGTGTTACATACCTCATACAGGTATACTTTCCAAGGGTCACACAATCAGTATGAATCAGAGCTGAGAACTGAACTCAGTTCTTCCCGACTCTGTAACCAGCTCCTTATCCACTAGGTCATGCTGTCTATTTTTTAAATATTCTACCATTGATAAAGGAAAAGGGGACAAGGAGCATAAACTTTCCTGTAAAGTGACCTAAGAATGAATAACCAACAAGGTGTCAAGTAACTTAATCCATTCAGAATTTGCTTTTTAAAAGTTCCACCTAAAATTAATTTAAATTTTGAAATGTTCTAGAACTCCTGAGTCTTGATCAGTACTGTTTGGGGTACAGGAGGAGAGTTTCTGGAGTTTAGGGCATTAGGAGGAACCAATTGGGAATGCTTTGTGCTTATGGGAATTTTTCGTTTCTGTTGCTTGATGGGTTGTGTGTGTTGTACTAGTGAGAAAATCCAAGGGATTTGAATACAATGACTATGTAATCAGGCCAGCAGCAGCTAGGTCCTTGACAATGCCCTCTGAGTCACATTATCCATGGATCATAGAGAGAGAGAGCCCTGACAGGAGCTTCTGCAAAGCTCCCCCCCCAACCCCCACTCCCTTAAAAACTTTTCTGGTGCTATTTCTGAAAAGGAACAACTGGAAAAGAAATTACACAATAATATTTCCCTCATGGTTGCATAAATCAAAAATGCTTAGGAAATATTGATTGCTCCTCAGAGCTAAAGGGTTTATAAATCCATTTCAGTAGTTTCAAACAGTGCATTTGAAATTTTCCAATTTCTTTTTAAGCTTCCAATAGTAATCTATTGTATCTGTGTCCAAATTTGACTTGTGCCTTACACTGTCTTGAAGCTAAGAATAGTAGTAGCAGGCACAGGGACATTGGACTTCAACTTCAACAGAAGACAATTCAATTCAGCTTCCATTACAGCCATTCATTCAAAGGAGAGTGACTCTTATAGTTTACCTTTTCATGGAGATTCAGATTTACATAGTACTTTTCTCACAACAACCGTGCAAGGTACGGAGTAATTATTCCTTTTAATAGATGAAGAAACTGCAGATCAGAGGGGTGACTTGCCCACAGTTATGCAGCTAGTAAATGTTAGCACTGCATTAGGCTAAATGTGGGGGCTAAAAAATAAACATGACACATGCCCAAATAAAGGTTCCAAGCTCAATGGAAGAGATGAGGTATAATATGGGATCACATTTCTAAACAGTATAAGGTGTGCAAAGGATGTTGTAAAGTTGTTGAATAAAGGGAATTCCTGTTCAGGTATGGTTTTTTTGAGGTCCCTTTCAGCTCTGGAACTCTGTGAGTCTACCTAAGTATATTGTGTAAATATACTGTTATTTACTTTACAAGTAATTACCATGGATTGATCTCAGATATTAGAAAAAATCAACAACAATCACCAACTCTTATACCTTCTTTATTATATCCATCAAATAGCAATGAAAATGGTATATACCTTTCAAGAATATCCTCAATGAAATCCTTAATTATTATGTAAAAGTTATAAAATCATTAATTATTAATAAATCTTTAATGAAAATCAGGAAGGCAGGAAAGTTTTTATAATTTTCCACAATCTACTACATCTTTTCAGGCACTTGAGTGATGTAGAGTATAAGAGGTTTTACTGTGTTTGTTAATTTTTTAAAAAGTGGTTAAGTAGAATATAATGCAAAATAAAGTCTCTCCTCTGACAAGTTGACTCCTATGCATATATTAAAATCATGCAAGATTCCTTGCTAGATGAAATGATGGAGAGATAGGTGATCTTATTAGAAATATCAAATGAGATTGCTACAGAGATTTTCAGGAGTACCCAAGAAGTGAAACATGAGTAAAGGAATGAAATATCTGGGGAATTAGAGAGTCAAGCAAGAATAGAAACCTGACTCAAGAACTGAATGCTATGAAAATCAGAATGAACCAGTCAGAAAACAATCACTCAACAAGATAGTAAGAAATATCAAAATAAAAGGACAAATAAGGAAGTCTAAGAAATATGTCAAAAACAATTGATCTCGAAAACAGGTCAAGGAGAAACTATCTAAGAATTGTTAAAAAAAAATCTGAAAACTATGATCTCAAAGTCTGAATATCATTTCAGGAAATAATAAATGAGAAAAATTTCCAGAACTCTTAGATCCAGAGGGCAAAAACTGAATTAGATACCCAAAGAGCCACAAAAAGGATTTTATAAGACTTAGCAGCTACTACATTTTAGAGAGGAGAACTTGGAATATGATATTCCAAAAATTAGAGTTTACAACCAACAATAGCTAATCTGGAAAAATTAAATATAATTTTAAAGGGGGAAATGTACCTTTAATGGAATAGAAGATTTACAAATAATTCTGAAGAATAGACCATAACCGAGTAAACATTTAGAAGCAGATATTCAGGTATCAAGAGAAATTTAGAAAAGTACATATATTTGTTTTATTAAAAGAGAATATGTGGGAAGGCAATGTTTCTGTGTTGATTGGGAGATAATCAAATGTCTTCTTAGAACCCTAATCTTTAAAGATCATAGAGAAAAATGAAAATAACAAAGGGCTTATATGATTTTAATAGTCTCTGTTTTGTTTCTTAAGAAGACAAAAATAAGTGAAACAAGGGACTAAACTGGACAGGGAAGGAGGAGGAAAGGACAAAAATCACTATTGTGTAACAAATGTGCATAAGATGGAGAATATACAATCATGAAGGAAGAGGTAGGATGAGGAAACATATCCATAAACCTTTCATTTGAACTAGATGAAGGAAAGCTGATGACAATTGCACACATCCACATGTCTTTCTGCCTTCAGAGCTTGATATAGAAATTCATTAAACTCAATAGGGAAATGGGATGTAAATAGGAACAAATGAGAATGTAGAAAAGGTGTTTAAGAATCAGGGAAAATATAAATAAAAGAAACTCAAATGTTTGAGGGAAGGCAACAAAGGAAGGATTAAAAAGAAAAGGAGAATAAAATCTTGGAATTATAGGTGCAGTAGGGAGAAAAGCTGCAACAGAGAAAAAAATAGGCACTTTCACTTAAAAGATCATAAGTGTCTAGAAAACTTTCTCTCTTCTCCCAACTTAACAACGAAAAAGAGAGGGAGCAAGGAGGGGAAAATATCCAAAAGGACAAGATGATGGGAAATAATTTATGATCATATGTCTGAATTGAAAGAGATAAATTCAAACTAAAATCCGAATAGGATAGCAGAATGGATTAGTAAAGAGAATTCAGGAATCTTTTGTTAAAAAGGAACATAAAGATTCACATAGAAAAATGAGGGGCTGGAGAAAAACCTATTATGTTTAGTTATCATAACAAAGGAAGGGAAGCTATCTTAATAGTAGAGAAGGCAAGATTAGTACAACTGTTTGGCACAATGAATAGATCACTGGATTTGAGAATTAGGAAGATCTGAATTTAAATCCACCCTCAAACATTTACTTTCTATGTGATCCTTGATAAATCACTTAACCTTTTTCTGCTTCAGTTTCCTCATTTATAAAATGTAAATTATGCAAATGTAAAAATGTGAACCCTCTTTCTGCCTCTGCCTTTCCTTCCTCATCTGTAAAAAAATCTACTACTTGGGGTTGATATCAAGATAAAATTAGATAATATTTGTAAAGTTCTTAAAAGTGCTATATAAATTCTGGCTATTATCATTACTACTACTACTACTACTACTACTACTACTACTACTACTACTACTACTATAGTAAATATAGGTAACAAAAACAGATAAGCAAGGAAATTATATAAGGGTACTATAGATAAGTAAATATAGACTCTTAATACATATGATCTTAATAACATAACATCTAAATTATTAAAGAAAAATTAATATAATTGGAGAATGAAATAGTAAAATTATAATCATTTGGGACATTTCTTCAGATCTAGATATATCTAACCAAACACAAATAAGGAAGATGCTAAAGATCCAAAAAAGGACTTTAGAAGAGTTAGAGATGATAGTCTTCTGGCAATAATTGAATTCTTGATTGGTAATAGAAAGGAATTTTCACAACTGTCAGCTATATATGGCACTTTTACAAAAAAAAATGACCATGCATTGGATCACAAAGATCTTACTAAGAGATAAGAAAAGTAGTAATATTAAATACACTTCTGATCATGTTTCAAGTAAATATTAATCAAGAAATGGCCTTTAAAGAAAATAGTTAGTCTTCCGATTCTGAAGTTTGAAGAATAAATTATAGAAACAATAGAAATTTCATGAAAGTAAATATGCTATTCAGTTTAAGTAGTTCTAAAGGAGAAGTTTATATCTCTAAACATTTATATTAACAAAAGAGAGAATAAAAAAATCGCAAACCACAAATAAAAATTCCCTACTAAGTAATATAGAAGAAATTATGAAAATTAGAGATTAACACTATTGAAAGCAAAAGACTCATGAATTAATAAACAAAAGTAGGTGCCATTTTTTAACTGGAAAAAAGATAAACTTATGATTAAATATAATTTAAAACAGAGAGGCAATTGTTCATGTCAAAATTGAAAAAGAGAGCTTACAATTGAAGAGGAATGAAGGAAATTATTAGTCACATCCCCCCATTATATATGCTAACAAAACCTATAACTTAGGAAAAGAAGATTAATACTAAAAATAGAAAGACCCGAATTACTAAAATTAGAAATAGAATATTTAAATAACTTAATGTCTGAAAAAGAATTTGAATAAGTCATAATTATGGTCATTCCAGGAATAGATGGATTCACAAGTGAAATCTACCAAGCATTCAAAGAACAAGGATACTACATCATCTATTTCTAACACACAATTTTTTTTAGGTTTTTTTTTTCAAGGCAAATGGGGTTAAGCAATTTGCCCAAGGTCACCCAACTAGGTAATTATTAAGTGTCTGAGACCAGATTTGAATTCAGGTCCTCCTGACTCCAGAGCTGGTGTTCTATCCACTGCTCCACCTAGCCGCCCCTAACACATAATTCTAATGCTATATTACAATTTTCTATAATAACAAAGAAATCACCTTCCCATCACTGTCAATGATAAAAATATGGTCTTGATACGTCACACAAGAAAATTCAAAGTAGAGAGAAAAATTATAAAACAATATCTATAATGAACATTGATTCAAACATTTTAAATAAAATATTGTCAAATAGGTTACAATAATATATTAGGAATATTATACTATATTAGTACAACATGAGGAAGACTGTACATGTAAATATAACATGCTAATGATGTAAATAATAAAACTATTTGATTTTATCAAATTCATTTACATTAAAAACTTCCAGAAAACACAAGAATAAATAAACTTTCTTAAAATAGAAAGTAATATTCATCTAAATTTAAGAGAAAATGGAGGAAAAACTTAAGATTTATCCAACAGAATCATGGCTAAAATAAGGATGCTTATTGTCACCACTACTATTTTCCAAAATACTAATAGCCAGCATTTCCTAGCATTGGTACTAGAAATGCTAACTGTAGAAAAGAGATAATTAAAATAAGTTAAGGGAATAAACATAGGAAAGGAGGAAACAAGCCCCCACTCCCAAAAACAACAACAACCTTTTATAGAGAATATGATAATGTACTTAAAGAATTTTATGAGTTAGCTAAAATAAATTAACATTCTAAGGTCAGTAGATTTACAGGATATAAAAGAAATTTACATAAATCATCAGCATTGCTATTCATATCCAAACAAACCTAGCAGGAAGAGATAGAAGGAGAAATTGAATTGAATTGAAATTGAATTCAATTGAACTTTGGGAACATATCTTCCAAAATATCCTAGGGACTATAAGTATAAAACATTTTGTAGAAATAGAGAGAATAAAATAATTGGAGGTATGCCAAAATAGGTATGCCAAAGTAATATAATTACAATAATACTTAACTTACTATTTTCAATGTACTAAATTCCCAAAAGAATATTTCATATAACCAGAAAAAATAATAACTAGAATCATATGTAGAAATAAAAATTCAAGAATCTCAAGGTTAATTATGAAAAAAAAGAATGGGAAGGGGAATAATCTTTCAGTACCAGACCTCAAACTGTATTAAAATTAGTAATTATTAAAATTATTTGATAATGGTTAAAAAAAAGTAAAGTTGATCTGTGAAGCAGAGTAGATATATAACATACAGAAGAACAAGTTAACATAGTAATACATTGTTTGATAAACGCAACAGACCTGCTTACTGGGATAGGAATTCACTATTTGCCAAAAACTTCTGGTAAACCTAGAAAGCAGTCTGATAGAAATTAGATTTAGAATACTGCCTTATACCATAAACCATGATAAATTCCAAATGGATCCATGACTTAGATATAGAGGGTCACATCAAAAACAAATTAGAGGAATGAGGAAGATTATATTTTAGATCTATGGATGGGGAAGAATTTATAACTTAATAAGTAATAGAGAGCACCATATTAGGTAAAATGGATATTTTTATTTATATAACATTAGAAAAGTTGCTGCAGAAATAACTTGAATGTAATACAAAATTAGAAAGAGAAGCAGGTAAATGAGGGGAAAAAGTTCTTGCAGGGAGTTTTTTCTGATACAGGTCTCCTTTCTAAGATAGAAAAGGTATTGATTCAAATTTATAAGACACAGAACTAATTCCCCAAAAGATAAAATGGTCAAAGGATATGAAATCCAAAGAAGTGAGCTGGAGCAGTGAATAGAGTGTTGGAACTGGAGTCAGGAAGACCTGAGTTCAAATCAGCCTAAATTACCTATTAGCTCTGTGTGACCCTGGGCAAATCACTTAAACATTGTTTTCTTTGGTTTCCTCACTTTTAAAATGGGGATGATAATAGCACTTACTTCTTATAGTTGTTGTGAGTTTCAAGATGTGATAACATTTGGGGGCAGCTAGATGACACAGTGGATAGAACACAGGCTCTGAGTCAGGAGGACTTGAGTTCAAATTTGACCTCAGACACTATTTACTTATCTGTGTGACCTTAGGCAAGTCACTTAACCCCACTACCTTGCAAAAACAAAAAAAAAGTGTTAACATTTGCTAAGCCCTTTACATATTGTAAAAGATCTGTAAATGTTAGCTATTATTGAATGAAAAAATGTTTTAAACCACTAATAATTAGAAAAATATAAATTAAAGCAACTGTGAAGTTCTACTCATATCTTTCACACTATTAAAGATGAACAAGAGAAAACAATGACAAAGAATTGAGGGACTAAGAGAAAAATAGGCATACTAGTTCACTCTTGATGTAGCTATGAACTGGTCTAGCCATTCTGGAAAGGAACTGGACACTGAGTCTTAAAGGGTTATGCAACTATGTATGTCCTTTTACCTACTACTGAGATTATACCATAGACAAAGAAAGAGGAAAAGGCTTTATATGTATAAAATATGTAAGTAGCTCTTTCGTGGTAGCCAAAAACTGGAAGCTAAGTGGATGGTCTATTGGAGAATGACCCAAGTAATTGTGGTATATGAATGTAATCAGATATTTTTATGTCTTAAGTTCTTTATGAATTGAAGTAGAGTAAAATGAGAAGAACTAGGAGAATAATTTCTATGATACAAAAAGCATAATAGAGAAAAATGACTTTGAAAGACTTTAGAATTATGATAGTACTCCATTCTGTTAAATTTGTATTCCAAAGAACAAAAATGAAACTCATCACAAACTTCCTGATGGAGAAGTGATGAACTTACAATGCAGAGGGAGGCATGCATTTTTGGACATGACTAATGGGGGTGTTAGTTGGTTGGACTATGCAGCTATATACTGAGTATTTGTTTTTTTACTGTTTCTTTTTAATTGATTAATGGGGCAAAGTAGTGGGAGGAACAGATTACTTAAAGAACTTATTATTTGAAAACTAAAATAAACTATTAAAATATCAGATGAGACATAACACATATTGTCTTTAACACAGTCATGGGGATGTGTAAGTCCTGTGCAAAATATAAGTGGGAGAGGGTAATGAAATGGCTCTTGCTGATAAATTCCAAAATGCTGCAAAACTTTCTCAGTGAGATTCATGATGATTATCAGTGCAGTCATTCATATAAGAAAGACCAAAAAAGATGAAGAATGCCTTTTGTCTAGACTTTAACTTGCATTTGGATAGGAATTTCATTGAGTTAGTCCATCAGTGCATATGAGCTGAGACAAGACCTGAACAGGAGAAAAAAAAATTGGCTGCATTGTGTCTGTGAAATATCCCAGTGTTTTTAATAATCCTAAACTATTGCTAGCACCATAAATCCATCTCTTTAACACTTAATATTCTTTTTTGGAGAAACTATGCAGTTATACATCCCGGAACTCCAAAGTCTGCAAAAAGTCAACACTGAAGTTGATCCAAATATCAATGGAAATGATAAGTCTAAGAAATAATAATATTCATTAGTATTTACATAGTGCTTTAAAAGTTCATAGAGTGATTTTATAAATATTATTTCATTTGATTCTTAGAAAAACTCTGGGAGAAAAATTGCTATTATTATCCCCATTTTACAGATGAGATAGAGGTTGAGTGTCTTTGTTTAGTTTTTGTCCATGGTCACTGAGGCAAGGTTTGAACTCATGTTCCTTATTCTAAGTCCAATGCCCAATCCAATGAGCTACCTGTCTATGCTGTAGGTAGCAGCACGTCGCAATTAATGAGTTGTATGTAAGATGTGTCAAAAAGATATGTATGAATGGAAAAAAGTGGTTAAGATATGTATGAGATATGTATGAGAGTGAGATATAGCTTATGGCTAGCCTGATACAGAATGTTAAAGAAGAGGGTCTCCAGTGAAGCGGGGGTGGGGGTATTTGGGCAGGACACAGACAGGAATTACATAGCTTGAGAAGGTATGGATATGAGTCACAACCTTCATTGTTAGAGAAAATACTCACATTGGTGAGATCATTGATCCCTTTTGGTATTTAAATATAACAGATGGGAAACTAAAGCTTTTAAGGTTAAACCACTTACATTTTGTGTTATCTAGGTTCCCTGGATCCCAGTACACTTTCTTTTATTCCAAACTATTTTTCTCATTTTCTAAAACTGCTTCTCAAATATACACATGAGAAATTAAGTTTCACAGCTTTGTTCCTTGCTTGAATGTTTGTATATGGATATTTACAAGATGGTATTTTAGAATATGTCCTCAAGTTATACTTGCGATTTTTAGATGGATTTATTTGCTTATAATTAAATCAGTCCAAGTGCTTTCCTTTTCTATGACTTAATGAGTATACCTCTTTGATGAAGAAGTTTTAAGTATCTGTGCTATTGAGATTTCCTTGTGTACCATTGGTTGTTTTATAAAGTATGATGAGTTTTTAAATTAAAAACTATTTTATATTTTTATATTTTTCCAATTACATGTAAAAACATTTTTTAACATTTTTAAAAGTTTTGAGTTCCAAATTCTATACCTTCCTCATTCTCCTCCATCCTCCCTGAATTAGTTAGTAATCTGATTTAGATTATAAGTATGCAGTCATATAAACCATTTCCATATCAGTCATTTTGTACAAGAAAATTCTAACAAAAAAGAAAGGAAGTGAAAGATAGTATTCTTCAATCTGTTCAGAAAACATCAGTTCTTTCTCTGGAGGCAGATATGATTTTTCATCATGAGTCATTTGACATTGTCTTGGATCATTGTATTACTGAGAATAGCTAAATCACACACAATTGTTCAACATAAAAACTGCTGTTACAGTGTACAATGTTTTAGTTCTGTTCACTTCACTGTTCACTTTCAGGGTGATAAGGGTCTTCAAAAGATTGAATGGGAAAAAGTTTGGGGGCAACTTCTATCCTCACTTTTATTAGATATGTTATCAGTAATTAAGTAAATGTTATCTATTTCTAAAAGATGAAAAATGATACTCCAAACCATTTTTGCTAATCTGCTTTTTATGTCTTTCTTTTTTCTTTCCACTAGTTCCAGTGTTAGACATCCTTCAAAGCTCAGCTCAAATTCCATTCCCTTTTGGGATGACTCCAATTCATAGATCTTTTAAAGCTCAGACAGTTATATTCTATGTACTTCTTTTAAGACAAAAATGGACAGATTTTGAAACAATGCCAATCCACAGGGTTCAGTACTGCCTTATGAAGAATCTTTCATTGCTTTACTATTTGAATTTAACATCTAAATTATTCCTGACGATACCTGAAAACAAGGGACAAGGTTATGAATCTTCATTTCTTATATATATTTATGAGATACAGTTTTGGGATATGTGAAATGTAGTTTGGAATAAAAGAAAAAATACTGAGGTCATGGGGACTTATGTAGATAAGAATTAGTTTTATCATCTGTGATATTTCAATACAAGGGATCTAAGATCTCATCAAATTTAAATTTAAATATACTATATTTACCTATATCTCATTTTCCAGGTATATTATGTATTTCTTGAGGGTGAGGACCGTGTATTTCACTTTTTCCATGTATCCTTCATCTTAGAATCACAGAATGATAGAGCTGGATGCCAAACTAAATATCATCCAATGTAATTCTCATTTCAGAGAGGAGGAACCATACTGCCATGGAAACAACAGGTTTCCTGATGTCCTTGAAGCTCTGACTTTTTTTTTTCTCCACCAGAAAACCCAGGTCTCTAATCAGTGGTGTTCTTTAAGGCTTTTGCTGCTACTCCTCCTCCTAGCTTTGTGGGTCTCTAAGTTCTAAGGTACCTGCAAGGAGATGATAACAAAATCACAGGTTCATAGATTTAGACCTTAGAGATCATTGAGTTCAAGTCTCATATTTTGCAGCTGAAGTTAAGAGATCTGAATTCAGGTCTTCCTAATGCCAAGTTCTACACTCTTTTGACTTAATAAAAATACATCATTCCCCATCTCTCCCTTGATTTTCCACATCAGCAAATAAATTCCATTAGAATACAAGCTCAGGAAAGGCTCATTTTTTGTTTTGTCTTTTTATTCATGTTCCATGGATACCCAACCAAACTTACTGAATTAAATTGAATGGGTAATCTAAAATGAGTTTGTGACAAAGTTATATAAGAGAACATAATATGATAGTTTTATAGTTTACAAAAATTCTTAAATCATTAAGGGAAATATGAGTTATTAATACACTTCTAAGAATAGATAGATCATTTATTAAGTACTCACTATGTTTTAGACATTATAGCAGTGCTTAGGATATATATATATATATATATATATATATATATATATATACACACACAAGAAAATAAAATGGTATAAAGAGATAAATTGAGATTCCTTTATAAGTTCACAATGCAAACATCATATTAATTATTCTCTTCTCTTTGAAAGATGAGGAAACCTAGTGATCCAGGAACCAAGTAGTTTGTCCCAATGCGAAGTCATGAGGGGAACTTCATTTGTTCTTTCATTCAACAAATTCAGTTTATTCAACACTTACTTTGAAAATCATTGTTCTAAAAAGCAGGGTGAAATAAAAAAAACTCATGGTTTAGAATTGAAAGAAACTTAGAAGGACATTTAACTTAATCTTATTTTTTTTTGAGGTTAAAGAAAGAAAATGACTTGTCCAATGCCACAAGGTACTAAATTACAGACCTTGGATTAAATCCAGGTCATCTGACTCCAAATTTATTAGTCTTTTAATTTGTTTTGCATATGAGAAGCCCCATATTATTGTGGAAAGAACTGGATTCAGAGTCAGAAGCTAGAACTGATGAATTATCTAATATTAGGCAAGTCCTTTTGAATGTTTTTGGCCTTCTGCAAATTGGAAATGAGAAAGCTTACATGAATTCTGAAGTTATGAAATTTTGTAGGACAATATTTATCAAACTTAAAAACACTCTAAGAACATGAGCTAGTATTTTAAAATAAATTATTATTGTTCCACGAATGGAGACCAAGTCTGAAGTATCAAACAGGCACAGGGGGGCAGTGTTTCATCGTTCTGTTTCCATGCAAGTTTAAGACATTTCTCAAAAATGTCCCAGTAGGCCAGGGAGATAACATAGCCATGATATCCAACCTTTACTTCTAGAAAACCGGACAAGTTTCAGCTCCAGGTCAGGAATAAGAACCTGAAAAGACCTAGCCCAGAGTGGCTCTCCCTAGTTTGCTTAGGTTCAAGCTTAGGGTCATCCTTAACTTCAGTTGCTAGGGCAGGTCCAGTTAGTAAGAAAGCCTGGATCTAGGGCTTGCCCATTCATGTGCAGTTTATAACTGAGTCAAAAGAGAGGTCAGAGATTATCTTTTGCTTAGGATTCTCCAGTGAGGTGGTATTCTTTAAGTCTCCAGGTGGTCCATTCCATTTTTGGGACAACTAATGGTTAAGAAATTTTCCTTATGTCAGGTTAGGTCTGTCTTTGTGCAACTTTGCCTATCTCCGCTACAAAATACTTTAAATTCACGCCTCTATGACCAAAAGATTTCCAGGGATTACCTTTGAATGAATCTGACTATCAAAGAGCTTCTCAGATTGGGGAGGATCCAAGAAGGACCCTCTTCATTATTCCAACCAGGTCTGCACTTGTATGTGGAACCCTGAGCTGGAACCTTCCCAATTCCCAGGTGGAGGGATCAGAGTAAACTTGCTTATCTGCTCATCGTCACCATCACCTTCACCTTCTCACATCTAGGCAGACTTTCCAAGACCTCTGGGATTCCTAACATATGTAATATTAACTGACATTTACATTTTGTTTTAAGGTTTGAAATCACTTTGCTTATATAAGGTTTATTATTCTTCACAAAAAACCCAGTAAGGTGATTGAATTATGAACATGCTCATTTTGCAGATAGGTGATGTAACTTGCTCATGGTCACACAGCTTTATTAGTGTGAAAGGCAGGATTTGAATCCAGTCCTTCTTGTTTCTAAGTCCATAATGCCAGGATGCTCTTGTTAGAAAATGGACAGAATGACAATGATTCACTTGCAGACTTAGCCTTCTAAGATGTAGTTAGTGACTTTTCTCTGCAGAATGTTTTTACTTTTCATTAATCCATTTCTTAGTTTCTTATTAGAGCTATTGGACAGAGTGAATGGAGCCAGTGGTTTTCTGGCAAGTGTTTAACAACTGGCTTTCTGAAAAATCTATATCCCATTGTATGTTCCTCTATTATTAGTATTATCTGTGAACTCCACATTTTCCTCGTACATTGTAGACTCCTTGAGGAAAGGGGCTCTCTTGTCTTTGTACTCTCAGATCTTGCACATTGCTTATTGCTTAAGTTTCTCCCTAAGCATTACAGTTCACATACCATGTGTAATCTGTTTTGGTTGCCCAGTACCCCCTTCTTATCATGAAAATACTTAGATTCCACTTAAGGTCTTTTCTCTTTCCTTTTTTCTCCTTCCTTTTCCTCCTTTCTTCATTTTTCTCACTCTTTCTCTTTACTTTCTCTAGATCTTTCTCTTTCCCTTTGTCTCTCTCACACTTATTTTGCATTCCTTTAAGTTTACCTACTTGTATATTGTTGTTTCTCTGTAGTGGATTGTAAGCTTCTTGAAGGCAGGATCTGCTTATTATCTTTGTATCCCTAATACCTAGAGGAGTGCCCTGAACTTTAATAAATACCTCAATAAATGAGGTCTTTTAAAAATATTCATTTAATTGAATTGCTTTCATTAATGATTTTTGAATGGCTTCATCTTTCAGGAAAATGTGTCTTCTTCTTTGAGATTTATTAGACATTTTTTTCTTTCTGACTTCTTTGCTTGACTTTTGGTTTAAAAAATAGTAATTTCCTAGTAAGAATGATTTAGTTGGTCCTTTATTAGAAAGGGAACTAGGTAGGTAGAGCACTACACCTGGGATGAGGAAGATCTGAATTTAAATCTAGCTTTAGTCACTTACTATCTGTATGACCCTAGGCAAGTCACTTAAACTTCCAGCCCTCTCAGTTTCTTCAATTGTAAAATGGGAATACAAATAGTACTTACCTCCCAGAAGTGTTGCCAGGATAAGATGAGATAATATTTGTAAAGCATTTTGCAAAACATAGAATGCTATAGAAATGCTAGCTTATTAACATATGTCCTTTGTTCTCAAAGAAGACACTACCTCAGGGAGGTGATGCCATGGCAAGCATATGAATTGGATTTAAGTGAGGGGAGGCTGTGCTAAGGCACCAGCCTCACTTTCTCCTCCAGAGTCATCTGGGTCCATTGGTCAGATATGGATCAGGATGACTGGAGATGACCCTGGGTGTGAGGCAATCAGTGTAAAGTTACTTGCTCAAGGTCACACAGCTAGTAGGTGTCAAGTGTCTGAAGTCAAATTTGAACTCAGATCCTCCCGACTTCACCATCTAGCTATCCATTTTTTTGGCAAGGCAATTGGGTAATAGACTTGCCCAGAGTCAGACATCTGTAGGTATCAAGCATATGAGGCAGGATTTGATCTCAGATCCTCCTAACTCCAGGACTGATGCTCTATCCAGCGTGCCACCTGGCTGTCCTAACTTTTATTATAATAACTTAAAAGGTGAGAAACTGAACTAAATGTAAGCTTGGTGTAATGGAAAAAACATTTGGAGTCTAGAGATGTAGACTCCAATTCTAACTACATTACTTACTAGTTGAGTTATTTAAGGCTGGGCCTCAGTTTCCTTTTATGTAACATGAATGCAACATGTATTAGATAATTTATAAAATATTTTCCATTCTAACTGTTAGGAACCTATGCAATTTTCAATTCATCAGTTGTTCACCAGCCTTGAGTCTCCCATATTTGCCAAGCCCAATTGGAAAACCTGGTTTCTATAGCTTGGGTGTGGTATCTTCCCTAACTAATTTCTTTCCATAAAAGTTTGCTCCTTCAAATTTTCATTTCTCCCTCCCTTTCTTGGCCCAGAAATGTAGCTGAGGTCAGGGAAGCTGGGATATTGTCCAGTCAATAACATATCAAGGGCAAACTAAGGCGTTTCAGTGGTACAGGATCAGGGATAGTTTTGATTTTTCATAAAATCCAGTTTCCTTCCATAGACAAGGTATAAATGTTCATCTCTTTGTTCAGTGCTTGGAAATAGAGACTTTCCAGAGTAGATTTTCAGTGATTCCGAAGCCAGAAAGAAGATTCATGAGATATTTGTTTCATTTTGAAATCTGGGTCTGGTTCTTCAAAACAATTCCAAATTCTTTTGTGACTAGGTAATCTTGGAACATTGGTTCCCAGCTAATGCTCTTTTTTCTTTTTCTTGGAGACTGTGCTGGAGGGGGGTGGGGGCAGGGTGGGGAGGGGTGGAAAATGATAAGTAGCTGAGTATACAGGAGGAGAGTAGCTATGAGTTCTAGTGGGAAAAACCCTGGCATTAGAGTCAAAGGACCCCAGTTCAAATTCTGGTTCTGTTGTTTATTATTTATTTGACTTTGCCCAAACAATTTTACTTCTATGGGACTCAGTTTCTTCATTTGTTAAAAGAGAACTCTGACCTATGGGATTTTTAATTTTAAAAAAATGTATTTATTTTTAACATTTTTTCTTCTTAAGTTTTGAGATCCAAATTCTTTCTCTTCTTCCCATCCCTCCACCACCTACTGAGAAGGTAAGAAAAATGATATCAATTAGACATGTGAAATCATGGAAAACATTTTCATATTATCCAAATTGCAAAAAAAGTGAGAAAATTGTTCTTCAATATGCACTCAGAGTTCATGAATTCTCTCTCTGAAGGAAGATGGTATTTTTTCATCTCAAATCCTTTAGAATTGTCTTGGATTATTGCATTGTTCAGAATAGATAAGTCTTTGACAGTTGAGTATCATACCAACAATTCTGTTACTGTGTACAGTTTTCTCCTGGTTCTTCTCACTTCCCTTTGCAGCAATTTTTCTGAAATCACAGCCACTGTCATTTCTGTCTTTTAAAAAAATTTTTATATTTAATTAATTAATTTTCACATTACTACAATAGTCTTGTTGTAAAAGTAAACATAATCCCCCCTCCCCTCACAAAAAATTGAGAAACCTCAAGAAAATTAAAGTGAGTGAAAAAAAGTGTACTTCAGTCTGTGTTCAGATAGCATCAGCTCTGTCTTTGGGATGGATTGCATTCTTGATCAGAAGTACATCAGAGAAGTTGCTCTGATGTTTTTTCCCCCCACAGTTGCTATTGCTAGCTGTATTTCCTTCCATCCTATTCCACACCACCTCCATTTATTCTATTCTCTCTCCTTTCACCCTGTCTCTCCTCAAAAGTGTGTTGTATCTGACTATCCTCTCCAGATCTTCCTCTCTTCTATCATCTCCATCCCCCTCCCTTCCCCTCCCCACCCCTTTCTCCCATTCCTTTCCTCTCCTTTTAAACTCTAGAGTTAGATAGATTTCTATACTCTATTGAGTGTATGTTATTTCCTCTCTGAGTCACTTCCTTCTTTTTTCTTTTTTTTTCTTTTCTTTTTTTTCCAAGGCAATGGGTTAAGTCACTTGCCCAAGGTCACAATTAGGTAATTATTAAGTGTCTGAGACCAGATTTCAACTCAGGTCCTTCTGACTCCAGGGCTAGTACTCTATCCACTGTGTCATTTAACTACCCTCTGAGCCACTTCTTATTAAAATGAAGGCTCACTCATTCCTCTCACCACCCCTACCACTCCTTTGCAAAAGCTTTTTCTTGCCTCTTTTTTTAGGTTTTTGCAAGGCAAATGGGGTTAAGTGGCTTGCCCAAGGCCACACAGATAGGTAATTATTAAGTCTCTGAGGTCGGATTTGAACTCAGGTACTCCTGACTCCAGGGCTGGTGCTCTATTCACTGCACCACCTAGCCGGCCCCTTTCTTGCCTCTTTTTGGTGAAATATCTTACCCCATTCTACCTCTCTTTTTACTTTCTCCCAGTACATTCCTTTCTCATCCATAAGTTCCATATTTATTATATGTTATACCTTCCTAATCAACTGTCTCCTGTGCCTTGTCTATATATGCTTCTTCTAACTGCTCTAATAAATGAGAAGGTTCATGAGTTAATAATTTTATCTTCCCATGCAGGAATTCACACAGTTAAACATCATTAAATCCTTCATCATTTGCCCTTCTTATCCACCCTCTCCTGCATTTGAAGATCACACACTTTCTGTTCAGCTCTGGTTTTTTCAACAGGAAAGTTTGAAAGTCTCATTTCACTGAATGTTAATCTTTCCCCTGAAAGGGGATGTTTAGTTTTACTGGGTAGTTGATTCTTGGTTGAAATCTAAGCTTTTTTGCTTTTTGGAATATAATATTCCAAACCTTACAAGTCCTTAATATAGAAGCTGCTACTAAATCCTGTGTAATTCTAATGTTAACTCTACAATATTTGAATTGTTTCTTTCTGGCTGCTTGCAATATTTTTTTCTTTGACTTGGGAGTTATGGAATTTGGCTACAATATTCTTGGGAGTTATTTTGGGATCTTTTTCAGGAGGTGATTGGTGGATTTCCTCAATTTATATTTTACCCCTTGCTTCTAGGATATCAGGGGAAATTTTCCTGGAGAATTTCTTGAAAAATATATTTGGGTTTTTTGTTTTATTGTTTCTTGATTTCTCATAAAGTCATTAGCTTCCCTTAGTTCCATTCTACAGTTGAGGGAATTACTTTCTTTATAGAGCTTTCTTTTTTCCTTTTTCATCTGACCAATTCTGCTTTTTAAGGTAGTCTTCACCTCATTGACCTTGTGGACTGCTTTTTCCATTTGACCTAAACTGCTTTTTATGATGTTATTTTTTCAGTATTTTTTGGTATCTCTTTAACCAAACTGATGACTTGTTTTCATGATTTTCCTGTATCACTCATTTCTCTTCTCAATTTTTCTTTGTTTTATTCATTTTTCCTTTAATTTATTTACACATTACTAAAATATTCCTGTTGTTAGAGTAAACATAACACCACCTCCCCCCACAAAAATATAAAACCTCATGAGAAATAAAGTGAAAGAAAGAGGAAAAAATGTGTTTCAGTCTGTGTTCCGATACCATCAGCTCTGTCTTGGGTGGATTGAATTCTTTATCATAATTCCATCATAGAAGTTACTTCCATATTTTTCCACAGTTGCTGTTGCTGATTGTAATTTCCTCTATCCATTCCTCCCCACTACGATCTATTATATTTTCTCTTTCCTTTCACTCTGTCCATCTTCAAAAATGTAGTGTGGGAAAGCTGAGGGGTGCAGCAGACATAGCACCAACCCTGGAGCCAAGAGGCCCCAAGTCCACACCCTACACCAGAGACCCTGTAACCACCTGGCCCTATGGTCCCTGACCAGCCACCCAATCCAAGCACCTTGACAGGCCATTCAGTCCCAGAACCTTGCAAAAAGTAAAAAGAAAATTTGTTATATCTGACTATCCTCTTCTATGATTTACCCTCTCCTCTATCACCCACATTGCTCCTCCCCTCCCTCTGTCCCCCTTCTCTCCTTTTTCTTCTAGATGTCTATACCCTATTAAGTGAGTATGCTATTTCCTCTCTGAGCCTTTTCTGAGGAGAGTGAAGGTTCCTTCATTCCCCCTTTCCTTCCCCCCTTCCATATCATTGCAAAAGCTCATTGTAAAGAAAACCTTTTACACACAATGCCTTAGTCTATTCCACCTCTCCTTTTTCTTACTCCCAGTGCATTTCCCTTTTAGCCATTGACTCCATTTTTATAATATATTATATCTATATCTTCAAATTCAGTTCTCTTCTGTGCTTCATCTATATAAGCTCCTTCTACCTGCTCTATTAAATGAGAAGTTTCTTATGAGTATTATCAATATCATTTTTCTATGCAGGAATACATACAGTTCATCATCATTGAGTCCCTCATATTTTACCCTTCTCTGCTCTCTATGCTTCACCTGAGTCCTGTATTTGAAGGTCAAACTTTCTGTTCATCTCTGGTCATTTCAAAAGGAACATTTGAAATTCTCCTAGTTCAGTGAAAGTCCATATTTTCCCAGTTTTACTGGGTAGTTGATTCTCAGTTGAATTCCAAGCTCTTCTGCCTTCTGGAATGTTATATTCCAAGCCCCATGAGCCCTTAATGTAATTGTTGCTAAGTCCTGTGTAATCCTGACTGTAGCTCCATGGTATTTGAACTATGTCCTTCTGGCTGCTTATAATATTTTCTCTTTGACTTGGGAGTTCTGGAACTCCAAGTTCTGGAATATTCCTGGGGATTGTTTTTTTTTTTTTGGACATCTTTGTAGGGAAGATCGGTAGATTCTCTCAATTTCTATTTTGCCCTCTGCTTCTAGGATATCAGGGCAATTTTCCTGTAGGAATCCTTTAAAAATGAGGTCAAGGGGTGTCTAGGTGGCACAGTGGATAGAGCACCAGTCCTGGAGTCAGGAGTACCTGAGTTCAAATCTGGCCTCAGGCACTTAATATTTACCTATCTGTGTGGCCTTGGGCAAGCTACTTAACCCCATTGCCTTGCAAAAACTAAAAAAAAAATGAGATCAACTCTCTTTTCCTGATCATGACTTTCAGGTAGCCCAATAATTTTTAAATTATATTTTCTGAATCTGTTTTTACAGATCAGTTGCTTTTTCAATGAGATGTTTCACATTTTCTTCTAATTTTTCATTCTTTTGGTGTTGAAATATTGTCTTGACCTCTTGTAAAGTCATCAGCTTCCTTTAGCTCTATTCTACATTTGAAGGATTTGTTTTCTTCAGAGAGCTTTCTTATCTCCTTTTCCATCTGACCAATTCTGCTTTTTAAAGCATTCTTCTCCTCAATAACTTTTTGAACTGTTTTATCCATTTTACCTATGCTGGTTTTTAACATGTTATTTTCTTCAACATTTTTTGGGGATTTCCTTGACTAAGTTGCTGACTTCATTTTCATGTTTTTCCTATATCTCTCTCATTTCTCTTCCCAATTTTTCTTCTGCATCCCTTACTTGATTTTCAAAATCTCTTTTGAATTCTTCCATAGACTGAGATCAATCCTTATTTTTCTTGGAGGCTTTGGATATAGAAACTTTGACTTTGTCATCTTCTTAATGTGTATTTTTGATCCTCCATGATACCAAAAATAATTGTCAGATTTCCTTTTCTTCTGGTGTTTGCTCATTTCCCAAGTCTATGACATGATTTTAACTCTTTGTTAAGGTAGGGCTCTACTTTTTTTTAAATTAAAGATTTTATTTATTTTGAGTTTTACAATTTCCCCCCAATCTTGCTTCCCTCCCCCACCCCCCTACAGAAAGCAATTTTCCAGACTTTATATTATTTAACCATGTTGTACATTGATCCAAATTGAGTTTGATGAGAAAAAAAATCACATCCTTAAAGAAGAAACATAAAGTATAAGAGATAGCAAGATCAGAAATTAAGATATCTGTTTTTTTCCCTAAATTAAAGGGAATTGTCCTTGAACTTTGTTCAAACTCCATGACTCTTTATCTGGATACAGATGGCACTCTCTTTTGCAGACAGCCCAAAATTGTACCTGATTGTTGCACTGATGAAATAAGCGTGTCTATCAAGGTTGATCATCACCCCCATGTTGCTGTTAGGGTGTACAGTGGTTCTGCTCATCTCACTCAGCATCAGTTCATGCAAATCCCTCCAGGCTTCCCTGAATTCCCATCCCTCCTGGTCTCTAGTAGAACAATAGTGTTTCATGACATACATATACCACAGTTTGTTAAGCCATTCCTCAACTGAAGGACATTTACTTGATATCCAATTTTTTGCCACCACAAACAGGGCTGCTATGAATATTTTTGTACAAGTGATGTTTTTATCCTTTTTCTTCATTTCTTCAAGGTATAGACCCAGTAGTGGTATTGCTGGATCAAAGGGCATGCACATTTTTGTTGCCCTTTGGGCATAAGTCCAAATTTCTCTCCAGAAAGGTTGGATGAGTTCACAGCTCCAGCAACAATGTAATAGTGTCCCAGGTTTCCCACAACCCTTTCAACAATGATCATTATCCTTTCTGGTCATATTGGCCAGTCTGAGAAGTTTGAGGTGTTACCTCAGAGAAGCTTTTATTTGGATTTCTCTAATAAATAATGATTTAGAGTAATTTTTCATATAACTATGAATTGCTTTGATCTCCTCATCTGTAAATTGCCTTTGCATATCCTTTGACGATTTGTCAACTGGGGAATGGATTTTTTTAAAAACTATGACTCAGTTTTCTGTATATTTTAGAAATGAGTCCTTTTTCAGAAACATTAGTTGTAAAGATTGTTTCCTAGTTTACTACATTTCTTTTGATCTTGGTTGCAGTGGTTTTATCTGCACAAAAGCTTTTTAATTAAATGTAATTGAAATCATCTAGTTTGTTTTTAGTGATGTTCTCCATCCCTTCCTTAGTCATAACATGATCCCCTTTCCATAGATCTGACAGGTAAACTAGTCCTTGATCTTCTAATTTGCTTATAGTATTGTTATTTATGTCTAAATCCTATATCCATTTGGATCTTATCTTGGAATAGGGTGTGAGGTGTTGGTCTAATCTAAGTTTCTTCCATACTAACTTCCAATTTTCCCAACAGTTTTTATCAAAGAGAGAGTTTTTATCCCAGTAGCTGGAATCTTTGGGTTTATCAAACAGCAGATTACTATAATCTTTTCCTGCTATTGCATCTAGTCTATTCCACTGGTTCACTACTCTATTTCTTAGCCAATACCAGATAGTTTTGATGACTGATGCTTTGTAATATAATTTTGGATCAGGTAGGGTTAAGCTCCCTTCTTTTGCACTTTTTTCATTAAATCCCTGGAAATTCTTGACTTTTTATTTTTCCATATGAATTTACTTACAGCTTTTTCTAACTCATTAAAGTAATTTTTTGGAATTTTGATTGGTAGGGCACTAAACAGGTAGTTTAGCTTTGGTGGAATTGTTTTTTTTATTATATTAGTCTACCTATCCATGAGCAGTTGATGTTTGCCCAGTTATTCAAATCTGATTTAATTTGTGTGAGAAATGTTTTATAATTGTTTTCAAAAAGTTTCTGAGTCTGCCTTGGCAAATAGACTCCCAGGTATTTTACATTGTCTGAGGTTACTTTGAATGGGATTTCTCTTTCTAGCTCTTCCTGCTGTATCTTGCTAGTCATATATAGAAAAGTTGAGGATTTATAAGGGCTTATTTTATATCCTGCAACTTTGCTAAAATTGCTAATTATTTCCAGCAGTTTTTTTGGGTGATTTCTTGGGATTCTCTAGGTATACCATCATGTCATCTGCAAAGAGTGAAAGTTTTGTTTCTTCCTTCCCAATTCTAATTCCTTCAATTTCTTTTTCTTCTCTAATTGCTGAAGCTAACATTTCTAATATGATATTGAATAGTAGTGGTGATAATGGGCATCCTTGTTTCACCCCTGATCTTATTGGGAATGCCTCTAGCCTCTCCCCATTGAATATAATACTTGTTGATGGTTTCAGATAGATACTGCTAATTATTCTACGGAGCAGTCCATTTATTCCTACACTCTCTAGTGTTTTTAGTAGGAATGGGTGCTGTATTTTATCAAAAGCTTTTTCAGCATCTATTGATATGATCACATAATTTCTGATAGGTTTGTTGTTGATATAATTGATTATACTAACAGTTTTCCTAATATTGAACCAACCCAGCATTCCTGGGATAAATCCCACTTGATCATAATGTATTATGCTAGTGATAACTTGTTGTAATTGTTTTGCTAAGATTTTATTTAAGATTTTTGCATCTATTTTCATCAGGGAATTAGGTCTGTAATTTTCTTTCTCTGTTTTAACTCTTCCTGGTTTAGGTATCAGCATCATATTGGTGTCCTAGAAAGAGTTAGGCAGAGTTCAATCTTTCCCTATTTTTCCAAAGAGTTTATATAGAATAGAATTGGAATCAGTTCCTTAAATGTTTGGTAGAATTCACCTATGAATCCATCAGGTCCTGGAGATTTTTTCTTAGGGGGTTCAATGATGGCTTGTTGAATTTCTTTTTCTGAGATAGCATTGTTTAGGTATTTAATCTCTTCGTCATTTAACCTGTGCAACTTATAGTTTTGTAAATATTCATCCATTTCACTTAGATTGTCAAATTTATAGGCATGGAGTTGGGCAAAATAATTTCAAATGGTTACCTTAATTTCCTCCTCATTGGTGGTGAGTTCACCTTTTTTGTTTATGATACTATCAATTTGGTTTTCTTCTTTATTTTTTTTATCAAATTAACCAGTGGTTTATCAATTTTATTGGTTTTTTTCATAAAACCAACTCTTGATTTTATTTATTAATTCAATAGTATTTTTGCTTTCAATTTTATTAATTTCTCTTTTAAGTTTTTAGAATTTTAATTTGTATTTAATTGGGGGTATTTAATTTTTCTTTCTCTAATTTTGTTAGTTGCATCTTTAGTTAATTGATTTCCTCTTTCTCTAATTTATTCATGTAAGCATTTAAAGATCTAATATATCCCCTGAGAGCTGCTTTCAGTGAATCCCATAGGTTTTGATATGTTGTTTCATTATTGTCATTATCTAGGATACAATGATTAATTTTTTCTATAATTTGTTTTTTGATCCACTCATTCTTTAAAATGAGGTTATTCAATTTCCAGTTGGTTCTGGGTCTATATCTCCTTGGCCCAATATTGAATATAACTTTTATTGCATTGTGATCTGAGAAAGATGTATTCACTATTTCTGCCTTTCTGCAGTTGATCATTAGGTTTTTATGTCCTAGTACAAGATCAATTTTTGTATAAGTTCCATGTACTACACAGAAAAATGTATATTCCTTTCTATCCCCATTCAGTTTCCTCCATAAGTCTACCATATCTAGTTTTACTAACAATCTATTTACCTCCTTAACTTCTTTCTTGTTTATTTTATGATTTGATTTATCTAGATCTGATAGTGGGAGGTTGAGGTCTCCCACTAGTAGAGTTTTGCTGTCTACATCTTCCTGTAGTTCTTTCAGCTTCTCCTCTAGGAGTTTGAATGCTATCCCATTGGGTGCATAATATATATTCAGTATTGAAATCACTTTGTTGTCTATGATACCTTTTAGGAGAATATAGTTTCCTTCCTTATCTCTTTTAAAGCTATCTATTTTTGTAGCTGCTTTGTCTGAGATAAGGATTAATATCCCTTGATTTTTTCACTTCAGCTGAAGCAAAATATATTTTGCTCCAACCTTTTACCTTTACTCTATATGTATCTCTCTGCTTCAAATGAGTTTCTTGTAAACAGTATATTGTAGGATTCTGGTTTTTATTCTACTCTGCTATTTGCTTGTGTTTTAAGGAAGGGTTCATCCCATTCACATTCAAAGTTATAGTTACTAATTCTTTATTGCCCTCCATGATATCTTCCCTCTTTTTGTATTTTTTCTTCCCCCCTTTATCCATATTCCCCAGTATTTTATTTCAGAATATCACCCCCTTCAGTGTGTTTGTCCTCCTATATCCACCCCTCCCCTTTCTTTCCCTTTTCCCTTCCCTTCCTTTTGTTAGTTCCCCTTTTCCCCCCTTCCCTCTCCATTTCTCCACACCCCCTCCCCTTTTCCTCTTTTAATACTTGTAAGGTTAGTTTTTTTTAAAAAGTTAACTGAGTATGTGTGTAAGTTGATTAAGTCAAGTCTGATGAGAAAAAGATTCAGGTGTTTCTCATCTTCTCCCTTCTTCCCCACTATTACCATAGGTATTTTTTACCTCTTAGTATAATGATATTTACCCCAATTAATCCCCTCCCTCATCCCATCTCCTTCCTGTCCCCCTTTTTAAGGAGTTAGTGTTTTTTAAATCATTCTGAGTCATAGAAAATTCTGAATATCCACCACTTCTAGCTAAGTACATTCTATCTAATAGAGTTACAATTCTTGAGAGTTATTAGTTTTTCTCCCAAGTACTGTTATAGCCAGTTTCAACTTATTGGATAGCAGTTTTTTTCTTTACCCCCACCCTTTTTTAACCTTTTCATGTGTCTCCTGAACTTCCTGTTTAATGTCCAAATTTTCTATTTCGATCTGGTCTTTTCATCAGGAATTTTTTGAATTCTTCCATTTTGTTAAATGTTCATCTTTTCCCCTGAAAAAGAAGGCTTAGCTTTCCAGGATAGTGGATTCTTGGCTGTATTCCAAGCTCCCTTGTTCTTTGGAACATCTCATTACAAGCTCTTCCATCCCTCAATGTTGATGCAGCCATGTCCTGCATATTCCTTACTGTGGCTCCTTGATATTTAAATTCTTTCTTTCTGCAGGATTTTCTCTTTTATCTGATAGTTCTGGAATTTGGCCACATCATTCCTTGGTGTTTTCATTTTAGGATCTCTTTCTGGAGGGGGTCAATGTATTCTTTCAATAAATACTTTGTCCTCTGGTTCCATGATATCAGGGCAATTTTCCATCACTAGATCCTGTAATATTAAGTCCAGGTTTTTTTTTCTCTTCAATGTTTCAGGAAGTCCAATAATTCTCACGTTGCTCCTCCTTGACCTATTCTCGTGGTCAGTGGTTTTGCTGATGAGGTATTTTACATTTTCTTCCATTTTTTTCTATTTTTTGATTTTCTTTAACAGGCTCTTGCTGTCCCATGAAATCACTAGTTTCCACAGACTCCATTCTTTTTTTTTTTTTTTAGGGAGGAGTTTTCTTCATTTACCTTTTTCCAACTCCTTTTATAATTGGTAAATTCTACTCTTGAAAGAGCTTTCCATTTGATCAATTGAGGTTTTGAGAGAATTATTTTCTTTTTGCATTTGCCCAATTGAGGATCTGAGAGAATTATTCTCATTTTGTATTTGTCCAGTTGTATTTTCCAATGATTTGTTTTCTTGTTGCAAGGTGTTAATTGTTTCTCCCAAATTTTCCAATTGATTTTTAAACTCCTTCCTTATTTCTTCAAGGAAGTCTTTCTGTGCTGGAGAGCAGATCATATTCTCCTCAGAGGTTCTAGGTCTCTTGGAGTTAGGATCTTTTCCTTCCAAGAATTTTTCCATGGATCCACCTTTCTGCTGACCCTTCTTCATTTTGCTGAGACCTTGAGTTGGGGAGGAGCTGACTCACAGAGGTTTGATGTTGGGATCCCTAGAAGTTTTACTCACTGAGTGCAATTTCTCTGGCTGGCCAGTAGGAGGTGCTCATTGCTTTCTCTGGAGTGTCTGTGACCTTGATTGAGGCCTACTTAGCCTGAAGGGAGCTATTGAAACTGTTAAATCCTTTTGCCTTCAATAAATGGTGGGCTCTAGCCTGGGGTGAGGTCATCCCTCTCCCTTATTGTCAGCTGGGCTGGTTCTTTGGCTCACACACCTGTGCCTGGGGCAGAAGTAGTCTGTAATTGTGTTTGTTCTGGGCGGAGGACTGAGCCACAACTCAGAGTTCCTAAGACCCAAGGAGCTCAGGGATGGTGTCTGCAACTCTCCTGCAGTGGAACTACCTCTCCTGCAGTGGAACTCTGCCCCCCCTCCCCCCAGCCCTGTCCGCAAGCTCCAGAGGGTCAGCGCCAGCACCAGTGCCTCTGCTCCCTAGTAGACCCAAGCCCCTGTGGTCTAACTCCACTGCTGATGAAGCAGGTCCAGCACTTAGTCCCTCAGGCTCCTTGGGCTCCATTCCAGTCCCTAATCACACTGATCCCCCTGCTGTTCCTCCCTCTGTGCCCAGACTCACCCATGGCTGCTGAAGGCAAATCCAGAGGTAGATGTTCTTTCTCCTGGCTTTACTTTCTGGGTTTTATGGGTCGGATTTCTGTTAAGAGGTTTGTTTCATATCATAGATGGGGAAAGATCAGGAGACTTTAGAACTGTGCCTGTCTTCTCTCTGCCATCTTGGCCAGAAGTCTGGGTCTCTACTTCTAAGGTGGAGGATGCACTTTCTCATGTTTTTGAGATTTTTGGGATACCCCCTTCCTCCAGGGACCTAAAGTTCTTCAAGGTCTTAGGTGAGGTTCTGACTGCTCTCCTGGCCTGTGCTCTGATCTGTGGATGACTACAAGCACTCCCCTCTGCTCTGGAACTGTGAGGAGGGTCCCTTCTCCATTATGGCGGTATGGAGCCCAAGACTGTGACCTAGATTTGAGTATGAGCGAAGCATCAGAATCCTTTTCCAGGGTGAGTGGAGAGCCCTCAGCAGTCTCCCCTGATGCCCTTATGATCTGTGGGCTGAGCACTCTGGAAGCAGTTGTTGGGTGATTCCGTGGGTTCCCAGGACCTGGGATGTGTCGAAGCCTGTGCTGCCTAGGCTCCAGGCTCACTCCTGCTGATCTTCAAAAGTTGTCCTTGGCAATCTCTGAGCTGAGAGGTCTGGAAATCATCCCTACTACCACAGACTCAAGTACCTCCAGGGACCCAGGTGCCCCACAGACTAGGCTCTTCTTGGGATCTTCCAAGCTGTCTTGTGTTGGAAAATTGCTTTACTTAGTCTTTCTGTGGGTTCTGCCACTCTAGAATTTGGTTAGAGTCATAATTTTAAGGAATTTGTAGTGGTCTGGGGGAGAGTTTCTGGGAATTCCTGCCTCTACTCTGCCTTCTTGGCTTCTCTGCCCTTGTTATTTTTGATAGCACAATAGTACTCCATCACAATTATATGTAAAATTTGTTAATTAATTCCCCAGTTGATGAACATCTCCTCAAGTTCCAATTCTTTGACATCCTCAAAAGAGCTGTTATAAATAGTTTTGTCCTTTTCCCTTTCCTTGGTCTCTTTGGGATACAGACCAAGTAGCAGTTTGACTGGATCCAAGGGGATGCACAGTTTATAGGCCTTAAGGGCATGGTTTTCCAGAATGATTAGACCAGTTCAGTATTGCCCTACTAGTTCATTAGGAATGTTTGAAAGTCTTCTGTTTCATTAAAAATCCATTTTCCTCTTAAGGTTTATATTCTATTTTCCTGAGTAGATGAGTCTTGGTTGTAATCCTAGCTCTTTTGCCCTCCAGAATACCATGTTTCAAGCCCTCTAATCCTTTAACGTAGAAGTTGCTAAATTTTGTGTGATCCTAACTGTGCCTTCATGATATTTGAATGGTTTCTGTCTGGTTGCCTGAAATATTTTCTCCATGATCTGGGAGCTCTGGGATTTGGCTACAATATTCCTGGGATATTTATTTTGTGATTTCTTTTAGGAGGTGATTGGTGGATTCTCTTAATGTCTATTTTACCATCTGGGTCTAAGCTATGAGGACAATTTCCCTTTTTTTTATTTCTTGAAAATTCTTGAATTTCTTGAAATTTTTTTGTCTGAGCTCTCTTTTTGATCATGGCTTTTAGGTAGTCCACTAATTTTTAATATTCCCCTCTTCAATCTGTTTTTTAAGTCAGTTGTTTTGCCAATGAGATATTTTGCATTTTTTTCTATTTTTGACTTTGCTTTATCATTTATTGAAGTCTCAGGGAATCATTAACTTCCATTTGCTCAATTCTAATTTTTATGGAATTATTTTCTTTACTGAAATTTTGTACCTTTTTCTCTTTGTTGTTTTCTGCTAGCCATTTGTTTTTTAAAGTATCATTTTCTTCCTTTTTTGTTCATCTTTTACCAAGCTGTTAATTCTCTTTTCATAATTTTCTTGTATCAATGTATCACTTTCATTTATTTTTCCAATTTTCCATCTCTGAAACACTTCCAGAAATGCCAGTTTTGTATACAATTAGAATTTTTCTTTGAGACTGTTTGTAGCTGTTTTCACATTGCTGTCCCCCACCCCCACCACCTCCCCCCGAGTTTATGTCCCTGCTACAGTAGTGTTTTTTATGGTCAAGTTCTTTTTTTGTTATTTGCTCATTTTCTCTGACTGTCTTGATTTTGAAGTTTATATTATAGCTTGGTTGTGTTCATATATACCAAGTTCAGGCTTTTTTTCCATGCTGCTATTTTCATAGCTAGTTCTGGGGTTTGTAAGTTTTTGTTCTTTCCAAGGACCTTTGCATCTGCAAGTGCTAATGTTCTTCTTAGCCCTGGGACTATGAAAAAATTCCCTGCTTTCCTGCTGCCACAAGAATTAATATTCCCCTCTGCCCTGGAACTGTGACCAGGGCTCCTAGTGAGTAATCAAAAGTGCTTCTCTACACCCTGGAAATGTGACCCAGAATTGCTTATGAGCAATAGGATTGTCAATCAGTGCCAGCTGCACCCAGTGCTAGCTAAAGGTTCCCCATGATTACTTTTTGACCTGTTGTCCAACTCTGGTCTCTGGGCTGAGAGATCTGGAAGCTGATACTATTCCTGTCTCTGCTGCCTCCAAAGCCTGCTGTTGGTGCTGCTTCAGCACTCCAGGCTGGTTTCTACCATAGTGTCAAAGACTGCTCTTGCCAGCCTCCTAAGTTATCTTAGACTGGGAAAAAAGTCTTGCTTTGACTGCTTGTTGGCTCTGTCACTCCAAAATTTAATTTGAAGAGTTATTTTTAAATTGTTTGAAGGGGGATGTTGGGAGAATTCAGCCTGTACTCTGTCATCTTGGCTGTACTCTGCTTATAGGATATCTAAGAGTTTTCTAGCTCTATGTCCTATGCTCTGTATATAGTAATGTACAAATTACTTGGAAAAAATATGTTTTATAAGGTTTCTTTAATTTAATGACAGAAATGGTCAAATGTAAATGCTTCTACCAATATTCAGCTGACTTGGAAAGTTGTCATCTTGTTCCAATAAAACCAGATTGAGCTGGCTTTCATCTACCTTTACTTAGTTTCCTGTTAACTGGGCTTGGTACCACATACACATAGATTCTATTGCATTCTTCTCATGTGCTTTTAATTATGAATTTTAAAAAATAATGGATATATGCAAAATTTATGGCTACTAAAAAAAGCACACTACCAGAATTGTTAGAGATATTGTAGTAGCTGTTGGTGTGGTGAAGTCAAATGTTTCAAGGATCTTTTAAGTTCATGATGAAATAGTATAACTTGTACTAAGGCACAAAGGAAACCTTGGTTGAAAGCTATGAAACTAAAAGCAATGCCAAGAACTGACAAACTGTTGCTGTAAAACAGCCTAATACATCCTCAGAAAGTAAACAAAGACCTACACTTGGACCTTGCAGTCTGAAGGGTGATTTTTGATTGCTTACTTTACAATATAGGATGGACTTTTTGAAGTTTGAAGAATGGTGAGAAGACCCATTAAAATCATTAGTCTCTGACCTCTGCTATGAGGAACAAAAAGATTGAAAACATCCCTGACTAGTGGCTATTAGTTTTTGCTTAAAATCTCCAATGAGGGAGTATCCACCATGACCTATGGTAGCCCATTCTACTCTAAGGCTAAACCTATTTCTGTTCTACCCATTCTTCCCAGTGCTGCTCTTTATTGCCAAGTAGAATATAGCTAGCTAATCCCTCATTGATACCTGAAAAAAGGCAACATGATCTAAGTCTTCTCTTTTCTTTAGGTTTCTTCTGGAATAATTTTGATTATTCTTAAGATTCTTGGACTAGTGATAAACTATCATGAAAATCTCTGTGTCAATTCTAGATTGATGACAAAACAATCTAGACAAACCAATACTTTATAAATATTGGAGTAATGAAGACTAGAACAAGGTAATGATGAATATTATTTTGTTAATTGTGTCAAGGCTGAGTGACTGGAAGCAGGAACAGGGTGTTAAGAAGATCATGAGTTCTGTTCAGGACATGTTGAATTTGAGATGTATATAGGTCATTCAGGTGCAAATGTTTGGTGGTAGATTAAAATTCCATTATATCTATTTTTATTATATTTTTTATTTACTTGTATGGGTGTATGTTATTTCCTCTATTGGAATATAAGCTCCTTGGGAATAGGGGATATTTAATTTTTTCCCCTTTATATCACTAGCACCTAGCAGAGTACCTGCCACAGGGGTATACTAGAATCAGTTTTACTGTGTCTTGAGAGTCAATTGTTAAATTTTCACTGTGAGCATTTATATCTCATAAAATTAGCAGTTGCTACAAGTAAGGGCTTGATTTATTGTTTTGTTGATTGTCTAAACTTAAGAAAACATTAATAATGAAGATTAAACTTAAAAAGTATGTTTGTTATGTGTATGTCCTTCTAATCATTGGGATTTGGAAGTTAAATATTTACCAGAAAAGAAAACCCCCTTCCCTGCTCTCTCCATCACAGACATTTAATAGACACTTTTTGGTTGGTTGTAGGATGGAACTTAAGAGAAAGATTGGGTTATATAAGTAGATTTAGCATTCATAGGCATGCATAATTATAATTGACCCCAGAGAAACTGATTAGATCACTGAGATAGACTAAGGAGAAAGAAGAGTAGAGGTCCAGGACAGAGATTTGATGTACATCTATGAATAGAAAATGGGGTGTGGATAATGATTATGTAAAGGAAATTGTAAAAGAGTGTTCAGACAGATAAAAAAAGCCAGAACTACCAGTGTTATCACTAATACAAATAAATAGTATTAGGGCAGCTAGATGGTATAATGGATAGAGTGCTGGGACTAGTATCAGAAAAATTTATATTCCTAAATTCAAATCTAGCCTCAGACACCTACTAGTTATGTGACTCTGGGCAAGTCACTTGGCCTCATTTGTCTCAGTTTTCACATCTGACAAATGAACTGGAGAAAAAAATGGTAAGCTACTCCAGTATCTTTGCCAAGAAAACCCCCGAGTCACAGAGCATCAGACACTAATGAAAACAAGATGAGTAGGGTGGGGTGGGGGAGAGAATAGCAGGAGGTAATGTGGGAAGTGTGATAGTCAATCAAGGTTGAAAAGGATGCAATGTGTGAATTAAGATTAGCATAATTTTGTTACTTCTTCAGCTGTGCATGTATAGGAATAGAGAAGATATACAGTGAAGATAACCCAATTTGATAAGGTTTGAGTCCAAAGGGGCAAGGAAATTTAAGGTGGATGACAATGGAGAGTTGAACTGGTTTCATTTTGGAGGGAGGAAAATAAAGTCATAGCAAAGATGATAAAGTAGGAGAACAAGAAGGGGTAAAGGACCTGGAGGTTATGATGAGGATAAAGAATATGTTAATGAAAATTGAGAAGGAGGAAGGGATACAAGGATAAATTGAGAACAGAAAAGAATTTTAGAATTCTGGATTGTGAAGAGATGTATTTAAAATTATGGCTATAATTGCAGTTGGGTGAGATGGAATTAAGGTGCAGATCATGAGAATTGAAGTGGTTAATCATCTGGAAGGTATAGGAAATCAACCTGTATATTGAACTCAAAAGAATGAGGTAAAAGGATAGAGTGAGACAGGAGCTGAACAGTTTTGAGAAATGAAGATAATTTAGGGAAAAAGGAAAAGAACCTGAATGTTCTAAAATATAGCAGTTCTCTTTGTGGTGACAAAGAACAATTGGAATTGTGATGATGCTTATCAACTAGGGAATGGCTGAACAAGTTAAAGTACATGATTATGATGGAATACTACTGTCCCATAAGAAATGTTGAGCTTGATGATTTTAGAAAAATATGGTTAGATTTGCACAAAATAATGAAGAATTAAATGAGAGAAACTAGAGAACATTGTATACAACAGTAATATTGTTTTAAGAATGACTTTGACAGAAATGTGATGTCTACTTAGAGAATGCTAGAAAATCAGCATAAAAACTACTTGAAACAATTAACTTTAGCAAAGTTGTAGGATATAAAATAAACCCATATAAACCATCATCATTTCTATTATATTATCAGCAAAACATAGCAACAAGAGATAGAAAGAGAACTTCCATTTAAAGTACTTATAGACAATATAAAATACTTGGGATTCTATCTGCCAAGACAAACCCAGAAATTATATGAACACAATCACAAAATACTTTTATAGAGTCAGATCTAAACAACTTGAAAAATATCAGTTCCTCATTGGCAGGCTGAACTAATATAATAATAATTACAATTCTACCTAAATGAAATTACTTAGTTCCATACTAATCAGACTACCAAAAATTATTTTATAGAACTAGAAAAATAGTAACAAAACTAATCTGGAGGAACTAAAGTTCAAGAAATCAAGGGGATTAATGGAAAAAACGCAAAGGAAGATAACTGCATCACATCTAAAATGATATTATAGAAAGGCAGTCATCAAAACTGTATGGTACTGTCTAAGAAGTAGAGTGGTGAATCACTGGAGTAGATTAGGTACAAAAAAATAGTAGTAAAAAATCTATACTATTCTACTTTTTGATAAACCCAAGTTCCCACCTTCTCAGATCAAAACTCAGTTTTCTCAGTTTTTTTTTTATAAAAACTGCTGGGAAAAGTGGAAAATAGTGGGGCAGATACTTGAAATAGACCAATATCTCATACCCTTTACCAAGATAAGGTTGAATTGGGTATAGGATTTAGGCATAATACCATAAACCAATTAGGAGAAAAAGGAATAGTTTATCCATCAGTTCTAAGGAGAGGAGAAAAGTTTATGAATAAATTAGAGATAGGGAACATTATAAAATGCAAAATGGATAATTCTGATTACGTTAGACTAAAATGTTTTTGCACAAATAAAATCGATACAGCCAAGAGTAGAAGGAATGTAGAAAGTTGGGAAACAATTTTCATAGCTATTTTTTCTAAAAAAATTTCTAAAAACTTTAGAGAACTTAGTCAAATTTATATGAATACAAGTTATTCACTATTTTACAAATGGTCAAAGGATATAAATATGCAGTTTTTAGTTGAATAAATTAAAGCTAATTATAGTCATATAAAATGTTCTAAATCATTAGTGATTAGAGAAATGTAAATTAAAATAATTCTGAGCTTCCACCTCACAACTATCAGATTGGCTAAAATGACAAAAATTGAAAATGATCCATATTGGAGGATTTATGGGAAGACAGGGACACTAATGTACTGCTGATAGAGTTGTGAACTGATCCAACAATTCTGGAGAGCAATTGGGAATGAGACCTAAAGGACAATAAAACTGTGCATACCCTTTGATCTAGTCATATCTTTGTATGCCAAAGAAATCAAAAAAAGGGGGAAAGACCCACATGCACAAAAATAATTATAACTTCTTTTTGTAGTGGCAAAGAATTAGAAAATGGAGGATGCCCAACAATTAGGGAAATAGCTGAATAAATTATGATATATGCTATGATGGGCTTAATTCCTTTTAGTAGTTCAGTTATCAAGGACAATTCTAAAAGACTGGATGGATGGAAAATGCCATCCACATCTGGAGAAAAACCTATGGAATCTGAATGCAGACAAAAGTATATTATGTTCACTTTTAAAATTTGTTTTCTTTTTTTTTCTTATGAGTTTCTCCCCTCTTAGTTCTAATTATTCTTTCACAATATGACTAATATGGAAATATGTTAAACATGATTGTACATGTATAACCTTATAATATTACTTGCTGAAATGGAGAGGAGGAAGGGAAAGAAGGCAGACAGAAAAATGTGAAACTCAAAAGCTTACCAAAAAACATCAATTTAAAAGGTTATCTTTGTATATAATTGAAAAAATAAAATAGCATTCAAAGAAACAGAATGACCTTGAGGACTAAGTCATTCTGATGATTATAAATATTCAAATTAACTACAAAGGATATGTGAAGGAAGATGCTATCAGCGTTAAGAGAAAGAACCAATAGACAGAAGTATGCATAGAATGGTTTTACATACATATAAATATTTGTGTCTAATAGTAGCCATCTCTAGGGCAAGAAGGGAAGGAAGGAAAAAAAGAAAAAAAAAGAAAGTTTCATGATAACTTTATTATAAATTTAAAAGGAGTAGCAAGTTGTACATAATAGATTTGCAGTTTCATGTATTAGCAACTTTTTTCTTTCTATTTTATTATGTTATAGAAATGCTTGTTTTATTTCTTTTATGAAATAAATAGCATTTTTAAAAAGAGAGAAAGGAGATTTATCTAGGTTCCAGTAGCTAGAGATCTGGATATGATGACATATCTGAAAGGTGACAAGAAGGAGAGAAATTCAAGGGAGGAGAGGTTATGAGTGGGAGAGGCAAAAGGAGATTATAAAAATGAGAGAGAGGCAATATTCAGTACTAAACAGGGTGAATTGTCTACCCTCTTCCACCAGTGTTTCCACTTGTGTTTCTGTGCTCAAAAAGACCAAAGAAGTTTAAGAAGTCTAAGACAAAGGAAAGAAAGTTTTTTTTGTTTTAAGAAAGATTTTATTTATTTTGAGTTTTACAATTGTTCCCCTTATCTTGCTTCCCTCCCCCCACCCCCAACAGAAGGCAGTCTGTTAGTCTTTACATTGTTTCCATGATATACATTGATGTAAGTTGAATGTGACGAGAGAGAAATCATATTCTTAAGGAAGAAACAAAGTAGAAGAGACAGCAAAATTACATAATAAGATAATTTTTTCCCCCCTAAATTAAGGGTAATAGTCTTTGGGCTTTGTTTAAACTACACAATTCTTTCTCTGGATACAGATGGTATTCTCTATCGCAGATAGCCCAAAATTGTCAAAAGAAAGTTTTTTAATGATAAAATTGAGGGTCCTATAAGGTACATCAGGGCAGAGCATGTCAGATCCTTGAAATTCGTAGAACTGATATGGATGGGACTGAGGTATTAGGAAGTTTTAGCAAGATTTGAAGAAATTGAGACTGAGAGCATTAAATGACTGATTAATGGTCACATAGCTTTTAAGTACAGGGTCTGGATATGAGCCCAGGTCTCCTGATTCTAATTCCATTTCATTTTCAAGTGCACAACATTGCCTTTTGAAATAGTGATGGATAGGTCATGTTTTTTTTTTGTCTTGTATTTTCAGTAAGAAGGGAGCACCCATCTACCCTCAAAGAGCTTAAGTCACTGTGCTTGGAGAATCTATATCCTAGGTTATAGAAAGAATGGGCAGATATAGCCACTGAGTGATATTTAGGAAGGGTGCCACAGAATGGGAGAAGAGCAAATGTTTTCAAAAACAGAGAGTAGGGTGGATTCTGCAGATTATATGCCAAAGAGATTGACTTCAATTCTTGGCAAATATTATAGATCTTATTATTAAAGGGATTACTTGTGAGGGTTTGACTTTTGTGCAACATTTTTATCAATGATTTGGAAGAAAGCAAAAGTGGTATGCTTGTCAATTTGGAGATGATAGTGAGTAGGGAGATTGTAGTTAACAGGATGGATGACAGAATCAGAATTCAAAAAGACCCTGACAGGCAAGAATGATAGACTTGTTCAAATAAGGCAAAATTTAATTGGGACAAATGTAAACCTTTATCCTTGGGTTAAAAATATCACTTTCACAAGTATAAGACTGTAGCATTCTGTCTAGACAGTAATTCCTGTGAAAAAGACCTGAGGGTTTTAGTGGACTCCAAACTCAATATGTTACCAGTATGGATAATATGGCAGCCAGAAAGCTAAATAGTCTTCAGAAGGAGAGAAGTGATAGGTCTATTGTGTCCTTCCCTGGTTAGAACACATCTGGAGTGCTTGTTCAGTTCTAGATGAAAGATTTCAGAAGGCTAGATCGCCATAGGAGGTTAAAGAAGAAACTAGAAACCATGTCAAAGGAAAATGCAAGCAAGGCATGGGAAAGAAGAGGAGATTTAGAAGGAACAATAGTTATTTTAAGATTATTTTATGGAATCTTAGACCCTCAGAGTTGGAAAGAAATGAATAAATCAACTGATCTAATTTCTCCTTTTAACAATAACTGGAATACAGAGAAAAGAAGCTATATGTTCAAAATCATGCAAATAGCTAATTGTCCATCAATAAACATTTTAAAGTACCTACTATGTTTCAAGTACTATGCTATGTTCTGGGAATACAAAGAAAGAGAAAAGAGAGTCTCTGCTCTCAAGAAATTCACAGTTTAATGGAGGGGACAAGATGCGAACAACTATACACAAACAAGATTATAGACAATATAAATTGGAAAGGAGAGGCACTAGTCTTCGGGGCATTGGTGAAACTCCCTAAAGTTAGGAACTTGGGAAGGAACAAAGTGGCAGAATTTAGATTCAAACTCAGGTTTTCTGTTACCCAATTAAATATTCATTCCTCAAAGCTTGGAGTCATCTTCCTATATAAAATGAATAACAATAGCATAGCAATTTCTCTAGTTCAGTTTTTGGATAGTAGGAAGTGAGTGCTATAAGACTTACAGATATTAGGTGACTATTATTAAGCACCTTCGAGATTTTAGGTGGTTTAAAATGAAAGAAATCCAATGGAAAGGTCTTTTCTTGGTTGTGGACTTGGTTTTAATCTAAGTAAAAAATTTTAATTCAAGGACCTCAAAGCAATTTTGTGAGGTAGGTGCTATTAGCATCTTCACCCTAAGGGCAGCTAGGTGGCACCAGGCAGCCTAGAGTCCTGGGTTTGGAATTGGGAAGGCCTGAGTTAAAATTCAACCTCAGATACTAGCTTGGTGACTCTGGGCAAGTCACTTAGCCTCCTTCTTCCTTAGTTTCCTTTTCTGTAAAAGGGAAATAGTAATTGCACCTACCTTCCAGGGTAGTCTTGGGGATCAAATGAAATACTAATTGTAAAGTGCACAGTAATTATATGGATTTGATTGCAGTGCTCAGAGCAGGAATTAGGGGAGGTATGTGTATTTGGGGGGACAAAACAGAAAGGACATTAGCCTGCATCAATGGCTAGATTGGACATGAAGCATGGTCTAGTCTGAGATAGACTAGATAGAATGGACTAAGTGATTAGCATTAACTCACCAATAGTTGGTAGAAATTTCAAAGTTGAATGAATTAATTATCCTGGCCTTGGAGGTATGGTTTCCTGGGTGGGGTGGGGGAGTCTGATTTGGAGAATGCTGTTTCAAGTTTAGAGTAGAGGAAACTAAAAGATGGACACAGTCTGGATGTGAAACTGGATGCCATGTGAACATTACAGATTGTGAGATGTGGAAGTAGTCCCCATAGCGACAATCTTTTCAACTATTCATGAAAGGAATCCACAAAATAATATCTCTGATGAGAGTTCATCAAGTCTCTCTTCAAAGGTAAATCAGTCACCTCTCCAAGCAGCCCATCCCACTTTTATATAATTCTGTTGTTTTTTTTCCTGATTTCAAGTCTAAATTTGACCTTTGAAAATTTGACTCATTACTCATGGTTATGTAGTCTAGGGTTAAATAGAACAAATTGAATCCTTCTATAAAATGTTCCTTCTGACATTTGAAGGAAGCTGCTACATCTTTTCTTCTATTCCTACTTCCTCTAATTGATCCTCATATGATATAGCTCATAGTGCTTCACCATTCTTGTTGTTATCACTAGATAGTCTCCACATTCCTTTTTTAAACTATGGCACCCATAATTGAACCCAATGGTTTAAATGAGGTCTGATGAGAGAAAAGAACAGTGGAATTCTTACCTATTTTACTGGAATAAAATGTTGAGTTTATGATGGAAATGATGGATTGTACTTGTTTTGTTTGACTCCAAAGGGTAGTAGTGACTTTCCCTTGACTGGAGGTCTTTAAGTGAAGACTGGAAGATAAAAATAATGTTTTCCATTTTATTTGTAAAATAATAGACACTTATTTTATTTCCCTCATTTAAATGAAACAAAGTAAAAGAAAACTTTTGTAACAAGTATATAGAGGTATCCAAAACAAATTCCTACCCTGGCAATGTTTTGTAAAAAGTCTCATTCTGCATTGTGAATCCATCCCCTTTCTGTCACGAGATAAGTAACATCATCAATCTTCTGAAACTTGGTTACAAATTGTATTGATCGGAGCTCTTAAGTTTTTCAGTTGCTTGTGTTTACAATGTTTATGTTATTGTCTAGATTTCTGTTCTGTTTGCTTCACTGCATCATTTCATGTAAGTCTTGTCAGGTTTCTCTGCATTCATTCCTTCTGAAATTGCTTATGGCATATAGCATATCTACACTACAACTGCATTTCCATACAATAAGGGTTGAAAAACTGCTTGTCAGGCATATTAGAGAGAGAAACTGTGGCATATTGAATTTTCCTGTACCTGGAGTCAGGAACAAGTGGCTTCAATTTGAGTCTGTAATACTTCCTTGAGACTCAAGATTTAGTAGTTGATCATCAGCAAGTCACTTAATTTCTTTAAATCTCTGTTTTCATCTTCTGGAGAGTGGAAATGATTAAATAATGCCTGCACTATCTACCTCATGGGACTCAAAAACTTGATAAAATTTAAAGTTTTATATAAATGTTAGATATAATTTTTTAAGTGTATCCTTATTCTCATAGGGTTTGCTGGATGCCTTGAGTTTTTGCAAACAAGATGGTCTGCCTCCAGAGCTAGCAAATTCACCTTGACTGGAGAATTGCAGTAGGGCTGGATGACCCCTTGCAATGATATCGTGGAAGGGAATCTTTTTCAGAGATGATTTGTATTGAATTCCCTCCATCTCTGAGATCTTCCCATGCTGTGACTGTGTTGTTGTTGGTGCTATTCAGTTGTTCAGTCATGTCCAAGTCTTCTTGACCCCATGGACCATACATAGTGTTCCAGGTTCTTCTATCTTGCATTATCCCTTGAAGTCTTTCCAAATTCATTTTTGTCATTTTCATATCTTCTCTCCATCTCATTCTTTGCCCTCCTCTTTTCCTTTTGTTTTCAATCTTTCCCAATTTTTCCAATGAGTTCCATCTTTTTATTTTATGACTAAAGTATTTTAGCCTCAGCTTCAGTATTTGACCTGTCAGCGAATAGCCTGGATTGACTGTGACTAATAGCTAATAACTGTAATTCTGTATGTGATTTTAAAGAGCAAAAATCTTTCTAATCTTTTACTTAATTTGTTTATAGTAGCATTACTTTGTTTTTGGATTTGTTTACAAAGCCTGAAAGAAAGATTAGATCATAGCATCATAGATAAAAAACTGGATTATAGAGGCTCTATTAAATCTGACTCCTGCATTTTTATAGCTGAGGAAACTGAGGCACAGAGAGGTTTAGTGACTTTGTCAAGGTGACACAGCAAATATGTGTCTAGGCAGTATTTGAATTCAAATCTTCAGATTCCAAATCCAGTGCACCACCCACTTGGCTATGCTGTCTCAAATGCTTAGTTAACATGGCTATTTTGACTATTATGGAAGCAATTGGAAACAGACAATGTGAATGCACATATTGAAGCAATGAATTTGTAAGTTGAGTCAGAGTGTGATTATTGTCATGTGCTAAAGTCAATTTTAATTAGACTAGTAGTCTGACAGTCTCTTGGGTACCTCATTATCTTCTTTTTCACTTTTGTACCTTTGCTCAAGCTATTTTTGCTAACTCTAATTTAATCTAATTCTGACTGTTGTCTCAGTCTCTGCCTCACACTGGTGTAGACTCTGGCTCACACTCGTATGTATCTTCCTTCTCTTCTCTCCAGCCTGAAGAGCCTAAACCAACTCTTTAAATTACATACTTTCTTCTCTTCTATCATATGTACTTGTGTGCTTGCATGTGCCTTTGTGTGTATATGTGTGATCTGTATAGTAGAGTCTTTGAGATAAGATGCTATTTTTTTGTATTTTGTTATTATCGTCAGTGCTGAGCACATAGGTGATGCTCAAAAATGACCGTAAAATCTCCTTGAAGGCCTGTACCCTTATCTCAGATTTATGGAGGTGACAAACATTTTTAAAAATTTGATTTGAATTCAATTGTTAGGTGGTAGAATTGTCATCTCTACTTTTAATAGTAGCTATCATTTATACAATGTTTTAACAGAGCATGTTATACATATTATCTCATTTTATCCTCACAACTACTTTGTGAGGTAGATGTTATTATTTAAACCCATTTTACAGATGAAGAAAGAAAGATAGTTAGAGGTTATATGAATTGCCCATTTCATGCATATTGACCATGTGCTAAATGAAAGTCTGATGAAATCTGCTTTATTTCTGTAAACATCGTACTCACATGGTTCTGTGATCTCACTTATGTGGCACACCCATGCCTGCTCATCCTTTGTGATTCTTGTCGGTCATCTCCTTACAAATAAGTTATCTACAAGATGAAGTGGAGATAATTCATAGAGGGGAGGCACTAGCATTGTTGTTTATTCTTCATTCTTGGGGAGGACCTCAGGACATCAGGGAGGTGATGCCATGACAAGCATGTGAATTGGATTTGAGTGGGGGGGGCACTGTGCTAAGTCACCAGTCTCACCTTCTCCTCCAGAGCCATCTGGGTCCAGTTGCCAGATGTGAATCAAGATGATTGGAGATGGACCTGGATGTAGTGGGAGATATTACTATTAAAGGGAATCAGGAAAGGCTTCCTATAACTGGGATTTGAAAGAAGCTAGGGAAGCAAGCAGGAGATGGAAGTAGATCATTTTGGGCATGGGGGGCAGGTGGTAAAATGCCAGTGTTGGGTAATGGAATGGCTTGTGCAAAGGAATAACCAACAGGCCAGTGTCACTGAATGGAAGGAGATATGGTGGGCCAAGGGAATTTGGAGTAAAATGGGAGAGGACTGGAGAGGTAGGGAAGGGGCTAGGCTCTGAAGAACTCTCAAGGCCAAAGGAGGAATTTCATTTTGGTCCTAGAGGTGATAGGGAACAGTAAGTATGTGTATGATATGGTTAGAGTCTTGGGCTTGAGGAAGCTCTCTTTGACAAACTGAGTGGAAAGAGTGCGCTATTGGAGTAGTCTCTTGTCTGTGTTCTCCCAGTTCATTACAGGGGCTGTATCCAATAGTAAGTGTTCTTCCCAACATTAAAAATGTTTAGTGGAGCACTCTGGGTATCTACTTGTCATTTCTCTATCCTGCCATGTGTCTAGTTCATCTTCTCTTCCAGTTATATAAGCAGAAATAATTTTTAAAAGATGTAACAAACATCACAGGGAAATTTGAATTTGAAGTTTAATGGGTTCATTGAAAAAGTTGTATTCATTCTTATTGCACTTCCTATTCTCCTGCCCCTTCCTGCCTTCTCCTGCCCCTTTCTGCCCCCTCCTGCCCCTAAAACTCTCCCTTGTGAGAAACATACCAACAGCAATGACATGACTGATATTAAATCCAACTTTCCACTTCTGTTGTCCCCAATTTTTCAGTGATATGGTGGATATATACGCTTTATCATCTGCACTCTGGAACAAATATTGGTTTGGTTTTTAATCTGAGAACTTAATTTAATTCTTGCTGTTATTCATTCATTTCAGCTATTTCTGACTCTTCATGATCTATTTGTCATTTTCTTGGCAAAGATACTGGAGTGGTTTGCCTTCTCCAGCTTATTTGACAGATGAAGAAACTGAGGCAATCAGCATTAAATTACTTGCCCAAGGTCACACAGTTAATAAGTATCTGAGGCTAGATTTAAATTCAGGTCTTCCTGACTCCAGATCTGATTCTCTGTCCTCTGCAGCATCTAACTACCCCAATTTAATTTTTTAATCGGGTACAATTTAGTGTTGTTTATTATTTACATTATTACTGCGTATATTGTTCTCCTGATTGTACTTTCTTCTCTCTGCATCATATTCCCCATTTTCTCTTAATTCTTCATAATTGGTCTTACACATATAATATAATAGCTTCATTTTTGTCTAGGCTTTTTCATTTTTCCTATAAAGCCAGGACCCCATTTTCATTATTCTGTTTTATTTCACTTCACGCCTTGTCATATATTTTACTTTCTTTCCAAACTTAACTGTTAGCTCTTTCCCAGTCTTGTAAAGCCTCCATGTAATTATGAAGATTTCTTCTTCATTTTTACTGTGGGGATTTCTTCTCCTCCAAAACCCATTAGAGCCTGTATCCTCTTCTAGGAGACAGTTCTCCAACTAAAAATGGTAACTTGATCCTTATTTTTTTAAAATAGCCCTTCATTTAAAATTTTTCTGTCCTTATCACATTCTCTTCAGAATCACACTTATTTTGTGGCAGTTGTCCCTGTTTTTAGATTGTAAACTCTTTCAAGAGAGGAATTATGGTCTTCTAAATCACTGTAAAAGACAGATCAACTTACATTTCCTAGTAATTTCAGGCTTATAAGGTACCTTCCTCATAACAATCCCCTGAGTTATAAGATGCAAGTATTATCTCCATATCAATAATAGAAGTTGTTATTTGTAAAACTCCTTAAGATACAGAAAACTACAAATATCCAAATTTAACCTCACAGCAAATCTGTAAGGGAGATATTATTATCATTCCCATGTTACAGATGGGGGAAGAGAGGCAGACAGAAGTTATATGACTTTCCCAAGGTTATCCAGCTAATGAGCAGCTAAGGCAGATTTGAACTAAGATCTTTCTGACTTCAGGTCCAGTGCTCTATTCACTGTACCCCCTAGCTACCTTAGATGAGGCTATTGAGGTTCAGAGAAATTAAAAAAAAACTTTTTCAAGTCACACAAGTAAGTGAGCAACCTAGTGTTTTGTTATATCATGAAATTAAAAGCAGAGATCACTTGATCTAATACTCTCATTTTTCAGTTAAGGAAACTGAGGTCTAGAGAGCAGTCCTTTGCCCAAAGTTATAGGTAGTCAGTATCAAAGTCAGGATAAAACCTTTTTACTGTGCTCTGAAATCTCTCCATCCTTGCCTCCATCTCCTGGCTTCCCTGGTTTCATTTAAGCCTCAAGTCAAATTCCACATCTTCAGCAGGAGGCCTATTGTGGACTGCCCCCCCCCCCTTCCCCACACAATGCCTTCTCTCTAAAATTCCCATTCAGGCAACTTGTATCTTATAGTATATTATATAAGTTGTATGTACATAGGTTTTGCATTTCTCTCTTCCATTAGACTGGGAGCTTCCTGAAGTAGGAGGCTATATTTGCCTTTCTGGGTGTTCCCACATCACACTGTGACTGAAATATAGTAAATGCTTAATAAATGTTTGATAATAATGATGATGATCATTTCTCCTGTCTCCAAATCCAGGTTTCTTTCCACTAAACCACATCAAGAACAGGGTTCTACTTCTAAGAAGCACTAAAAATATTTGTTGGGTTGGGTAGGGGGAGGGATTGGGAGAAGAATGTAGCTGAAATGCTCTCAATGGGGATAGCAGAAGTTAAATATGGCCATATAAACATTTGAAACTTTAAACAGGCCTCCCCTTATCCCTCCTTTCCTCCAGCCCTCCCCCTTGCTTCTGCCAGTTTGGCCAGTGTGAAATTTGGCAAAGTTTCCCTGACTCTGGAAAGACAATCTGCTGCAGCATTTCTGGGCAATCACATTCTCCAGTCTCCTTCTTCCTTTCCACCTCCCCTCACCCTCACCCTCACCCTCACCCTCACCCTCACCCTCACCCTCACCCTCACCCCCATTCCTTTCCTTTGCAAAAGGCTTTACTGCTAGCAAAGGACTGAACCTTTGAAGAGGGTATTTTTGAAATGTCATTGATGGGTCACTTGCAGGAGACTTTCTTGAAGCTACTCAGTGGGAGGGGCTGGATTCAAATATGGATAAACTTCATATGCATTTTTTCCTTAGCTCTTTTATTTCAAAAGAAAGGCCCTTTAATATCCTGGTGCCTCAGCTTACCCATCTAGACCCTGAACTTGGTATACATCGCCTCCTCTTGGTGACATGTTCTTATTGGAACACTCATGATCCATGCATCTGAAATTCTGCAGCTGAGCAAAGTCTGAGCACAGATATTTTTTTCCTAGAGTAGAATTTTTAGCTCAAATCAGACTTAAACTTGTTTTGAGGGTGGCTCTGGTATCTGCATTAGCAAAACTGGGGCAGGAGAAAGGTTCTTCAAAAAGCCTTCTCTTAACGTTTTTAGTCTGAACAACTATGGTTCTTTCACTTTCCCTTCTTTTCTAGATTTCTTGAAATTTTGGTGCTCAATATTTCTTTATCACTGGCCCTTTTCTTGATCCTTTAGAAATGGGTTTCCATGCTAGACATTTTATTCAATTACTCTTTTTTAGTTCTTTTTTAAAAAACATTTTAACATTTTGTTTTCCAGTTATAAACAATAGTAATATGTACCCATCATTTTTTGCAAGACTCTGAATTCTACAATTTTCCCTTCCTCCCTTCCCCCCCTGAAGGCTGTCTGATAGTCTCTACATTGTTTCCATGCCATACATTGATGTAAATTAAATGTTATAAAAGTAAACATAAGAGTAAACATAAACCCTGCCTGCCCCCCCCCCAAGAAGATGGGAAACCTCAAGGAGAGAGAGAGAGAGAGAGAGAGAGAGAGAGAGAGAGAGAGAGAGAGAGAGAGAGAGAAATTACTTCAGTCTGTGTTCAGATTTCAATGGCTCTGTCTATGGGATGAGTTGCTTTCTTTATCCTAAGTCCACCAGAGAAGCTGCTTCAATATTTTTCCCTCAGTTGCTATTACTAGCTGTACCTCCACTCTATTTCTCCCCACTCTCATTTATTCTATTCTATTCTATTCTATTCTATTCTATTCTATTCTATTCTATTCTATTCTATTCTATTCTATTCTATTCTATTCTATTCTATTCTATTCTATTCTCTCTCTCTCTCTCTTTCTCTCTCTCTCTCTCTCTCTCTCTCTCTCTCTCTCTCTCTCTCTCTCTCTCTCCTTTCATCCTGGCCCTGTCCAAAAGTGTGTTGCATCTGAGTACCTTCTCCCTCGATCTTCCCTCTCTTCTATCACCTATTCCCCCCCTTACCTCCCCTCATTTCCCCTCATCCCATCCCTTTCCTCTCATCTTTCTCCAGGGCAAGACAGATTTCCTCCCATTTTAAGTGTGTATGTCACTTCCTCCCTGAGTCATTTCTGATGAGAATGAAGGCTCACTCATTCCCCCTTGACTTCCCCCTCTCTACTACACTGAAAAAGTTTTTTCTTGACTCTTATGTGAAATTTCTCAGCTTCTTCTTCATCTCCCTTTCTTTCCTCCCAGTACTCCACCCCCACCCATTGACTCCATCCCTTTACCACACCATACCATTATATTCTGCTCCTTCCTGTGCCCTGTCTATATATGCTCCTTCTAACAGCTCTTATAAATGAGAAAGTTCATATGAGTTATCAATATCTTATTCCCATGCAGGAATACAAACAGTTCATCATCATCAAGTTACTCATAGTTAGTCCCTCTCTTCCATTCCTTCTATGGTTCACCAGCATCCTGTACTTGGAGATCAAACTTTTTGTTCAACTCTGGTTGTTTCAAAAAGAAAGTTTGAAAGTTCCCTGTTTCATTAAAAGCCCATCTTTTCTCCTGAAAGAGGAAGTTCATTTTTGCTGGGTAATTGATTCTCAGTTGTAAATCAAGTTCTTTTGCCTTCCAGAATATCATATTCCAATTCCTATGAGCCCTTAATGTAGATGCTGCCAGATCCTGTGTAGTCCTGACTATGGAGTAATATTTTTCGAATTTGCTCTTCTTTCTTTTCCCCATTGTTACTATCCCATTACACCCTAGTGCTTGGATTATTGTAATAACCAAATAACAGATATTCAAGACTCCCTTCCAATTTGTTCTTCATGCCACTAATATACCCTTTCACATATGGCCTCCCTGATAGCTATTCTTGGTTCTAGGAATTTGGTGATTCAGCCTCCACTGATATAATGACTTTAAATATTTTTACTGATATCTTTTGTTTTTATTGACTTTTTTGTTTTTTAAATCATCACAGTTCTTCCCTCCTAAAGAGTCATTTTGTATAATAGTACTTTTAAAGATGCAAAAAAGATGAGGAAAAATCAACACAACTGATCAATACATTGAAAAAGTTTGAAAACATGTTCAATGTGCAACATTTGCAGACCTTCTACTTCTGGGAGAAATAGAATTTTATTATTCTTTTAAGCCATATTTATTCTTTATAATTTTTGTCATTCACTTAAGATTTTTGTGTTTGTTTATGGCTAATGTTGTTCTATTCATTTAAATTATTGTAGTCATGGTATATATTGTTTTCTTCACTGCTTCCTTTACTCTGCATCAGTTCATGAAGATGTTACCATTCTTCTCTTTATTAATAATATTCACCAATTCTTATAGCACAATAATATTCTATCATACTCTTGTAACCACAATTTGATTAACCATTCTCCAATTAACACTTAGTTTCCAAGTTTTTGCAATTACAAAAAGTATTTCTATAAATATTTTGGTGCATATGGAGACCTTTTTTCCTTATAAATGATATCCTTGGTTTATATAAAAGTCCAACAATGTAATATTTGGCTCAAAGGGTTACTTTATTTGCTCAATTCCAAATTGTTTTCTGAAATGTTTGCACCAATTGTTTTTGTTTTTATATTGTTTTCAAATAAAGAAATTCTATCTTTCCTAGGAACCAGTAGATAGGAAGATATGAAAAATTAAGGGGGGATTATAGTGAGATTAACTGCTGGTGAAGATAGGTGGGCAAAGTTTCAAGGATATTTTTTTCAGGATCTACCTAGGTGAGAAGAGTCACTTTTTCATTAGGCACTGTTGTGAAGAAAGAAGAAATGGGAGAGAAAGATAAAAGGGAGTGTTGACTTCCCAAGAAGGATTTCATGGCAAATTGTTTCTATTTCCACTGTAAAATAAGATATGAGGTCTTTAACTGGGAAGATAGAGGTTGTGGCAGCATGTGGCACAAGGCACAAAGATAGCAAAATTTAGAACAATTCTCTATTGAGGTGGGGTAGAGAATCAATTAAGCAATAGTATAATTATTAACTTTTGCTAATGAAAGATCATTTGAGCTTAGATAAAATATATTTCTAGTGAACCTATTTGACTTAGTTGAGTGAGTTCTTCTAAATCTTTTCAGCAACACACAAGTAGCAATAAAGGAAGTTGATCAACAGAAGTAATTCAGAGTTGATAGGACTATGGAGTATGTGATTTGATACCAATTCAAATTGAATTGAATTGAATATTCAATGTTGAATTGAAAATTAGTAACTATGGAGTCAAATTTGAACGTCTGAGAAGATGTATATGCACACATCTGACTGGTAGTATGTGCACAAATCATAATTGGTTCAAACTATAATAAAATTTTGTTAGGACATTTCCAATTTAGTTCTGGCAGACTGTGTCAGATGACTGTTGTTTGTCCATGCTTCCTATTCCATTTTATTAAATCCATTTTGCTTTGAATTTGCATGCTATCTGTAATCCAGCTCTCTATAATTCTCCTTCCTTCTGCTTTGAAATGAGTATAAATATTTGTTGTTCTTGAACTATTCTTAGAACAAAGGAATATAGAATCTGAGCTTAATGTGTGCAAAGGAAAATTTTAAGAACATCTGTACTTCACCACAGAGAAATGGGTTTAAATGAACAAATAAGAAAGCTAAAACGTTATAAGAAATCTTATTTATAGATATTTCTTGGCTTTGTAGAAACAAAAACAGTTGTTTTATATACTTTCTATTCCTATTTATTCTTGCTTGTTCCAAGAAGAAGTTTTTTTTATCTATCTTTTATTCATTAGAACATTGCTATGGATTTCCCTTCTTTCATCAAACTCTTATAATGTCATAGCTGGAAGGAATCTTAGACATCCTTAAAAAAACAATGTTTTTATTTTTACAGATGAGAAAATTGAGACCCTCAGAGATAAAAATATTTTACTCAAGGTCATACAGTAAATTACTGGCAAAGATAGAACTAGAATATAATTTTTCTGACTCAATATTTTCATTTTTTGGGAAGCAGAAAGTCCCTTCTTTATACTCTTTCAGTACAAGAATTTTAGCAACCATGTAGCAATATTAATACCAGTGATACAGAGAGAACTAAATTTGTATTCAGAAGAGACCAAGATTCATATCTGCTTCCAACATTATCTAGCTGTGTAATAATCAGCAATCCAATGGACATCTCTGAATCTGAGTTTTCTTACCTGTAGAAAAGGTTACCTGTGGTAACTACCTCACAGGATTGTTGATGAGGATTGAATGATATAATACTTATAAATCACATTATAAACATTAAAGCCTATAAAATATCACTTACCATTGCAATTGTGACTCCACAGTGGCTATCTCTAAGAAAAGTGGGGAGAGGGATAATTGGATCAACATTTAGAGCTAAAGGAGACCTCAGAGGTTACTTAGTCTGTTTTGTTTTACAGAGGAGAAAATGGAGGTTTAGGAGTGTTAAGACACTTACCCAAAATTCACAAAGTTAAAAAATATCTTGAGATCTGATTCAAAGGCCTAGAAGAATCTAGGAACTAAGATAAAATCTAATTCCATTTATATTCCAAAAAATAAAAGATGAAATTGATTGTGAGACTGATACCTTTATAATTTTTTCTTGGGTTAAGTGTTAAACTAGGTATTTTTGGCCCAGTTCTGGAAGTATATGCAGATGTTTTCTGCTAGCTGTCAATGCAACATGTGGAACTTCCAAAGCCTTAATGACTTAGGGTGGGTAATGCTGAAAATGTAATGTTGAAAAACTTTCTAAATGGCTTTGACAACAGTGGGATTAATGACTAGAACTAGAACTGAGTATGCATAGAAAAAATTTGAGTTTCTGATGTTTCAATATCTTCCCTGGTAGCTTTTGTGTGAAAAGGATTGGTTTGACTTATTGATCAATGGAGGAAAACACCATTTTTGGCCTTTCTCATTCAGTTGCAATTTGCTTTTGTAATTCTTTTTATAAAAATCATCCCTCAAAATGAAGATGTTTTCTTCTCTAACACACACAAGGAACATGGGGAGAGTCATCTTATACAATTGGAACCAAACATTCCCCTTATTCGGGGGTGCATTCTATCCCTGTACACACAAAGTCTTTGGGGAAAGTGAACTCAAGCTTAAAGCAAAAAGATAATGAGGCACACATATGTAACTCTTGGGAATGAGATGGATTTCATGAATCTTTTTTCCTATTATAATTCTTCTTTCCTGATCTCAGGTGGAGTATTATGAAATGAGGATACATCCAAATGGGAATATAAATTCAGGAAATCATGAAGCATCATTTGTAAAAATAGTTAGAAATAGAGTCCACCAGAGCTAATTGTAGCAGCAACTGAGTCTGGTAAGGAACTAGAACAATGGCTGAGTCATCAGCTTGATCCAGTCCAGGTATGGACTCTGTTATTCAAGACACCAACCCCCTGAGAATGAGCTCAGCTGAGCAAGGCAGTAACTCATCCATTCAATTGATATCAGTATGTGTCAATAAATGAAGTTATTAGACACCTTTGAAGGACAAAAAGTCCCCCTATGGCCATGATTCATGAAATCAATCTCAATCCCAAGTGTTTCTTAGATGTGTGCCTCATTACCTTTTTACTTTAAGCTTGAGTTCACTTTCCCCCAAAACTTTGTGTGTATATGGGGTAGAGTGCACCCCCAAGTCAGGGGAATGTTTGGTTCCAATTGCTTTAAGTTTAAAGCTAGCCTTCCCAGGCTCTTTGTATATTTAAGAAGAGAGAATCTTTTAGTTAAGTGATGCTTTTTATAATTGCTATCCCTTCTCTATCTTCTCAAAATGTCTTTTTGTAAAAGCTAATTGAGTCCAGCTTGGTGATTGATGTTGGGGAGCATCTATATGGGGGCTCACTAGCTACTGTGTTGGAAGTCATAAACAATCAACTGAGGGGAAGAGTATAATTCACTCTTCTCTGGACCCAGTCTGCCATTGTGAATGTGAGTTGGGGGGGTAGGGTGCTTTAGAGCAAGAAGAAATCTTAGGGCTCATTTAGTCCAATATTATTATTTTACAGAAAAGGAGACACTTTCCATGCTTTTATTCCATTGCTTTTGCTACACTTCCATAAGCAAAGCCTCTTAGAACTCATGTTTGCTTTGGATAAAGAAGAATAAGGAGAAGATGGGGGACTATGTCTTATTCCTCAGCAGACATAGAAGGAAGAAAAAAGAAGAAATGGAATCAGTGGTGGCAACAAAGGAGAGATGACATCTCTGTCCTGGTAAAATATGAAAAAAGGGCAAAAAGCCAACAGACTATTATGATAGGTTGTATTGGAAAATTAGCATTTCAATGAATCAGGAGACCTGGATTCTAATCCTGATCTGCCATATATTTGTGTATGATCATTGACAAGTCATTTGATATCTTTGTTTCTATTTTCCCCATCTATAAAATGAGAGGGAAAACCTAGATGATCTCAAAGGTCATTTGCGGTTATAAATTCTGCAATCCAGGATTCTCTTTTCCTGGATTTTTTTCCTGGGTTTTCTGACGTCGCCTTCAAATGCCCATGCTCTTACTGGAAATCAAGCTGCTGTTTGAAGTAGCCTCACATTTTCCACAGCTGTGAGTCTTTAGACTGTACCCCATGGAGGTGTGTGTTTCAGCCCTACAGGATCAAACTACCCCCTCTGATTGCTTTTTTTTTTTTACTGAAAATCAAACAAACAACAGGGCTGCTTTTTAATGAAATGAGCTGTTTGCTGAGTTGTTTCAGAAAGATGCACGTGCACTTCCCTTGTAAGAGAATTCTGCTTTAAAGTCTCCCTGAGGACATATTGGAAATGATGAGCTCATTCTTGACTTGGCAGTAGAGGAAAAAAAAAGATTCACATTTCAGATTCAACCCAGAAAAGAGAGGTGGTTGTTTAAAGGGAGAATTGTCCAGTTGCTAATTGGATCTTATAAGCTTTCTTTCTCTTACAGGTTTAGCCAATTAGCTGATTGTTTCTACCCAACTTTGGAGTTAGAAAACCAAGACTCAAGGTAGCTGTGATTCTGTCCAAGGTAGCCGCCAGATAGCAGCTTAACAAAATGTGTGACATGTGGCAAGATTTTCATAAATGCTCAACAACTGACTGTAATATTGTCAGAATCACTTAACCTCCTGTGTCTCAGTTTCCCTACCTGTAAAATAAGAATATAGGACTAGATGGACTCTAAGATTTCTTCTTGCCCTAAATCTGCCACATATGTGACTTTGAGTGAATTACTTCATTTCACATGCCTCAGTTTCCCCATTTTGAAATGGAAATGATAATACATATGCTGTCTACTACTTAAAGTGGTTTTGAGATTCCAATGAGACATATTCTGTTTATGAAAATGCATTGTAAGCTGTTATATAAATATTAGCCACTGGTGCCAGATTGTAAGCTCCACAAGGACAGAAACTTAGTTTCAAATCAACTCAACAAGCATATATATATTTGTCAATTACTGTGCTACGTATCTACAATACAAAAAGAAAGGCCAAAAATTGGTTTCTGCTCTCAGGGAACTTACAGTTTAAAGGAAGAAGCAGCACACATCTAAACTTTCTATCTGCTCCATCGCTATCATCATGTTCTCAACACAGCAGGCACTGGATGTATTCCAGTAATCCTGCATCCATTTTTATGACACTTTATGTGTCATTTTCCTCAAAATCACCCAGTATACTAGGCAGGGCAAAAATGCAGTTGGGGAAACTGAGACTCAGAGGGCAGAAATATCTTTTCTTTGGTTAGAAAGTCAAGTCACAAAACCCACATCCTATGAAGTTTGTTTTTAAGTCTTATTTTTCATGATACCAGGACTGATTTTATGTGTAGCTGGAAATTTATAGTCGTTCATGTGGTTGGGACTTTCCAATTCACATGCAGCTATTAGTAGCTGAGGAATTAAATATAACACATGGCACATATGAAATGCTTGTTTTCCCATATTCTTACCCATCCTAACATCTCACCACAGTCACTATTAATCCACTTTCAGTTTTTTCTTTTTTTCCCCATTCCCATCAAATAAGATATTCAATTTTTGAATCTAGAATTTAAGTTTCTTGAAGTCAGGTATATATCTCATATTTCTTATGATCATTTTAAGTTCTTAGTAAGATACTGAACCAATTGTAGATTGTCCAAAAAAATCCTCAAATGATTAGTTAATAGGGAAACTGGACTCTAGAATCCCTTTTGTCTTTAGTCCTATATATTTGGCCCTTTCCCTATATGCATCTCATTTTCTCATTTTTATTTAAGTTTCTTCTCCTGCTAGGATTTGAACTAGACCCACACCAGAAGGATCAGATTGAAGCCCTGGCTTTGCTACTTATTAACTCTATGTCTTGGGCAAATTTCCATGAAAATGAATTTCTTTATTTGCAACCTGATGAGATTCAGTGGTTTCACTGAATACATTGTACACAAGGACTCTTCCAGCTTTACATGTAAGATTCCATGACTTATGTATGGCTAAATTTTAGTTTGCTTTCAATAACAAAATCACCTTTGTGCCTTTTCAAAACTGTTCCTTTTCTTCCTCTTAAACTATAGATCTAAGGGTATAGAACCAGAAAATACCTTAAATAAGAATACCTTAAACCAAAGTTAGCCACTGGAAAGGGCACCACATAAATATATACACTACACTGTTGAGTAACCCTGGGCAAATCCCTTAACTTCTATTTGTCTCAGTTCCTCATCTGTAAAATGGGTTAATGTGAGGGTCAAATGATATCGTAACTATAAAGTACTTAGTATAAGGTCTGGCATATATTGTTATATAAATGTTAACTATTATCATATTACATAAATACCAGATAATTTGGGAGAGGACACTAGAACTTGTGGTATAACGAAAGGCCCCGTATAGAAAGTGGTACTTAAAATGAGCTTTGAAGAAAATTAGTTATTTATTATAAAAGGGGGCAATGAGGAGGGAGTGCATTTTTAGATATGAGAGATTGTCTGTGCAAATCAGGAAATGGTGTGAAGGGTAAGGAATGGTAAAAGGTCAGTTTGGCCAGATTATAGAGAGTGTAAAGAGAGATTTGTAGTCCAGGGAACTCAGCTCTTTTTTCCAACAACACTTTAGGATAGCTAGTGTAAATATACACTATCTATATTGTGTGACCTTGGACAAGTTGTTTAACCTGGCTGCCTCAGTTTCCTCAACTGCACTGTAGAAGGAAATGCCAAACCAATCCAGTATCTTTGTTAAGAAAACTCTAAATGGAGTCACAAAGAATTGAATATGACTGAACAAAAATAGGCAGACTAGGTGACTGCTAAGATCTCATAATCCTCAGACACCTTGGAATCTTTAAGACTTCTCAGAGTGTAGGTTTTAGTGCTGCCTCTCCTGCTAAGAAGATGAAACTCTTCTTACTCACCCCTAGTTCATACTTGTCTGTGGGGAGATATCTAATTGATTTCTGTAGAGAAATATGAACCACCACATCAATGCCTGGAATTACTGAGGATGACTGGACAGAGAAATTGTAGCCACATTGCAGCAATCTTTGGTTGAAAAAAGCTACTGATTTCAGATGGCATTTTTCTTCCTTGACATGTAAGAACCTAAAAATTCATGAACTCAATTAGAATCCTTACCACTATGCTTGGACAAATTTAACTTCTGAATTTATGGATTCTGTTTTAGAGTGGTCTTACTTTTTTATTTTTTTTAGGGTTTTTTTTTTTTGCAAGGCAAATGGGGTTAAGTGGCTTGCCCAAGGCCACACAGCTAGGTAATTATTAAGTGTCTGAGACTGGATTTGAACCTAGGTACTCCTGACTCCAGGGCCAGTGCTTTATCCACCATGCCACCTAGCTGCCCCTTTAGAGTGGTCTTATTATAAGTATATGTGGCAAACCTATTAATAGGTAGGCTTCACACTCCCTTGAGGGAAATGAAGGGAAAGAAATAAGCATTTATTAAAAAATCTACTTTATATCAGGTAGTGTGCTATGTTTTACAAATATTTCTAATTCAATCCTTATGACAATCCTGTGAGGTAGGTTTAGGGCTAGCCATAGATGTAGACACTGAAACAGACATAGATATAGATGTAAGTGTACTAGCTATTATTCTCCTCAGTTGCTTTAGACAGGTTATTATGATCACAACTCTGTATTTGTGGTGCTTTATCCAGGGACAAGCTCAAATACATTCAGGGGGCAGTGAGAAAAGTGAGAAAATTGGATAGAGATCACCCAGTAGGCAAAGTGGGAAACAAGAATATTTCAAAAACTGTTAACAGCAAAAGCAAGATCAAATCAACCAATATTTATTAAACACATTCTACATTCTAGAACCGAGGCTTTGCTTTCTCAAAGTAGACCATGACAAAGATGCCATGACGTGTAAATGAACTGGATTTGAGTGAGGGGGACTGTGCTAAGTCACCAGCCTCACTTTCTCCTCCAGAGCCATCTGGGTCCAGTGCCCAGATACAGATCAGAACATTAAGTTCTATTAAGTGCTAGGGATACAAAGACAGATAAAAGGCAGTGCCTGCTCTGAGAAATCTCTCAGTGTCATAGGGGAGACAAATGTATGACCAAGATAGAGACAGGATTGATTTGAGCTCATCAATAGGATCAATAGTAGGGTTAAGGCAGATCAGTTAAAGATTTCCTGTAGAAGATCAGAATTTCAGCCGGAACTTAAAGGAAATCAGGGAAACCAGGAGGTGATGAGGAACAGGAATTCAGGCATGGGAGATGCCAATGGAAATGCCTGGAGTCTGGACATAGTGTCTTGGAATAGTTAAGGACTAGTGAAGAGACTGGAATATTCAGAAGGGGTGTGTGTGTGTGTGTGTGTGTGTGTGTGTGTGTGTGTGTGTGTAGGATAGAGAGTAATGAAATTTGTCTTGCTTAGATGAAGGAGAATATGACTGCAATAAATGCATCTGTGTATAGTTATATTGTGTTGTTGTAAAGTTGTCACCAAACTTGTAGTTATACCTGGCATTGCTGAGATGTCATGGTGCCTCACTTATATGGGAGGGAACCACATCCTAATGGCCAAGGACTCCCTCAGTATCCAGACCATCACCACAAGTCCTGTTTAATACTAGATCAGATCACTCATGGGGTGATTAATGTTCTAGAAAAGGTAATGAGGATGTCTTCTCACAACTTCACCTCCCTATGATCAATATGGTGTGTTTGTTATACAATCATTCATTTAATGTGATGGTCTTCTTCAATTAAAAAGTACAACAGTAACTTTCTCCTGACTCCAATAGGTTTATAAACTTCTTAGGGACAGGTACTATTTCAGTACTAACTTTTTATCTCCATTGATTGGCATGGAGTTGGCATTCCTATAAATGCTTGTTGAATTGATCTGAATTAAAAGATTAATTAATGTAATTAATTAATTAAAGTTAGCACAAATTGCAGTGGACCTTGAAGACTTAGCAAAGGAGCTGGAAATTTACTTGCAAGACAAAAAAAGAGCCAAAATTTTATTTTTTAAACAGATTTTTACTAAGATTGGTCTGGCTATGATATGAGAGATTCATGGGAAGCCAGGGGCAGTTAGGTAGCACAGCAGATAAGGGGTCAAGAAGATTTGAGTTTAAATCCACCCTCAGATAATCATTAATTGTGTGACCCTGATCAAGTCAATTAATCTGCTGGAGCCTCGATTTCCTTGTTTGTAAAATGGGGATAGTAGCAATACCTCACAAGTTTGTTATTAGCATAAATAAGAAATATTTGTAGGACACTTTGCACAATGATTGGTATATACTAGGTGCTTAGTAAATATTTTTTGACTGGATGATTGATTGCTTTTGCTTATACTGTTAACAGTATATTTTTGTTAACATAATATTTTTGTTTCCCACTTTGTCTACTGATTGATTTCTATTCAGTTTTCTCTTTTCAGTTTTTAACTTGACCAAGTGGAGGGAGTGTTGCATGATCTTTTGTTTGCAGATGACTGTACTTAGTGCAGCCTCTGCAGCTGAAATGCAACAAAGTAAGGATCGATTCTTTGCTGCTTGTGCTTATTTTGGTTTAACAATCAACACCAAGAAAACCCAGGTGCTCCATCGACCAGCACCACACCATCCATATGAGGAACTATCAATTATAGCAAATGGAGAAGTTTTGAATACTTTGGTAGTGTCCTTTCCAGGGACAGTGACAATGACAATGCAGTTGACACATGCATTGCCAGAGCTAGTTCGGTATTTGGGAGGCTCTGACTGTTTCAGAGTTTTAACTACAGAATCAATAAGAGATGAATGAAAGGACAACTTAACCATAGTAATGACTTTGCTGAATTTAGATAGCATAGATTATAGTAGACTCATTGTATAAGACAGTGTAGTTTGGGAGAAAGAGGATAGAAAGCAGATAGTGAAGGTTTATTCAGGACTGGGAATTAGCAAGGCATCAATGTTAAAGGAGACCCTGAGAGGTTCTCAAAACCCCAGGATGCTCTTGTGGCCCTAGTGCAGTGTGAGAGAACTCAGACACACAAGAATCTGTTTCAACTAGCTTTTATTATGCTAAAACCAGCAATTCAAGAAACTGGGTCCAAAGCTAGCTAATTGACTATCTATAGGATGGGTGGGTGGGGGGAGCTTGAATAAGAAAATTTTGGACCTCAGCTAGATGGTCAAATGCTATGGAATTTTTCATTTGCAAAGTTCCCAGGAAGCAGAGAGATAGTGAGAGGGTTCAAGGAAATGTTCACTGGGTGAGGATGAGGCTTTGTTAATGAAAAATAGTTCCCTGTTATCAGGATGTACTTTATTGGACTTTAGCTTCTCCCTCCCTGTCCAGGATACTCAGATGGCTGTTATCAATTTCAGGAAGGCAGAAGTAATATCATTTTTCTTTTCTTTTCTTTATTTTGATTTATTTATTTATTTTGAATTTTACAATTTTCCCTCTAATCTTATTAGTCTTTACATTGTTTCCATGGTATACATTGATCTAAGTTGAATATGATGAGAGAAATCATATCCTTAAGAAAAAAATAAAGTATAAGACATAGCAAAATTACATAATAAGACAATTTTTTTAAAATTCAAGGTAATAGTCTTTGGTCTTTGTTCAAACTCCACAGTTCTTTCTCTGGATACAGATGGCATTCTCCATCACAGCTACCCCAAAATTGTGCCTAATTGTTGGACTGATGGAATGAGCAATTCTATCAAGGTTAATCATCACCCCCATTTGTTCAGCCATTTGCCAATTGATGGACATTCACCCAATTTCCAATTCTTTTCCACCACAAACAGGACTGCTATGAATATTTTTGTACAAATGAATGTTTTTACCCTTTTTCATGATCTCTTCAGGGTATAGACCCAGTAGTGGTATTGCTGGGTCAAAGGGTATGCACATTTTTGTTGCCCTTTGGGTGCAATTCCAAATTGCTCTCCAGAAAGTTTGGATGAGTTCACAGCTCCACCAACAATGTATTATTTTCCCAGGTAATATCATTACTTTTCACAAGGTCAACATAGAACAGTTTGCTTAAGAAAGCCACAGCGTTTATCACTTTGTTGTCTGCTACACAAAGTCCAAGGTACACTTTTAATTAACCCTATCATCTCAAAGTATGAATTAAACACTTAAAATATTGCAGTTAACCCTATCAACAACTGGAGGTCACAGGACAAGAATTGATTAAAGTGCTGATTAGTGCCTTGTTGAAATGAATCTTGGTGGGATGATCCAGGGAGGCTAGGGAGGCAAATGAAATCAGATTGGGAGTAATGAATTGAGATAGAAGGATGGAGGTGAGTAATTGGAGGGCTATATAAGCCAATAACACCTTGGTCCTCAGATGATGTTGAGGGCATTGCTATGGTATCATGAACAGGGTGCTTCTTTAGGGCTATCTCTGTGTACATTGCTTGGATTCACCTTGAGGTCCTCCAAGGAATTTCTATTCATAGTTCTTTATATTGTGAAGTTACTGAATCTGTCCTGGAAGATACAGAGTCATCAATCTAGAAGAAAGAGAGGCCTGGTCAACAGATGGTATAAGGGCAGAGTTCCATGGCAGAACAGATCCAGACAAGAATGCTCCAGTGCTTTCTCAGTGGGCATTAACAACAATAATGATGATGATGGTTTTCTGTATAAGAAAAAACTAATTAGATTTTTTTCTAGCTGGTCTGTTTCCATATAAATAGGACTTTGCTATGTTATTCCCCCTTTTTGGAAATGAGAATGGAGAATCTAGAGATCTGAATTTGTTTCAGCTTTGGTATTTACTGGTTGAATGACCAAGAAAGAATCCTGCTATAATGGAAGAGATACTTTTTCCCCTTAAAGCTAAAAGAGACCTGTTTATTGTTGATCCCAGAACATTTGGAGCTAAAAATCTTGAGAATAAAGAGAATTCTGGAAAATATTTAACAAATGATGGTAAAGTTTACATTCCCTCCTTTCCATGGAAAGTGAAACAAGTACTACGTAGAAGTTTGAGTGATATCTATCTATCTATCTATCTATCTATCTATCTATCTACTATCTCTCTATCCATCCAACCATCCATCCATCCATCCATCCATCCATCCATCCATCTTTCCATCCATCCATCCATCCATCTTTCCATCCACCTATCTATCTGTCCATCTCTCTCTCCATCCATCTATCCATTTCCTTCAGAAATCATTCTGTCTATGAACATGAGTTCACTAACCTTGGTAATTACTCTAGTCACTTTCTCCTAGATTTTCATTTTGAGGAGGAAGCCCAGGGTAGATCCTCATCCCATTTCTCTGATAAAACAAAACTTTACATTTCATTTTTTATATCATCTCTTCACTTTTTAGGCAATGCCATTTTCATCAAAATCCTTGCTTTCTGAAACCCAATCTGTACCTAGCTTAACCCTTTTCCTCTGAGCAAAATTGTACCTCAACATCCCTTCTGTAATCATGTTCACATTTGTAGCATGTTTTACTTGAATGTTTTCCTCATAATAACACAGTGAAGTAGGTAGCAAGTACTATTATTATTTTTTTTGCAGATCTGGAAACTAAGGATCAGAGAGTGATTTGCTTAGATCATAGGGCTAGTATTAGTATTTGGACATAACCATGGGTCTTCTGATTCTCAAATTAAGTCAGGAAAGGAATATAAGGGGACTTCTAGTCAAGATGGCAGAGAGAAGACAGGCAGAGTTCTAAAGTCTCCTTATATTCCCTTATAAATAATATGAAACAAATCTCTTAACAGAAATCCTATCTACCAAACCCAGAAAGAAAAGCTAGGAGAAGAACATCCACGTCAAGGTCTGTCTTCCGAGATCATGGGTGAGTCTGGGCACAGAGGGCAGACTCTGTGGGGAGTACAGGACTAGTGAGAGCTTGGGAGACTGGATCAGTCTCAGATTAGCCTGATTAGTGGTGGGGCTGGAGCCCAGGAGCCTGAGGGCCTGAGGATTGGACCTGCATGATCAGTGGTGGGGCTTGGGTCAACTAGGGAGCAGAGGCATTGGCTTGTGGGCAGGGCTGGAGGGAGAGTTCCTGAGTAGGAGAGTTGCAGAGACATAGCTGAGCTCTGGTCAGGAAGAACTCAGATTTCACACTCCCATTTCAGTTGAAGCCTTTTCCCAGAACAAACACAATTACAGACCTTCTGCCCCAGGCTCAGGTGTGTGTGAGCTGCAGAACCACATCAGCTGACAATAGGGAGAGTGATCACCTCACCCTAGGGTATAGCCTACTATCGATCAAAGACAAAAGTATGTGACAGCTTCAATCATTCTCTCCAGGCCAAGGGAGATGGCCTCAATCAAGGTCACAGGTACTACAGAGAAAGCAATCAGCACCCCCTACTGGTTGGCTGGAGATATTGCACACAGAGTAAAACCTCTAGCACAACGTACTGGCAAAATGGAGATATTAAACTCATTGATTAAAGCCTTTAGGGATCTTGACACCAAACCCCTGTGAACTAGCCCCTTCCCCAACACAAGATTATAGGATAATGAAGAAAGGCCAGCGCAAAGGAGGGTCTATAGAAAAAATCTTGGAAGGAAAAGACACTAACTCAGAGAGACCTAGAACATCTGAGGAGAATATGACCTGCTCTCCATCACAGAAAGAGTACTTTGAAGAAATAAGGAAGGAGTTTAAAAATCAATTGGAAAATCTGGAAGAGAAAATTAACACCTTGCGACAAGAAAACAATTCTCTCAAAACGTCAATTGGTCAAATGGAAAACTCTTAAAAATATAATTGATCAATTGGAAAAGGAGTTGCAAAAGGTATATGTAGAAAATTCTTCTCTTGAAAAAGGAATGAAGTCTGTGGAAACTAATGACTTCATGAGCCAGCAAGAGTCTGTTAAACAACCCCCCCCCCCCAAAAAAAAAATCAAAAAAATAGAAGAAAATGTATAATACCTCATCAGCAAAACCACAGACCTTGAGAATAGATCAAGGAGGGACAATCTGAGAATTATAGGCCTTCCTGAAAACATTGAAGAGAAAAAAGCTTGGACTTAATATTACAGGATTTAATGATGGAAAATTGCCCAGATATCAAGGAACCAGAAGGCAAAATAGTTATTGAAAGAATACATCGATCCCCTCCGGAAAGAGATCCTAAAATGAAAACACCAAGGAATGTTGTGACCAAATTAGAAAGAAACAATTTAAATACCAAGGAACCACAGTAAGGATTGCACAGGACCTGGCTACATCAACATTAAGGGATCGAAGGACCTGGAACTAGATATTCTGAAGAGCAAGGGAGCTTGGAATACAATCAAGAATCCACTATCTGGCAAAGTTGAACCTTCTCTTTTATTTTATTTTATTTTTTTACATTTATTTTTATTAAAGATATTATTTGAGTTTTACATTTTTCTCTCCAATCTTACTTCCCCCCCACTGAAAGCAATCTGTCAGTCTTTACTTTGTTTTCATGTTGTATATTGATCCAAATTGAGTGTGATGAGAAAGAAATCATATCCTTAAGGAAGAGACAAAAAGTCTAAGAAATAACAAGATCTGGCAATAAGATATCTCTGTTTTTTTTGCCCTTTGGGCAACAGATTTCTCTCCAGCAAGGTTGGATGAGTTCACAGCTCCACCAATATGTAATAGTGTCCCAGATTTCCCACAATCCTTCCAACAATGGTCATTATCCTTTCTGGTCATATTGGCCAGTCTGAGAGGTGTGAGGTGGTACCTCAGAGAAGCTTTAATTTGCATTTCTCTAATAATTAATGATTTGAAGCATTTTTTTCATATGGCTATAGATTGCTTTGATCTCCTTATCTGTAAATTGCCTTTGCATATCCTTTGACCATTTGTCAATTGGGGAATGGCTTTTTACTTTAAAAATATGACTCAGTTCTCTGTATATTTTAGAAATGAGTCCTTTGTCAGAATCATTAGTTGTAAAGATTGTTTCCCAATTTACTACATTTCCATTTCTTTTGATCTTGGTTACAGTGGTTTTATTTGTGCAAAAGCCTTTTAATTTAATGTAATCAAAATAATCTAGTTGGTTTTTGGTGATGTTCTCCAACTCCTCCTTAGTTATAAACTGCTCCCCTTTCCATAGATCTGACATGAACCTTCTCTTTCAGGGGAAAAGATGGACATTTAACAAAATGGAAGACTTCTCAATTCCTGATAAAAAAAAACCCAGAGCTAAATAGAAAAATATGGACATCAAACAGGAGGTTCAAGAAATACATAAAAAGGTAAAAAAATTTAAAAAGGGATAAAGGGGAAAAAACCTGCTATCCAATAAGATGAAACTGGCTATACCCCAGCATGGGAAAAAGATTCTCATAATTCTTGAAAATTGTAACTCTATCAGAGAGAATATACTTAGCCAGAAGTGATGGACACTCATGACTTAGCCATGAGACTGCTACCCACTGGGATGAAACTGGCTATATCCCTACTTGGGAAAAAGAGTAATAACTCTCAACAATTGTATCTCTATTAGAGAGAATATACTTAGCCAGAAGTGATAGATACTCAGGATTTTCTATGACTTAGATAGAATGATTTAAAAACATTTCCTCCTTAAAAAAGGGAACAGGAAGGAGACAAGAGGAGGGAGGGGATTGAATGGGATAAACCTCATTATATTAAGAGTTACAAAAGACCTATTGTAATAGAGGGGAAGAAGGGAGGAGATGAGAAATACCTGAATCTTCCTCTCATTAGACTTGGTTTAAAGTTAACTTACACACACACACACACACACACACACACACACACACTCAGTTAACTTAAAAAATAATCTTACCTTTCATGTATTAAAAGGGGAAAAGGGGAGGGGGGATGGAGACAGGGAGGGGGAGAAAAAGGGAAGTAACAGAAGGAAGAGAAGGGAAAAGGGAAAAAGGGAAAAGGGAAAGAAAGGGAAGGGGGATGGATATAGGAGGACAAAAACACTGAAGGTGGCAGTATTCAGAAAGAAAGTACTGGAGAATACAGATAAAGGGGGAAAAGGGGAAAAATATACACAGAGGGAAGATAGCATGGAGGGCAATAAAGAATTAGTAATTATAACTTTGAATGTGAATGGGATGAACTGTCCCTTAAAATGTAAGCAAATAGCAGACTGGATTAAAAACCAGAATCCTACAATACACAGCTTACAAGAAACTCATTTGAAGCAGAGAGATACATATAGAGTAAAGGTAAAAGTTTGGAGCAAAATATACTTTGCTTCAGCTGAAGTGAAAAAAGTAGGGGTAGCAATCCTTATTGCAGACAAAGCAACTGCAAAAATAGAGTTAAAAGAGATGAAGAAGTACACCATATCCTTCTAAAAGGTACCATAGACAATAAAGTGATTTCAATACTGAATATGTATGCATTCAGTGGGATACCATCCAAATTCTTAGAGGAGAAGCTGAAAGAACTACAGGAAGATGAAGACAGCAAAACTGTACTAGTGGGAGACCTCAACCTCCTGCTCTCAGATTTAGATAAATCTTATCATAAAATAAGCAAGAAGGAAGTTAAGGAAGTAAATAGATTGTTATAAAATCTAGATATGATAGACTTATGGAGGAAATTGAATGGGGACAGAAGGGAATATACTTTTTTTCTGCAGTACATGACACTTACACAAAAATTGACTGTGTACTAGGACATAAAACCTAATGATCAACTGCAGAAAGGCAGAAATAATGAATAACATCTTTCTCAGATCATTCCTACTAAAGGTACTAGAGAGTGTAGGAATGAATGGACTGTTCCTTAGAATAATGAGTATCTACTTGAAACCATCAACAAGCATTACATTCAATGGGGATAGGCTAGAGGCAGTCCCAATAAGATCAGGGGTGAAACAAGGATGAACATTACCACCACTACTATTTAAATATCATATTAGAAATATTAGAAATATAAGAAAAGAAAAAGAAATTGAAGGAATTAGAATTGGGAAGGAAGAGACAAAACTCTCACTCTTTGCAGATAACATGATGGTCTACCTAAAGAATCCCAAGAAATCATCCAAAAAAAGTACTGGAAACAATTAGCAATTTTAGCGAAGTTGCAGGATGTAAAAAAACCCCTCAAAAATCATCCTCAACTTTTCTATATATGACTAGCAAGATACAACAGGAAGAGCTAGAAAGAGAAATCCCATTCAAAGTACCCTCAGACAATATAAAATACCTGGGAGTTTACCTGCCAAGGCAGACTCAGGAAATTTTTGTAAACAATTTGAAAACACTTCTCACACAAATAAAATCAGATTTAAATAACTGGACAAACATCAACTGCTTATGGATAGGTTGAGCTAATATAATGAAATTGGCAATTCTACCAAAACTAAATCACCTGTTTAGTACCCTACCATTCAAAATTCCAAAAAATTACTTTAATGAATTAGAAAAAGTTGTAAGTAAATTCATATGGAGAAATAAAAAAATCAAGATTTGCCAGGGATTCAATGAAAAAAAAAGTGCAAAAGAAGGTGGCTTAGCCCTACCAGATCTAAAATTATATTATAAAGCATCAGTCATCAAAACTATCTGGTATTAGCTACACACACACACACACACACACACACACACACACACACACATATATATATACATATTCCCCATATATATATATATATATAATTTATACAAACATATGTAAGATCATACTATGCTTATTTCATCTTTCCCTCTGTTTCTTTAAAGATAGAATCTTCCTTCATAAGTCCATCTTTCTATGATTTTTTAAATCCAATAGCTCATCATTTTCTCAACCACAGTAATATTCCAATTTCATATTGAATAGTTATTTTAAAGAGTCTAAAAAGAATCTAAAAAGTTATTTTAAAGAGTTATTTATTTATTTTTAATTTTTTTTAATTCAATATTTATTCTCATTTTGTACAAATAATCTTTTTTATACATTAATAAAATATTCTTGTTTAAGAGTAAACAAAATACCCTCCCCCAAATATGGACTCAATTGAGCGATAAAGTAAAGGGGAGAGAAAAAAAATTAATATTAAAAAATAGTAATAATTTTAGGTATGGCCAGGTGGCGCAATAGGAGCACCAGCCCTGGAGCCATGAGCACATGAGCCCACATCTGGCCCCATACACCCAACAATCACCCAGCCATGTGACTTGCAAGCCACCCAAACTCCACTGCCCTGCAAAAACCAAAAAAAAAAAAAGAAAAAGAAAAAAAAAGACCCAAAATAAAATAAAATAGTAATAATAGTAGGGGTGGCTGGGTGGTGGATAGAGCATTGGCCCTTGATCCAGGAGCACCCGGGTCCAAATCCAGCCTCAGACACCCAAAGATCACCTTGCTGTGCAGCCCCAGGCAGGCCACCCAGCCCCATTTGCCCTGCACCCCCCCAAAATAATAATAATAATAAAAAATGTGCTTGAGTCTTTGTTCCAACACCAACAACTCTGTCACAGGTGGATCACATTCTTTATGATAAGTCCATGGCAAAAGTTACTTCCATATTTTTCCACCGTTGCCATTGCTGATCGCAACTCCCTCCTTTCGTTTTTCTCCACTACCATGTACTATATTTTCTCTCTCCTTTCACTCTGACTCTGCTGTAGGGTAGCTGAGTGGCGCAGCAGACAGATCCACAGCTCTGGGGCCAAGAGGCCCTGAGACCCCCTACCACCCCTTATGCCCAGCATCCACCTGGCCCTATGGTCCTGGACATGTCATCTAATCCCAGCCCCTTGCAAGAAGTAAAAAAGAAAATGTGTTATATCTGACCACTCTCCCCACATGGTCCATCCTCTCCTCCATGACTCACATCCCCCCCTTCCCCCTGCCCCCTTCTTACTCCAGATGCCTATACCCCATTGAGTATATATACTGTTTCCTCTCCTAGCCAATTTTGATGAAAGTGAAGTTTCCCTCATTCCCCTTGCCTTCCCCCCCTCCATATCATTGCAATAGCTCATTATAATAAAGAAAAATCTTATTATATGAAACATCTTGGCCTATTCCCCCTCTCCTTTTTCTTTTTCCCATTACATTTCCCTTTTTTTCTATTGACTCCATTTTTACACCATATTTTATCTTCAAATTCAGCTTTCTCCTCTGGTTCAACTATAACAGCTCTCTCTACCTGCTCTATTAACTGAGAAGGTTCATATGAATATTATCAGTGTCATTTTTCTATACAGGAATACATGCAGTTCATCATCATTCAGTCCCTCATATCTTCCCCTTCTCCTCCAATCTCTATGCTTCACCCAAGTCCTGTATCTGAAGATCAAACCTTCTGTTCAGCTTTGGCCATTCCAACAGGAACATTTTAAATTCCCCTGGTTCATTGAAAGTCCATCTTTTTCCTTGGAAGAGGACATTCAGCCTTGCTGGGTAATTGATTCTTGGTTTCATTCTAAGCTCTTTTGCCTGCGGTATATTATATTCCAAGCCCTACGAGCTTTTAATGTAGTTGCTGCTAAGTCCTGTGTGATCCTGACTGCAGCTCCACGATATTTGAACTGTGTCCTTCTGGCTGCTTGTAATATCTTCTCTTTGACTTGGGAGTTCTGGAACTTGGCTATAATATTCCTAGGGGTTGGTTTTTTGGTATCTCTTTCTTGGGGGGGGGTAGGTGGATTCTCTCCATTTCTATTTTTCCCTCTGCTTCTAGAAGATCAGGGCAATTATCCTGTAGTAATTCTTTGAAAATGATATCAAGGCTCTTTTCCTGATCATGACTTTCAGGTATTCCAATAATTTTTAAATTATTTTTCCTAAGTCTGTTTTCCATATCAGTTGTTTTTTCAATGAGATATTTCACATTTTCTTCTAATTTTTCATTTTTTTGGTTTTGAAGTATAGATTCCTGATTTCTGGTAAATTCATCAATCTCCCTGAATTCTATTCTTTGTCTGAAGGATTTGTTCTCCTCAGAGAGTTTTCTTATCTCTTTTTCCATCTGGCCAATTTTACTTTTTAAAGCATTCTTCTCCTCAATAACTTTTTGAACTGTTTTGTCCATTTGACCTAAGCTGGTTTTTAGCATGCTATTTTCTTCAGCATTTTTTGGATTTCCTTGACTAGGCTGCTGACTTCATTTTCATGTTTTTCCTGCATCTCTCTCCTTTCTTTTCCCAGTTTTTCTTCTAACTCTTTCATTTGATTTTCAAAGTCTTTTTTGAGCTCTGTCATAGCCTGAGCCCAATTTCTGTTTTTTCTTGGAGTCTTTAGATGCAGGAGTTTGTGCTTCCTCATCTTCAGACTGAGTATATTGATCCTTCTTGGGATCATAGATAAGGTGTTTCTCAATGGTGTTCCTCTTGTTTCTCTGCTTGTTCATTTTCCCAGACAGCCTGGTTTTGGGGTGCTTCTTGAGCTTTTGGGACACTCCCACAAGGGTCTCAGTATGTGAGGCTCTGTCCTCCCTCCTGGTCTGTGAATGACCATATGTACCCCCCTCTGCCATGGGGCTCAGGTCAGGGGTGGCCCTGCTGTTCTATGAGGGGGCCTAAACTGTGATCAGGATCTGAATGTGTTCAGAGCCCCAGAGTCCTGTTCCAGGGGCAGAGGACAGAGCTCTGCAATCTCTCTCTCTTGACTCCCCTCCCTAGGTTCAATGGGCTCATGCCCTGGTGGTTCCTGCTTACATGCTCTGCCTGCTTCTGTTCCTGGATCTGGGCTGTGCTGGCCATGCTGCATGCTGTGTGCCCTGAGGGCTGGGCTCCACATGCTCGCTCTGACAGAGTTCCCCCGCTGTTCCCCCAATTTGTGCCCAGTGCTACCCGGGGTGTAGCTCAGGAGACTCCCCCACTGCTGTGAGCTGCAGCTCCCAGCCCTCTGGGGCTGCCTCCGGGAGGGTGAAGTTCTTTCACTGTGGTGGCCTACCCCTCTGGCAGGCCACTCCTTCAACCCCAGGGAGCAGAGCCTTTCTGCTCTTTTCCAGGTTACCTTGAGTAGGAGAATTGCCTCACTGGGACCCTCTGTGGGTTCTGTCTCTTGAAAATTTAGTTAGAGTCCTTAGTTTATAAGTTTTATGAGAGAGAGCCTAAGACTTGATCCTTTCTTGTTGCCATCTTGGCTCAGCCCCCTAAAGAGTTATAAAAGATTCTAAAATTAATATGATTGGCACATAGTATAGTTTCCCTATTTTTCTTTTTCTTTTTAGTTTTAAAGGCCTTCATGACATTGCCCTTTCCCACTTTTCTAATCTTTTTATATCTTACTCTTCTCCAAATACTTTGGGAGACAATGACACTGTTTCTCTCATATCTTCTGTTTCTGAGCAATTTACTGGCTTGTCCCTATGTCTGGAATGATCTCCCCCCTCACTTTGTTCTGGCTTCCCTGGTTTTCTTCAAGTTTTAGACAATGTTCTATTTTCTTCAATCTTAGTTAACCTTAGTACCTTCTTTCTGAGACTATTGCCAGCTTATCTTGTACTTACCTTATTTGTACATAGTTGTTTGTGCCTCCCCCATTAGATTGTGAGTTCCTTGAGTGCAGGTTATCTATCTATCTATCTATCTATCTATCTATCTATCTATCTATCATCTATCTATCTATCTATCTATCTATCTATCTATCTATCTATCTATCTATCTATCTATCTATCTATCTATCTATCTATCTATCATCTATCTATCTATTCATCCATCCATCCATCCATCCACCTATCCATCTATACATCTGTCTGTCCATTCATCTATCCTTCTAGTTATCTCATCCATCCATCCATTTATCTTTCTTATCCATTCCTCTATCCATACATACATTCATTTATTCATTTATTTTTGCTCTTCTTTGTACCCCCAGTACTTAGCATGTTGCCTGGTCCCTAGAAATACTAAAAACTACTTGACTTGACTGGATGGGCTGGCATGGGCAAGGGTAAAGAGTAGCAAAAGGGTTAAATAGAAGCTCTTTAGACTTGATTCCTCATCTGACATCCCCTTGGTACATGAGATACAAGAAATTTCCCATTATATGACATAAACAGAAGGTATTAGAGAATTGGAGGGTGTAGGGAAGGAAGGAAGTATACAGGCTTAATTGGACTCAAGGCCTGAATGTCCTAATGTTGAGGGTTGCAACAGGGTTGCAACAGACAATGCATGATCTAGGATTTCCCCTTGATTTCCAAGAAGCAGGAGCTCATCTGTTTTCTAGAGGTTCTACCCTTGCACTGTTAGCTGTTCCAGAAAGATAACATTCCCAGACTTTTCTCCCTATGACATCTGATCAATAAGTAGTCTTGTTCTTTTGATAACAATTCCCAAACATCCCATTTATTTTTTTAAATGCTCACTAATGTCCTCCTTTATAATTTGATCTAATATTAAGTATGTAGTGAGGAGAGGATTAGGAGTGAGTAATGGCTAACCATGAAATGTGGTTATTTTTCTCTGTGAAACAATCAGCTTGTTTTTCCTTCTCCTGAAATAAAATGAATTTGGCATTTACTTTCTACACCTCAGGACTACAGGAACCTAGGGAACGCTGGATAGTCTACCTGGCCAGTGGGCAGTTTGCATGGTAAAGTCTCTGGGTGTGGGACAAGATTTGCTTATACTAGCACGCTTTCAAATTGTTTTCTTGAAGTGGGATTAATTTACAGCTCCACCAACATTAAATTTGGTCTTATACAACCCCTCTGGCATTGACTATTTTTGACTTTTATCATGCTTGCCAATTTCACTGGTTTCTGTTGACAATTTGCTAAAATTGTTAAATAGCTTTTATGAATTTAAAGGGGATGTACTAGGAAATACTACTACATTGTATGAAACGTAGCAGATTGTAAGGTGTGGATAGAAGTTATAGCAACAATGTAAAAGTTCAGTGTTCATTCTATTAACAAATTCTTGTATTTTAATCCAGAATTACAGAGGTTTAAAACTGGAATGCACTTCAGAAGCTATATAGTTAAACTTATCCTAAATAAGAATCATTCTATAACAGCCTCCATTTAAAGGGTGGTAGGGGGAGGGAGAACCACCTGAGAGAATTTGAGTTTACATATGCCCAATTAGAGTTACTACAACCAACTCTAATAGAACTGCTATTCAGTTTTCAATGTGAGCAGTTATACCTAGTCACTACTTCTCACTGTCCATGAAACAAGACTTTCTTATCATTTTGTGATTGTCTAGACTTAAGAAAGGGTTAATAATACAGATTAAATTTAAATGTATGTGTGCACACAATCCACCCCCAGATATTTAACATTTACCAGTATACCTCTGTCTTGTCCTATAAATATTACTTAAGCTCAGTTGGAGAGCAGTAGAAGTTTCAGGAAATGAAGTCATCACCTACCAGACTGGAGGTCTGGTGACTATAGGCTAAATAATGCTAATGATATGATAATAATAATAACTGACATTTCAACATTATAAAGGCAAACATTTTAGAAAAAACAAAAAAGAACATATTGTCAAACAATTCCAGAGAACTGATGATAGAAAAATCTACCAAATTTCTGATAAATAAATGGTATACATAAATATTAGTACATATAAATAATTCCAGTCTCTCTTTTTTCTAGTGCCTTTCCTCTATAATTATCAGTTAATTAATTAATTCTATGTTTAACTTGTACCTGTTTGTTTGATTTTGTCTCTTCCATTAGATAATAAACTACTTGAGTAAAAAAAAAATAACTGGCATTTATATGGTACTTTAAAGTTGGTAGAGTAACTTTACATCTATTATTTCATTTGAATTTCCCAACACCCATAGTTACAGAATACTCATCCTCCACCTATAGCCCCAATATCTATGCAGGATTCTATGGGGACTTACTAGAATGTTAAAGATTGCCCTGAGGCAGCCCATGCTTTACAGTGGGTAGAGTGATAGGTCTGGAGTCAAGAAATCCTGAATTCAAATCCAACCTCAAACACTTAATAGTTGTGTGACCTTAGACAAGTCATTTAATCACTATTTACCTCAGTTTCCTCATCTATAAAAGATGGATAAAAATAGAACCTACCTCCTAGGATTATTGTAAGAATCATATGAGATAATTGTAAAACACTTAGTAGAGAACCTGGAAGACTATATAGTAAGCACTATGTAAATTATAGTTCTTAATTACCAAAGTTCAATTCTCCTTACCTACAAGTAGACTAGGCTAGTTTTTTTCTCTCTGAAAGGCAGGGAGATTTTCCCTAAACTTGATTGGTCTATGAGACTAAATCTCATACCCTATGTATATTGAGAGGACTTTGTGACTGTATGAAAGAAAACAGAACACATGGATTTGTGCTCTTCAGACTTGATGTGCAGGTAAACACAATTCCAAGTTAATTTGCTGCAGTCATATCAAAAGATCAAGAGCATCTTCTCCCCCTTCTCCCCTTTGAACCAAATCATGAGGATAGCAATTTATATTTACATAATGTGTAGAAATTCTTAGGCTTTGCCAAGGAGACATGGATCCTGGAGATAGATTCTTGCTACTCAGGAAATAAGCCACCTGATGGTTCTATATCAACTTTTCCATTCTTCTAGGTCAGGTCCTAATCCTGTGATTGTTGGCATCAGAATTTGGAAATCTTGCCCCTAACTAAAATATCAAAACTATCTATTATGTCTTTTGTAATCTCCTCTATCACTTAAGAATTATGAGTATCATAATGAAGATGACATGGACTGTGTTTTTCAGTTGTGTTCAACACTTTATGGCCTTATTTGAGGTTTTCTTGGTAAAGATACTGGAGTGGTTTGCCATTTCCTTCTCCAGTTCATTTTACAGACAAGGAAACTGAGACAAACAGAGCTAAGTTACTTGCCCAGAGTTATACAATTAGTATCTGAGGATGGATTTAAACTTAGGGCTTCCTGAATCCAGATTTGGCATTCTATTCACTGTACCACAAAGGGGGGGGGAGGTTGAGGGGAAGGAGGTTGAATCATGGATTATACGTATTTAGTACATCTCTAGGCATTTCATCCTGTACCACTTAGCTGCTGAGTCTACAAATTCTCTATTTCTCTCGAGTGATTCTTTCTAGACTCTAGCAAAGTAAACCCCTTTATTTTTATTGTTGGATGATCCATGAAGGTCTCATTTCATTTCAGTATTGTTTCTGAATTGAGCCCTCTATCCCTAGTTACCTCAAATTTAGCTTTTCTTTTCTCCCCCCATAAGCACCAGTGTACAAAAGAGGAAAGATTAACTAGAGAAATCCCTGGTCGATGCTATCAGTTATTCCCTATGGAAGTAGATGCTTACTGACATTTTATTGAGAGAATATAGACAATTCTGATGATTTGCTCAGAATCCAAGATGATTTATTAAATAGTTTTCAGATGCCTAGGTTCTTGTCCAAGGAGCCACCCTTTTCCCTAATCTATAAAAGTGATTCAATAGATCAGCACTTGACTCTCTGTCTGTCCATTCATCTGTGTTCTCTATTCCTGTTTCTATGTGTCTCTGTCTCTGCCTCTCCACTTGATATCATTATCTCTCTTTTTCCTTTTATCTCTCTTTCTCCATCTGCCTGGGCTACTCCACTCTTGCACAGTTAAGCTGATCTGTAACTGATGATAACTTATAGAACAAGATGAAATATAACTTGAGTTTACTTATGCCCTGAGAGTATCATTTGTGGACAATTTTTATGAACCTTAATCTTTAAAGAGGAGAGTTTTGAATCCCTTTGGCAAATTTCTGGCCAGTGCCTGTGGCTAAGCCCAGGCTTGAGAATGTCTATTTTAAAAAGTTCAGGGTTTGCACCTTCTAGAGATCACTGGGGATCTCCTTAAGCATTATGTTCCTTGGAGAAAGAGCAGGGTAGTCCATAGAGTTCCTTTGTAGCTTCCTTTATTGAAGGCAAAAAGACAGTGAATTATTCTTACAGTGACTGTGGGCCTAATAGACAGGGGTTTGTTTATTCAGGGTGGTGTTACGCGTTTTGGGTGTGATGATGGGGAAACTATGTAGGACGTTGTGGGAAAGAGGAAATCACTAGAAAGTCAATCCCAAGTTCAATTCTTTTCAAGAGGGAGTCAGTGGACAATTTGTATGATTTATTGCTCTGAATCTGTTTATGAGCTTCTGTGTTTTTTTCATTTTCTGAAAATAAAAACTATCCCACATCCAATTTTGATGGGCTACCTTGATTGCCAGTATGGAAGTAGGAGTCACTTTTCGTCTATATTTGAAGAAACTCAGATATCAGATATAACATGAGCATATTTGAAGGCATTCCTAGAATAATTCCAGGTGGGAACTATGAGCAACAGAGAAATCATGACCTTGGAGACAGACTTCTAGGACTGAAACCAGTTATGTAAGTCTAAAGGGGGGGGGAGGTTGAGGGGAAGGAGGTTGAATCATGGGTTATACATATTTAGTACATCTCTAGGCATTTCATCCTTTTGTCATCCTACTTTGACTCCATCTAGATTGTCCATGTCCTTTCCCACCTTTAAGATATTTAAGGCTCTCTTTACCTCCTTCCTGCCATTAAATTCTCATGTTTAATATAAACTTAGTTCTAATTCCATGGTCGTGTAACTGGCTATTCAGAGCTACTAATTATATCTTCTGGAATTTGCTTCTTTAGCCCTTCCCATGACTGGGACTAAGTAGGGACTCCCATAACATTCCTCCCTACACATCTCTTCCCAGGTTAGCTAGTTTGGTTGTTTCATTCTCAACCCACTAGCTAAGGCTTAAGGAAGTCTATCCAGCTTACAATGTCCCAGGCAGGACACAGTGACCTCCCTCACTTGCTTTTTTCATCTCCCTTTGTTTTGGACCTTGGGTACATTCTAGAATTATCATAGACATTTGTGGAGTGGGTGTATCTGGTACACCTGGCTCATATTCTTTGCACACCTCAACTCTTAAGGCTCTTTTTGCAAGTTGTTTACCATATTGTGATATTAGGTATGTTTTTTTCTTTATGAACCTTTCCCAGGTAAACACAATAACACAATTCCAAATTAATTTGTTGCAGTCATATCAAAAGATCAATTTAGTCTCATTGAGCATCTTCTCCCCCTTCTCCCCTTTGAACCAAATCATGAGGATTGCAATTTATACTTACATAATATGTAGAAATTCTTAGGCTTTGCCAAGGAGACATGGATCCTGGAGATAGATTCTTGCTACTCAGGAAATAAGCCACCTGATAGTTCTATATCAACTTTTCCATTCTTCTAGGTCAGGTCCTAATCCTGTGATTGCTGGTGTCAGAATTTGGAAATCTAGCCCCTAACTCATATATCAAAACTATCTATTATGTCTTTTATAATCTCCTCTATCACTTAAGAATTCTGTCACTCCTAGTCTCATTCTCTTCTAAATTTTATTTAGGTTTTTGCAAGGCAATGAGGTAAAATGACTTTGTCCAAGGCCACATGGCTAGGTAATAATTAAGTGTCTAAGGCTGGATTTGAACTCAAGTCCTCCTGACTCCAGGGCCAGTGCTCTATCCACTGTACCGCCTAGCTGCCCCTTCTAATTGCTTTTAATTGTGTGATCTTTCATATTAGGCACATGTATTCCTTTTTGTTATAGCAAATGATATAACTTATTGATCTAAACCCAATTGTTACTGAAACTATTATAATTTATTTCTTTGTTAATTATATTAAAAATAAGGGAAAGCCTCATATAATCTGAAAACAGGGAGCATTCTGTCATCATTAATATGTATACTGTTACTTTCTTTCTCGACTTATTATCCCTAACATTTCTAGAACTGTTACACAATAGTTATTAGAAGGGCATCCATATTCCTGTATTTACTTGGAAAGTTTCTAGTGCTTATCCATTGCAAATAATAGCAGGTTTTGACTTTTTAGGAGGAGGCATTAGTGAGAATTTGGAGTCAGTCTTGACCCAATTTTATATTTGTGTCACATTTTCTCTTGAACAAGATGATGTTGCAGATCTTGTTAAAATGTATTGGTACAGAATCTTGAAATAAAGATATCCCTTCTTCCCTCCAAATGAATTTTAATTCAACATCACAGCCAACAAAAATTTACTAAGTGCTTACTAGGTAAGGCACTGTGCTCATTGCTAGAAATGCAAAGATAGATGAAAACAGGCCCTGCTCCTAAGGAGCTCACAATCTAAAAAGGGAGGAGGCAGTAAAGTTTTTATTTAGTCATTTCAGATTCTTCATGACCCCCATTTGGGGTTTTCTTGGCAAAGATACTGGAGTGATTTGCCTTTCCTTCTCCAGCTCATTTGACAGATGAGGAAAGTGAAGCAAACAGGGTTGAGTGACTTGCCCAGGATCACACAACTAGTTAGTGTCTGAGACTGGATTTGAACACAGGTCTTTCTAACCTCTGATCCAATGCTCTATCCACTGTACTATCTAGGGACAGTAAAGATATGTATTCAGATGACTATGATACCTAAGGGAGTTGGACAAGTACAATGAAGAGGTCTAGACAAAGTACAATGGGAAATTTGAGGAGGATAGTATCACTTCCTCCTGGATATGAATATCAGGGAAAGATTCACTGGGAAGATGGTATAATACTGATAAGGAAGTTGAAGGGACAAATGCATAAATAACAAGAAGATTTCGAACATTGCAAAATTAAATGACAAATAACTGTAATAAAAACAGTGAAACACTTTAGCAAAGAAGACAGGATAGTTTAGAAGACTGCTTTAGTCTTTTCTATAGTGATTACATTTTTGGAAAGGTAGCCTAGTTCTGGAGTTCATACATTAGCATAGTTTGTACTCTATGCATGTGTGTAAAAAAGCAACAGATGACAAATAGGATGACATTTGGGATTTATTTTTAAAAGCAAATTCTAGAGTATGTCATAGTACAGATTCTACCCAATATCCCATATCTTCTACATCTACAGTATTGTACAAAGATAATGGATGTTTATACAATGAACTTGAGGCACTGAAAGTTTCTGAAATTCCATGTAAGTATTTAAAAAAGGATGAAATATGTTCTGCATAGTTTAATGTTAAGTGTACTTTATAAGAGTCTAATTCTTTGAAAATTGATAATGCATGTATGGTATATACAGTTACATTCAGTTTAACTAAAAAAGTTCAATTAATCAGAATACCTCTTCTCCAACCTTTCTGGATAAATGGGATTTTATTGGATATATCTCTATATATAATACATGAACTGGTTCAACCTGATTTACATGACATTAATTTTTTATAAAATCTGTAGTGTTAGAATATCAATCAATAATCAATCAATCAACAAACATCTATTAAGCACTGTACCTTAGTACTGTGCTGCATGTTTATGGTTTCCTAGCTTTTGCATAGTAGATAATTAATGTTCATTCTGGAAATATTTATAATGGAGTGAATTATAGCCAGAAATACTTTCAAGTTTATCATTTAACTATTCGTGCCATTATGACTTAATAGGTGGTAAAACTGGTATGTAAATATGGCACATTAATATCTCTAAATCCTAGACTACAAGCTTGACTTGTGGGAGGCTGATTGGGACTCAGGATCCATCCCAATTAATGCTATGTAAAATAGGTTCTCGTCCCCTTTTAGTAAATATTTGTACATTTATTAAAAAAAAAGCAACAAGCACAGCTTGGTACCTGCCGTGAAATATCACTGACTTTATAATAATTTACTACAACCATTCTCTTTATCCATATCGGATAGGAAATGCTTCCATCTAACATATGGTAAGCATGCATTAAGAATATATACAACATGAATTTGGAACTGGACTCCAACATGGGCTTTGAAAAATCATTTCATATATTTTCAAGATCATAATTGTATGTCCTTTGCTTCTTTCATATAGAGATGCTGACCCTAATATGGTTTTACAAAATGGTGAATGACTTTTCTGCATTTAATAACTTGATTACAGAATATGGATTCGAGCTCTACAGTGTATATAAATTCCCATTCCCTATCCTCAACCATTCTGAATGGCTGGATATATCATGTGACATCATTGCTACATCATTTGATGATTTATTTTTCTTTAGAGGAGGATGTTTTTCATAAATATTTTTTTCTTTTAAATTTCACATTTGAAGAACAATCAAGAGATTATTCTGCATTCCTAAAATACAAATAATGTACACTTTGTACATCAAAAGAAGATGATTGACAAAATTTAGGGGAAACTGCCGCATTGTCTTTGAAGAAGGGCAGTTAACCCCAGGTCTGAGATCTGTAGCTCCCAACCAGAAGGGATGCACTAGGCAGGACACTGAAGGAGAAGGGTAGTGTTTGCTACTGATGTTTCAGGGACCATACCACTTGAGGGATAGGAAAAATACTGTTCTGTTCTGCCAGCAGACAAAACAATTGGATGGGACTGAATATCTTCAACCTTAAGGGCTTGGGAGCCCATGAGAAGTTTCCTTTCCTACAAAATATGACAGCTGGAGTCTGGGATCTAGTGTTCAGTGAGATCAACCTGGCTAGCACAGGAATTGTCTGACCTTGCTTCCAAAATGATGTTCATATAAAGCAGAAGGTGAAGTTCTCTCTGAAATGGGAAAGGGAGAAAACAATCTGCCAAATGTTCTTAAACACTTGTGTCTTTAGTGGTAAAGGAAATCCTGACAAATTCCTAGAAAGGATAGCATGGTGTTGTAGCAAGAGTCCTGTGCTAGAAATGAGGCGATATGGATTTGGGCCCTGGCTCCATCTTATTAGATAAATCTTGGAACCTTTCTGGGCTTCAGTTTTCAATTGTGTAAAGCTCTGAACTAAATCATCTCTAAGATTCTTTTCACTTCTGATACCCTAGGTTCCAAGTTCCTTTCCTTACTCTGACTTTTTTTCTGCTTTGAGATTCCATTTAACACTGCCATTCTATGATTCCCAAAGAGCCAGGGCTAACTCTAGGAAAAATTGAGAAGGTAGTTTACTTTTTGTAAAATATGGGTCAGATGATTTTTTAGGTCAGTGAATATAATTTAGGTCAGTGAGTATAATTTGATATATTAATTCAAATAACAGAAGCAATATAGTATATACTAGTTTTAGAATCAGGAAAACCTGAGTCCAATTCCCTGATTTAGTAGTTACATGAAATTTTGAGTTGGTAGCAATAGGACCCTGGGTAAAACATTTAATTTCTATATGCAGTTTCTCAGGACTTAATTACTATATCTCAGGTGGGTGGAAAGCAATTTGTTGCTTACAAGTTCCATATCCCCTAGTGAAATCATGGATTTTCAGCTAATCTAAGCCAAAGTAGATTGCTGCATGTTAATATGAAAATTTTCCCAGGTAATATATGTCATGGAACCAAAAGCAGTGAAGAGTAGAAATTTTAGATACCATAGTAAATTATTATGATTAGAGATATTTTAAAGAGATAGGTCCTCTTCACATTATATTGTGCTAAGTGGCCATTTATTTAGTCCTTTACTCTGCCTGGATGAAAAAAGAAGGAAAATCAGATAGATCAGAGAACATCACTGTAAGCTATTCTGACTTCCTTCTAGCACTATCTAATGAAGGCAGATATTCAGAAAGTTAACTTATAGCCTTTTTTCAAATAGGTCATAGAGCTGAGTGGGCCCAAGGCTTGCTTATGAAATTGCAGCCAATGCATTTCTTGTTGACCTACTTCTATATTGCACATCTGGTCTGACCTCACCTTGGCAGATGGATGATAATGGATAGACATGATTATTTTGGATGCCAGAGAAGAAATATGTACACAAACACTCTCATATTAATCAGATTACTCAAAGGGCCTGGAAATGATCCTCTTATTCCAACAGCAAACCTCCTCTGTACCTCTTCTCTCCCACACCTCCACTTGCCCCAACCCTGTTATCATTTAGAAATTGAAGGATCAGTTTAAATTCCAATTCTGAAATGACAAAAAAAAATTGATGGTATTATGGGAACCAGTATTAATGATTACATTTTGGGAAGATACTCAATTTTAATGTGGTGGGAACAAAACAAATTATTTCTTCATGCCACACATCTCTGAAAGTCTAGCCAACCTGTGATCCTGGACATGACTGAAGTTGTTAGATGATTACAGCCTAATGTGTTAAAAAAAGAGGAGTTATCTGATTGATGATGGGGGTATTTCTAAGTCTTCATGAGCCATGGATTTTGAGAAGAACTTTTCAATGGGATTGTAGTGCTTGGTCCCCTTCCTGAGTTTTGCCTTGGCAAAACTGTAATGGAAAAAGCACTGGATTTACAATCGGAGGACCTGGGTCTGATTCTTGGTTTATTACCTATACTTATACCCGTGTGACTTCGACAAGCCACCGAACCTTTGTGAGCTTCAGTTTTCTCATCTGTAAAATGAAGAGTTTTATCTCTTTTCAGCTCTGTCCTTCTGGGATTCATTCTATTTTTTTGAAACAATTGCTTCTCCTTTTATACACATGCTGATTCTTCACTGAATAACACTTTATTTCTTCTTCTACAAAGGAACATACCCCAATCCTTCAAAAAACTCTTGCTTCCAATTCATTGCAACTGTCATGTTCTGTGCAGGGAGAAATTTTTTTTTGGTCTCCATAACCCCCTAGGCAGATGCCTCTTTGAGGGTATACTTCTCAGATGCCCACCAATGGAATTTCAAACTCTTCTATGCTGACTGACTATTCTTGCTAGAAATCAACATAAAACAAAATAAAAAACAGAACCCTCCTTTGATTGAAAAAATGTCTAACAACTCTGCAAGAGTCAAAAGGATAATTCCTGAAGTTTCAAAGTCAAGGCTAGAGTGAGCATGGAGTGCAGTAGAGTTGGGGAGAAGTCACTGAGAATTCAAGGAATAAGGTTTCTAATCACACATTCCATTTCAGCTACAAGGAAATAATTTCCTTGAGAGTTTCCATGGGATATAGTCCCATTTTGGCTATTAAAATAGTGAATCGTGGGTCTATGAGTTATGGGATTACAGCCTAATAATTAGAAGAACATGCTAATTCTCTTCTGACCCCAGTGGGGGATTGCACAATGGCCTCTTTCCAGAGGTGGAGATTAGATAACATTTCTTACATTTTCACCCTGTCAGTTTGCTTTTTAAAAGGCACTTTTAAATCTCTCTCTTTGTCTTTTGACTGACCCTGAACTTGTCAGCTTATTATTGCTTCTAAAATTAAAAAAAAGAATTTGTGATTTCTTTGATTCCCACCCATTTCTGAAAACAAAAACTCTCTTTGATGTGAAAGGTGTATGCTGTAATACTGCAGGGGGGCTTTTCCCCCAAGGCATCTGAGAGAGCTGAAAGGATGGATTCTGGATTTTAGATAGAAGGCCGAGGTGGGGGGCGAGAGGGGGGTGGCACTCGGTTGGGGGGTGGGGCATGAGGGGGTGGGGGGAGAATGGATGGTGGGTTTGGTGTTGGGGGTGTGGGGGAACTAGGAGGTGGGGGAGTTGAGAGTGGAGCAGGAGGTGGGGGAGTATAAATGGGGGCAGGAGGCAGAGAAGGGGGGCGATAGGCGTTGTTGAGTGGATACTTTGCAGGCGGCTGGTTCTTCACTCGGGTGAAATTGATGCATCGTCCCTGAAAGAAAAGCAGAGAAAAAAAAAGTTAGACAAAATTGCTTCATCAAAGTTTGTGAAGTGTGTATATATAGTGTTTGTGAATATGTCCATTTTTTTGGATAATTTTTGGTTCTCTCTCCATCCATCCATCCATCCATCAATCCATCCATCCATCCATCCCTCTATTTTGATTCATTTTTGGTTATTTACCTTCATATATATATACACACATGTGTGTATGTAGATTTGTGTATGCATACATGTATAATTCATGTGCAAGCACGCATATTTTATATATAAAATAAATATGCATACTCACATAAAGTATATATTTCACAGTATCCTTATAACAATAATAAACTAAGTTTCCCAAAGGGACCTCAGAGATCACTAGATCAACCTGTGCAGGTATTCCCTTTACAATATTTCTAACAAATGGTCATTTAGCCTTTACCTGAAGATCTCTAACAAGGGCCAGTCTAGCTCATCCTGAGGCAGCCATTCTATTTCCTTTCACCCCCAAGAACCCCAAATTTTCTTTTCCACAGAACAACTCAGTGGTCCTAGATCCCTGCTTTGGAACTAACTAGAATTGTATTTGTCCTTTATATGATGTCTTCAAGTAGTTGGAGAAGAAAATAGCAAACCGCTTCAGTATCTTTGCCATGAAAGTCCCCAAAATGGGTTCACGAAAAGTCAGACATGACTGAAATGACTGAATAGCAGCATTGTGTCCCACTAGTCTTTTCTCCTGGTTAAATATTCTCCAATCCTCCAATGTAACCTTGCATGGATTGATTTTGAGGTCCCTTGTTCTCTGTTTTTTACCTCTGGAAGCTCTCCAGCTTGTGTATTTCTATATAAAATACAGTGCCCAGAGATGAATATAGCACTACAGATTTGTGCTTTGAACATTTTAAAGCATAGTGCATTGGGATTATTACCTCCCTTTTGCTGAACACTATTGATTTTCTCATAAGGCCCAAGAATATACGAGATATCCCAAAATTCTTAGTGCTGTTTTAATCTTTTAAAAAAAAACAAAACAAACAAACCACTAATACTATTGGAATATGCTGAATTAGCTTCTTTGGTTCACATGTGAATCTCATGACTCATATGATGAACATATAAGTCATGTCTTATCCCTCTTTCCATCCTGAACCTTGGACTCTTCTGCTGGAACCATCTTTGGCTTTGAGAGGTGAGCTTTTACCTTTTCTTGTCTATACTAGTCTTCAACCTCCTTTCCTAGTCATGCAGAAATCATGGCATCATCTCTTCCCTCCTTTCCTCCTTCCAGCTTCCCTTTATGTGGTGTCTTCTCCATTAGAATGTGAATTCCTCGAGGAGTCCAAGAGACTATCTTGCTTATATTGTCTATAAGTATCCTCTGAATAGGGCACAGTCCTGATCCATAGCAAGGTCTGTCTCTTTCTCTGTCTGTTTCTGTCTCTATTTATTTATCTTGAGATCAGAAATCACATCTTATTGATTCACTTTTATTAAGTGAAAAAGGCAGCAGCATTTTTTCCCCAAGGGTTGTCAATACAGTTAACACATTGAAAAACTTCTTAAAAGAAATTTTTTGCCCTCTGCCTCTGGTGGAGTTCTTGGTTAACAAAACCTGGTTTTCTAGACACATCTCTGATAATGTCCTCCACCAATGCTTCATCATTCTTTTTTTTTTTTTTTAGGTTTTTGCAAGGTAATGGGGTTAAGTGGCTTGCCTAAGGCCATACAGCTAGATAATTATTAAGCACCTGAGGCCACATTTGAACTCAGGTACTCCTAATTCCAGGGCCGGTGCTCTATCCACTGCACCACCTATTGCACTTGATTTGATTAGGCTTTAAGAGTGGGTCCAGTGATGTATGATTGCCATCAGAAGATGGTCCTAGCTAGCTAAGGCCAAAACATTTTGATACCAGTGATGAATATTTTTGGCCACTCATCAAGTCAATGAGTAGTAGTAATATGCATCTGGGAAGAGAATAGTCAAACTGATGAAAAAACAGACACTTTAAGAATTGAAATAAAAAGTGACTAGTTATTTCAAGAAATATAGAAATTCCCACAGCCCTCTCTAAGTTCTCAAAACATAATTACTCCTAATTGATTTTAATTACTTAAAATACAGCTAGGGTCCTTTTATAATGGAAATAAGATGTTCCTGCTTTAGGATGAAAAGAATATTTTTATCAGAAATTTTAGAATTATAAGATTAAAGACTTAGAGTTTGAAGGGAATTTAAAGGCTATTGCTTCCAGCTCCATCCATTTTGTAGTTGAGGAAACTGAGTCATGAGATGACTTGCCAGGGGTCACACAATCAATTAGGTGCTTTATTGCAAGGAAAGAAGGGGAAGGGGAAGGAAATTCCTGAGATGGGTTTCCCTGACTCCTAGTTCAGAATTGTTCAGTATTTTAGGGAACATCATTTGACCTGGAGTCAGAACCATCCAGGATTTGGTGATGCTGTAGGCTATGGAGTAGATTCAAGGGAGTAACTCTACCAGCTGATGTTAAAAAAGACCTAGGGCTCTTAAAATTATAATCACCTCATAGCAATTCAGGAGTAGTTAGGTGGCACAGCAGATAAGGAAGCCATCTTAGTGAATTCAAATCTCAGACACTGTGTGATTCTGGACAAACACTGTTTGCCTCAGTTTTCTCATTTTCAAGATGAATTGGAAAAGAAAATGGCAGACCACTCTAGTATCTTTGCCAAGGGAAACACCTTACATGTTCATTTGCAAAGTGAACCAGATTTCACCCGAATAAAAATGTTCCTTGGTTGGGGTCGAAGAGAGAAACACTTAGAGATTTGGGAAGAAAACTGAAATACCAGGCTTGGCATTCATTGTTAGCATGGAGACTCCATTGCTTTTTAGTTAGTGATTTGCTGTCCTTCTTTTCCCCTCCCTTCCTTATAAAGATAATAAACTAAGTTTTTAAAGTATTTTAAGTTTACAAAGCTCTTCCCTTACAATGAAATTGAGATGTGTAGTATAGTTGTTATCCTCGTTTTTAGATGAGCAAACTGTGTCAGAACCTAGAGATTGAAATTCTGTTTCCAGTTGAAGGGGGCATTCTTTTTACCATATTTACTGTCTCTTCTATGTGATAAGATGACAAAGATAATAATATTTGACAATTATAAAGTATTGTACATACATTATTATCTTTGATCCACACAGCAATCCTGTGAGGTCGGTGTTAATATTATCCCCATTTTACATATGAGGAAACTGAGGTTGAGAGAGATTAAATAACTAGCTATTTCACATATATATCTATATCATTCCATTTCCTGATTCCAGGCATTTTCAATATCTCCTCTTCTTGGAATTCTTTCTCCATCTCCATCTTCTGATTTCCCTAACTTCCTTCAGGTTCCAGTTTAAATCTTACCTTTTATAGAAAGCCTTTCCTAATTCTAGCATTTTCCCTCTAAAATTATCTCCAATTTATCTTGTATAGATCTTTTTGTGCATAGCCGGTTGCATGTTGTCTATGCATTAGACTATGTGCTCCTCATGAGAAGGGACTATCCTTTGCTTTTCTATACATCTCCAGAACTTAGCAGAGTGCTTGGAAGTAATAAATACTTATTGACTAGATTTGATTTGACTTTAGTGCCATTTGTACTAATTTTCCCTTTCTCAGTTCTCACATAAAAATATAATAGAGCTAATAGGGAGTAGCTAGATGGATAGTAAATAGAGTCCCAGTCTTGGAACTGGTCATGACTAGCAATTGACAACTCTGAGTATGTGTACTCATGAGATTGGGTAGATGTGTAAATCAAGATAATAAAAGCAGCTCTCAAATGTTTGCAAAGAGATTTATAGACATTATCTCATTTGATCCTGTGAAGTAAGGCGTGCAAGTATTATTACATCTGTTTTATAGAAGAGGAACCAAAGGTTTAGAGATGGAATGAAGCTCAGATGTCACCTTGTCTAATCTGTACCTTCATAGGAGCTTGGTCTATCCCATCCCTGTTAATAACATCTGACCTATCTATTCTGTCTCCACTGAAAGAAGACCTTCAGTGAAGGAAAACTTACCATATCCTGAGATAATTTCAAATAGTATTTAAATATTAGTTTTAAATATTATTTCATGTATCAATATCTGAGTTATTTTGGACTTACATTTACAAATTCAAATAGAAGTATAAGCAAAACTCTTATGAATGAATTTGTTAATTGTATTTGCTTGCTGTAAACCTTAGTTTTAAGTCTTTACCATGCACAACTGTACTTCTACCATGATCCCTAGTTCATCTGTGTTGATTCCTAAGTTCTTTAGCTCCCTTCTTAAGAGGATGGAAAATTGAGAGACACAATCATAAGGTTACTAAAATAAGGCTGACCTTTCTTGGTTAACTATTCCAGGTCATCTGGGTCTCTAAAACTAGTAGGTATGGACATGTGTACAGAAACACAAGTGACTTGCCCAAGGTCACATAAGAGAAAGGCAGATTCAGAAGTTGAACTTACGTTTTCTGACTTCAAGTTGAAGGTAGTTTTTCATCTATTATCCTGCTACTTACTCAGATCATTGTCATAGATTGTTGTAAGATTTAAGAGGTGGAAAATCTCTTGGAGTTCATGGCCTTCATTTTATAGGGAAGGAAACTGAGGTACATATTAAGTAACTTGATCAAGATCATTCAGGTAGGGAGTATTACATTTGGGATTTGAACTCAGATTTTGTGACTAAATCTTTTTTCTCTATTACATTAGGAATCTTTGAGACTGTGTTTGTGTGCATGGGATGTGGGACTTTGTGACTGATAGATCCTTGAAAACTTAAATTCCATATCCAGTGGTATTTGTAGTAATTTTCCCTTTCTCAGTTCTCACATGAAAAAATATAATAGGGAGTAGCTAGATGGTATAGTGGATAGAGTGCCAGTCTTGGAATGAGAAAGACTCCTCTTCCAAAGTTCAAATCTGGTCTCAGTTACTTAGCTCTGTGACCTTGGTGAAGTCATTTAACTTTGCTTCAGTTTCCTCCTCTGTAAAATGAACTGGAGAAGAAAATGACAAACTATTCTAGTAACTTTGTCAAGAAAACCCTGAATGGGGTCACAAAAAGTTGGACATGGCTAGGACTAATTAGATAAAGTCAATTAGTTCAATCATTACCTAAATATTCCCCAAGTTATCTGTTCAGAACAAATAAGAGTATGACTAGAATAGAGATGACTTGAGATCTGTAATTTACCATTACAAGTTAATGATAATCTACATTTTTGAGATCCAATCAGTCAGTGCTGACTAGACTGTTTGCTTATCATTTCATTTCTTCTCCCCATGATATTTGGAGAAACTTTGTCAAATGTTTTGCTGAAATTCAAATAAGTTGTGCTTATTCTATTTCCCTAATCTACCAATTTATTGTAGTAGTATTTGTCAAAATGTAAATGAGGTTAATTTGGCGTCATTTTCGTTCAAATTTGTATTAAGTTTTTAAGCATAGACTTTTGTAAATTCTTTTCTTTCAGTTCCAAATGTTCCTTCTTCCCCACCTCTGTGCTATCCAATGCAAAGGCAAGAATACTAAAACACATTATAAATATGCCTCTGCCCAAATATGATTCTTGATCATCTCTGACTCTGTCTACATTTGCTCAAAGATCATTGAAAGTAGTTAACACATCAGTCTTTAAGATCTCAAAGTTCTGAGGAAAATGATAAAAATAGTTGATATGAACAGAGCACTTAAGTCTTCCTGATTCCATTTTCAACATCTCCACTCTGCCCCTTAGCTGTCTCCAGATAAGGAATTTTCTTCATATTAAATCTAATCTTCCTCCTAGGTCATCTTGCCATATCTCTCTTGCTGACCATTTCTCTCATTCCTCCTCAATCCCATGAATCCTTTTAATCTTTTGATCCATGCACAATAATCAAAGCAATACTTTCACTGCTTTTGGAAAGTTCATACCAGTTGGCATGATCATCAACAAATCACCCCATGACTTCTCAGACCAAAACTTCTTCCCTTTGAACAATTTGGATTCTCTTCTCTTCTCTATTAAAATGTAAACTCCCCAAAGTCAGGGACTATGTTTAACATAGTACCTAAAATATTGTAATTAGTAAATGATTTCTCATTCATTCATTCATTCATTCAACATCGTATTCTCCCCAGGTCAAATGTAATTAGACCAGCAATTTTTTTTGACTTTGTATAGTCAGTAAATCCTAAATTTTTTGACTTTGTATAGTTTTTAAGTCCTAAATTTAGGATTTACTTAATGACATATACTAGTTCATAGCAAAGTTAGAATTTTCATCCATATTTTCTGATCCAAGTCTAGGGATTTTGTCACTTCCTAAATATATAAAATAAATTTTGTCAGCATAAGGGAAATTCCTCCCTCTAAGGCCATCATCATCCTCTTTATGGCTTCAAATTTGAGTCCTATAGAGTTGTTTGGAACACACAGGTTAAACTACTTGCCCATGGTCCTGGAGCTAATGAAGTACTTTAGGGTAGTTAATGATTGAGCTAAAATTTGAAACAGGTCACATTTGATTCAAAAATCTAGTGATCTTTATTTGGTTCCAAGGCTCAGAACTGCTTGGACTTAGTTCAAGCCCAATGACTGAGGAAATAAATCTTTTAATTGATGTCCAGTACTGTCTCTACACTACATCCAAACACAAATCATTTCTTTGCTTCATTATAAAAAGAAGCCTTGGTTACAGTTTATTTGTGTGTTTTTTTTAAGTTGTCCCTTGGAGATTTGAAAACCATAATAATTACCACCTGTGACAGATTCCTCCATTCAACACACTAGAGTTTGAATTCACTGTATAGTATTCCAGGCATTCCAATAGATGTGCAATCAGAACCAGGATTTAGGAGATTAATTTTTTTTTATAAAAAAAATAAAAGATTTGGCATTTGGAAAATCTGCTAGCTCTGGGAATATGAATTCTCTCTTGAGCTGTAGAACTAATTTCATCAAGTGTTAAAGCTGCAAAGAACCTTAGAGATCCCTTAGTTCAATGCCCTCATTTTACAGATGAGGAAACTGAGGCCCAGAGGGAGAAGGAATTTGTTTAAGAAAACACAGTAAGTGGTAGAACCAGAAATCAAAAATTTGGCATTGTAAGATTTTTTTACCTTCTCCTACTCCACCCTTTCCACAACAGTTTTTCTCAACTTTGCTTCATTTTTATGGTTTTTATGATTACTGAACCAAGTTTCTTTCTATTATTTCACACTCTCTGTGTGTTTATGCATGTATGTATTTGTGCATGTGTGTGTAGAAACATGCCACCTACATTCTGCTACATTTCTGACTCATATCTCCCTACTAATGGCCTTTTCTGGGACTTTATGGTAGCATTGAAGGGCCTGGATTCTTAGAGCCTTTGTCAATATTTCATCCCAGGCAGGTCCTACCATGCCAGAAAATCTTTGAGCACAGTCCAGGCAATGGACTGTGTGAATACCAGCCAAATTAAATTTAGAGAAGCTCCTCATCAGAGGCTGTCAGACTAAGGGATGGGTTTTTTTTTGATGGGGGGTAGGAGAGAGGTGGAGGATGGGAAGTAATATAGCTATCCATGAAAATTATCTCCTAAGGGGGTAGAGGAATTGTAGTCTCTGCATCTATGAAATCATAGTTCCTGGGAGCATTGAGGGAAGTATAACAGCAATGTCCTACAGTCAGGGAAAGGACTTGGTACTTCTTCAAAGAGGGAGACAGATGGCAATTCTCTCCAGCTTAAGTGACTTTTCCATACAATCTTCCAGTAGCCCTGAGGCAATCAGTATTCTCTCCCCCTTTTGAATGCATAGCACTGTGGTTTATAATCATTCAAACATTATTCAAATACTGTCTTGTTGCTGTTTTTTCCCCTAGTAATTCTTAATACTTCTATTTAACTATTCACAGTTACATTTTTTTATCCCTTGCTGGACTTTTAGCTCCTTACAGGGAGGATCTAGAATTATTATAATACCCTCCACAAACCCCTATGATATTGCCTTGAATATTACAGATACTCAGTTCAGCCAGTTACTCTGGCTTTTCCCCAATACCTGGAAAGCTCTCTCTCCTCTTCTTTGCCTACTGACTTCTTCTCTAGCTTTCTTTAAGCCCCAAATTGAAATTCCTTCTTTTACTAGAAGCCTTCCCCAACCCTTCTTCATTTTAGTGCTTTCCTCCTATTTAGTTATTCTCTAGCTAACCTATATATGGCTTTGTTTTGCATATATAATCTACACAATTAGAGTGTAAGTTCCTTGAGGCCAAGGGCTGTCTTTTGGCCTTTTTTTTGCATTCTAGTGCTTAACACAGTATCTGGCACAATATTTATTGTTTTGATTTGTTGTGTTTCTTCATCTGTAAAACTGAAATACAATGTGTTGCATGGCTTGTTGTTAGAGTCAGCTAGGTGGTTCAATGGATAGAGCACTGGCCTTGGGAACTGGGAGGAAGGAGTTTGAATCTGGCCTCAGGCACTTGATGCTTACTAACTGTGTGACCTTGGGCAAGTCACTTAACCCTGATTATCTTGCATCCAGGACCATCTCCAGGCATCCTGATCCATATCTGGTCATTGGATCCAGATGACTCTGGAGGACAAATTGGGACTTGGGCACAGCACCTCCTCACTCAAATCCAGTTCATGTGCTTGTCTTATCATGACCTCCCTGATGTCATTGTCTTCTTCAAAAATGAAAAACAAAATTATTATTAAATCTTGGGAATTGGGAAAACCTGAATTCAAATCTGGTCTTAGCTCTATGACCCTGAGCAAATCACTTAACTTCTATGTGTCTTCATTTCCTCAGTTTTTAAATGGGCATAATAATAACATCACCTATATCACAGGGTTGTTATGAGGATTAAGTGAGATTACAATATTACTAAAGCAATTACCACAGTGAATGGCATATCGCCTTTATTTTCCCTCCTCTCCTCTTCCTTTATTGAGAAGAATGCATTTTGGAGACCTTCAGGTGGAAGTGATTTAATACTTTCAGGACCTGTGATTTTCTCAGTGTGTGTACTACCTTCTCTAAAGCAGGCTGAAATACCTCTTTGCCTTCAGAGATGGTTTACATGAGTTTCTGTGAGTGGAAAAAATTCATCATCCTGCCAAAAACTCAATTGGATGAGCTTCTCTGACTTGAGGCTGGTCCTAGGATGAAAGATCATTGCCCATTCTCTAATCCTTTCCATCCTGGTCAGTCCTGCCTGAGTCTGTGCTCCACTGACCTAGTCTTTTTTTTTTTAAGTTTTTGCAAGGCAAATGGGGTAAAGTGGTTTTCCCAAGGCCTGTGACACAGCTAGGTAATTGTTAAGTGTCTGAAACCAAATTTGAACCCAGGTACTCCTGACTCCAGGGCCGGTGCTTTATCTACTACGCCACCTAGGTGTTTTATCTACTACGCCACCTAGCCGCCTGGCTCAATACATTTTACATAGACTATGGTAATAGTGTCTCTCTCTCTCTCTCTCTCTCTTCAACAATTTAACATTTCCAATTATATACAATAGTGTATGTACCCATCATTTTTTTTCAAGGCTCTGAATTCTACAATTCCCCCCCCCCCCCCCACCAAGGCTGACAGGGCAATAGTCTCTTAAACAGTTTCCTTGCCTCAAGGCTCTTCCTTTTCTGCCTTTGAACAGTAAAACTCAAATAGAAATAGGAGCAAAGTCATACATAAAGATTCCTATTGACTGCATAATGATTTAGAAAACCATATATTAACATGATCTAGGTGGTGCAATGTATAGAATCAGAGCCTGGAGTCAGAAAGAGGAATTCAAATTTGACCGCAGACAACTTTATGATCTTGGGCAAAGTCGCTCAACCCTATTTGCCTCAGTTTCCTGAGGCAATGAACTGAAGAAGGAAATGGTAAATCACTGTAGTATCATTGTCACGAAAGCCTAAATTAGAATCTTGGAAGAGTTAGACACAACTGAGCAACATTGGTCTATTGTATTTCTATTTATTTTGTTAAGTATTTTTCCATTCCATTTTAATCTGGTTCTCTTTTCAGATTATCTAACACCTCTGCTCTACATTGCTTCCAAATTGATACTGCTAAACCGAAGTACAAGTCTATTCATAGGATCATAATGCTCAAGAAGCTCAAATGGTACCTTTTTGTCTCTAGTATTTTAGAAACTCTTCTCTTTACCATCTAAAGTCCTTTACAATCTGGTTCTAGCTTATCTTTTGGAATTTATTGACATTACCTTCCTTTAGTTATGCTACAGCCAGACTAACTAGCCTGCTACTCCTCATCTGTGGCATTACACATTCTATCTGTTTCTTCTCAAATGGGAAGGCACTTTGTCTTTAATCCTCTTTTTCTGGATTCCTGCTTCCTTCAAAACTCAGACCAAATGTCCCCTTCTATGAACGTCTATCCTATTCTTCTCTGTGGCTTATGTCCTACAGATGCTTCTCTAGTATTTACTTTGTATTTAAATAACTAGGTGTTCAATATTGTGTAAAGTGATGATACAAACACAAGTAATCAGGCTGGTCCATTTCACAAAGGGATTTATATATTAATAAGGGAAGACAACAAATATATAAAGGGGACCTAGTGTCTTGGCAATGAGTTGGAGGTTTTGATCAGAACAAGAAAAGACAAAAGGCATCCTAATGGAAACCAAGGTGGCTTCAGGTGATGAGTCCAAGGATGGGGAAGAGAGAATGACAGTTGGCAAGAGTAGAGTCTGAATGTTTTGGAGTTGATGTCTATTTTATTTTTACTTTTCTGTATAATATTGTTTTTCTCCCAATGGAATGCAAGCTCCTTGAGGGCAAAGGCTATTTCATTTTTGTTTTTGTACCTCCAGTACCTAGTATAGTTTCAGCTTCTAAATACTTGCTAAATGAATGGATGACAAGTGGTCATCCAGCCTTTACTTGATATGACATCATTATTCAATTTCATAAACATTAATTAGCTGACTAATATACAATTTATTGTGTCTAAAGATGATTTAGAGACAAAAAGGGAATAGTCCTGCCTTTAGGGACTTGGACAAGAGCATGAAAGTCTCTTGAGATTTTGTTAATGTTATTGTCATTTGCTAATTCATTTCCAAATCTTTAGAAAAGAGATGCCAGATAATATAAAATAATGGTCAGTTATTACATTTAGCTGATCAGTTAATATGTGCAACACTTTTAGGGCTTTGGGAGAGAGTTAAAATTAAGTTTTTACAAAAATAGAGGCACTTCAGACAGTAAATGGGGTTACAATAAATTAGCATTTCTTGCTTATTTGCTTGTTTGCTTCTATCCTGTTAAATATTAGAGGTTTTAACTATTTATTTTGCTTGTTTAATTATTTGTGACAGTTATATCTATCATTAAAACATTAAGTTAGAAATTGAACAAAAGAAGCCAAGACAAACATTGGGACATTTGGACCATATAATTAGTCTAAAGATCACTTTACAGGACATCATTTTTTTTTGCTAGCTAAAATGGAGGAGAAGGGCCAAATGTTTTCAGCTGCAACAGATGCCAGCAAATTTGAATCAGTGTTTTGGTAATAGGTTGCTAAGAATCCTGGAAGCTTCCAAATATTAAATTGCTTTTTGCAAACCAGCTTTATGACCATGAACATGGTTTGATTCATAATCTTGACCTCTTTTTACCTCAGCTTCTTAGTTCATAAAGGAAAATCAAAGCTGTTGATTTATAACTCAAAACTCAGGGTGTTTAAAGAAATTCATGAAATTCATGAGGACTTGGGGATCCTTGAGGGTTTAATGGAGTTCAAACTTAGGAAAAGTGATGAGGGAACAACATGATAGACATTAAGCATTATGATATTCCTTCTAGGATACATGATGTAGAGCAGGGCTCAGGAAATAGCTGGAGGGAAAAGGCAAATGGAGGGAAAGATAAGGGCAGGGTAGGAGAAAACACTGAATCAGCTATAAAGGTGGAAATATGGAATTACTTCTCACCCACATTAACTTTTATGCCTAGGATGGTAAGTAGCTATCTGAATGCAATACAGCAACTCATTCCTGGGCTTTTATCTAAATAATTCTGGGCTTTGGTTTTAACCTCTACTTTAAGATTCTCTAGGACTAGACTCTCATATCTAATAATTTCTTACAGCTTTCATATTCTAAACAAAAAAATCCAACAACCTAGTACTTGATCACATATAACTTTGAACTGTTCTCTAGTTGTTTCCTGTATGTATAAAATGATTCCACAATCTCCTCTGAGTTCTAGATTTCTTAGTTGGAGGCTGATCGCCCTTCTGCAAACTTTCTAAGAGTACTTTGTCAGGACCTCTTTGCTGCCCTCATTGACCCCTAATTGGTATCTTCATCCCCCCAGTAGAATGATTATTAAGATTCTTGAGGAAAGGGAATATGTTATATTTTTTACAAAAATAGACTATAAATGGTGCCATTGACTAGCACAGTCTTGAAAATAACAGATGCTTAATAAATGTTTGCTGAATAGTCACATACAGGTCCACACTGTTCTCTAATTGTGTTCTGTCTTTAAATTTTAACCAAGCATACTGTGAGCTTACTATGCATTATCCTTCTCTTTGTAGCATACTTGGTACTCAACACAGTGTTAAAGAACTGATAAATGAAACTTTGTTGGATCACTAAGTGATAAACCCAAATGTCATTGCTGTGGGTTTTAACCCTGGAAGGTTAAACCCTTACAGATTTGAGTTTTAGAAACATGACTTTTCTATTCACATTGAAGCTTCATTATGACTTCCTGTATCCCTATTCTTGAATATGTTACTTAGACTTAAACTGTGCTTTTTGGAATTCGAAAAGACAATCTAGGTATCACAGGAAAATAATACTAACCAATGGATGTAGTGGGTTGCTTTCGTGCATATAGTCTTATATCCTCATAGACCAGGAACATTCAGAGAACTTTATTTAATCATGGACAATGGTCCCTTTGATGGTGAAAAACTTCTCATTATTCACTTTGAGGGTTTTGTCCTGGGTCTGATGATGATGACCATTGACATTTGCATAGCAGTTTATAGATGCAAAGCACCTTATTCAATTTATTTTCATAAAACTAGCTTTTAGCTATGTAATATAGGATTATAAATAATTTTACAGATGAGAAGACAAAGACTGAAAAGTTTACTCTTCTTGTGGAAGAGATGAAAACATTTGAACTAGATAACAATACAACCAGATGATCAAGAAGTGGTTGAATGGCTGGACTCAAAGAGCAGTAGGTAAAAATACCCTGTCAACTTGACTGAAAGTCTTCAGTGCCCTGGGGATCTATGCTTGACCCTGTGTTGCTTAATATTTTTGTCAGTGATATGGCTAAAGATATAGTTAACCTATAAATCAAATTTACAGATTTACTATAAGAATAGTATATATACATATACATATACACACATATATGTATATATGTATATGAATAGTAACAAAATGGATGACAGAGTCAGAATCCAAAAAGACACTGATACTGTAGAGAATTGGGTTAAATTAGAGAACAATATAAAATCAAATTGCTTCATTTCATAAAGTAACTTCTCAAGTATAAAAATAGAGGAGTCATGATTAAATAGCTATATTTTTTGAAAAAGATTTGGATTTGGAGGTTTTAGTGGATTTGGAGCTTAATATGTCAACAATGTAGTATAGTAGCCAAAAACCAAATGTGATGCTGGGCTTCAAGATGAGAAGCAAAACTTCCAGGAATACAGAGGTGACAATCTGTATACACTCTTACCTCCACTAGACTATACTACTCAAAGGAATTATGCTTTCAGATTTGTAGCTGATATGAAACATATTCTTATATCTTCTAGGCTATCCAATCTCTCTCTCTCTCTCTCTGCTTTTTCTTTCTATATACATTATATCTATATGTTTTATATATGCACATACACACATATATACATAAAAATTTGCTATTGGGTTTGACTAAGTTTTTTGGTATTTAGTATTCTCTAGTTGATTTGTAGAAAAAAAGTTATTTGCATTAATAAACTTGCATACACCATCTTTCCCTCTCCGTTATCATTGAAATGACCAAACTAGTATGTTAGACCTGAGTTTGAGTTTGTGGCATGACAGGGGAAGAAATGAAAATAGTTGTGGGATGATTGTATCCAAGAAATTTGCCAGTGATGAGCTCATGGGTTCTGTATATTATGAAACATTTGTTTGGGTATTAAACATGCTCAGTGTAGAGAGAGACCATTCTCAAAAAATTAACAAATAATTCATGTCTTCTATGTCTTGAACAAAACCGTTTCCTATAATGGGTTCATCTAAGGAAAAGAGATTTTTTGGGGGGAAAGTACCATATTAATCAGATGAGAAACATTAGGTAACTACTTAACTGCTTTGGAAAAGTACCTGTGCTAGCTGGTTTATTGCTGTCATCAAATGGCTCATCTGGGCCCCTCATTTATGAACAGTTGGGAGTTTTTGCAAGAGTTTTGGTGGGCTAGATGTTTTGAATTGGAAATGCCATTTTCCATAGAAACAGTGTTATTCACAGTAGTTGGCTTCTTGGCTCATCTCCCATACTGCTGGATGCTGAACACGTAAGCAGAATACTCAATTCATCTCCTGGCTTCAATTTCTGTAGTCTGGGTAAAAGACTGTGGGAACCATAGAATCTCAGAATCTCAGAGTTGGAAGGGATCTCAGAAATTATCTAATTCAGCTTCTACCTCAGCTGGAAATTTTCATTGCATTATACCCCAACCAGTAGACATGTAATCTCTGTTTGAATAGCTCTAGTGACGGAAAATTCACTTTAGGTAACAAGAGGTGGTACAGCGGATCGGATAGAATGCTGAGGTTATGATCAGGAAGATCAGTTTAAATCTATCTTCAGACACTTTCTAGCTTTGTGACCTTGGGCAAGTTGCTAAGTCTCTCTCTGCCTCAGTTTATTAAACTGTAAAATTGAGATAATGATATCGGGATAATGACAACAATAGGATTGTTGCCATAGAGGATTGAGGATTAAATGAGATATTAACACAGTGCCTTGCTCATAGTAGGCACCATAGACTTTGTTCCCTTTCTTCCTTCTCCTGAAGTTAATATTCTCTTTTTGGATAACTTTAATTGCTGGTATCTTATTTTTCTTTCATTGAGCTATTCTGCCTCCTAATTTTGTCTTCTGGGGTTAAGCAAAATAAAGTAAAAAATTCCACTAAAATATGATAGCACTTCAAATACTTGTAGACTAATTATATTTCTACTACATCTTCTCTTTTCTAGTTATTTCTGATAGACTTTTGTCTTTGTATTTTAAGCACCCTAGAATAGTAATATAATTTAATGAATACTTACAATAATTAATATTATATTTATGATAATTATAATAATAATTTAATAAATGCCTGTGGGTTGAATGGTTGGTTGGTTGTATGGCATGATGTCCAGGTCCTTCATGCTTCTGTTATTGGGTGTGTTCTAGCTTGTCAATGTCCTTCCTAAAAGGTTCACCTAGAACTGGACATAACATTGCAGATGTGGTCTTACCAGCACAGTAGCAGATCGTTGCTTCCATCCTTCTGAATATTATGGAGACTAATATCCCAAAAGCTTTTTGACCACATGTCAAACTTGTGACTCACAAACTTGAAGTCTTCTAGAAATATGCTATTTTTTAAAACTATATTCCATTATCTTGTGAGGCAGTATGGTATAGAACCAAGAGAAATGGCTCCCATATACATAGCCTTATCTTGGTTCTTTCCCTTTCCATCAACTTCCATATTCAATTAATTGTCTGATCTTATTAATTTTACCCCCATAACAATTCTTGGATTTATCCTTTTCCCCACTTCTTTCCTCATCTGGATTAATGGGCTAGTCTCTTTCTTCCTCTTTCCTCTGTTCAGCTTATCTTCTTCAAGGCTGTCACAATCATTCTCCAAAGGCAATGTCTTGGTCATTTTACTTCCTTGATCAAAAGACTTCAGTGGTTCTCTATTGCCTCCCAGAGAAAATATAAACTTTTCAGCCTAGCATTTAATATCCTTCACATTCCGACTCCAATCAACCTTTCCAGTTTTATTTCACATTTCTCCTAATCTAATTCATTAAGCATTTTAAAAAAGTGCTTATTAAGAAAAACACCTCATCCTAAGCATCAGGGATATAGAAATTAGATGGAAAACAGCCCATTCCCTAAAAGGCTTACATTTTTCTAGGACTGGAGAGATATAACATTTTCATGTTAGTTAGTCATCAAATATTTGTTAAGTGCAAGATTCTATGATAATGCTGGGATACAAAGAAACGTGAAACAATCCTTTTGTCATTGAGAAATTCCCAATCTAATAAGAGAGACAATATGAAAATAACTCCATTCAGACTGGCTACATGCACAATAGATTGGAAATAGAGGGAAAGTACTAGAGTGCATGCTTTCTATGATCTAGACAACAGTACTAACAGTACTCACCATTGCTCAGATTATGTGTCATCTCTTGCCTTCATACAGTTACTCAAGAGTCATTATCCATGCCTCCTAAGTGCTTTCTCCTTAAATCTGTTTTTAAGAATCCTTATTTTCTTCAAGACTCAGACCTGGTGATATCTACACATAATCTTTTCTGGCCTACTCAGTTATTAATGGGGTCTTTCACTTCAAACACCCCTTTATTCATTTATCTTTGTGCACATCTTTAACCCACCAGGTATCGCTATGTCAAACTTCAAGGTTCTGACAGCTTAACTTTTATTTTTACATGGCCAATATTGGGCATAGTTATTTGTACTCAGTGCTTAATAAATGCTAGCTAAGTGGTTTGAAAATCACAAGATCACGAGAGGAAATGGAAATTTCTTAAATCACAAAGGCATCAGGAAAGGCTTCTTGGAGGTGATATTGGATTTGGATTTTAAGAGGCCCCTTTCAGAAACAAGGCATAATATGGTCTAGCAATAGATGAAGATTTTTTTTTTTTTGGCAGAGATGTCAAGGGGCTCAGATGTGGATTTGGCGTAGTTGGATGACATTAAGAGATTTGATTTCAGAGAATGTGATGAAACAGTTACTGAATCTCCCTTCCATAGGAATTTACTTTTGCTTCATATGTTGCCTTTCCTGTGACTCCATGTTGATAATTTCCTTTTCCAAAGGAACTCATATAGCACTTTAATTTTGTGCTTCTCTGATGTACCTACACGTTGTTAATCCTGTTTGTGTTTTTTTTCTCTGCTAGCTCCAAGTTTTATCTCAGTTTTGTGATTTCCCCCAATGCAGAATATAGTAATAATGGCTGTTTTTTGTGTGAGTTAATACTTATACTTAAATATATTTGGAAGGCATGTGATTGGTGCAAATTATACATTCTAGAGGATATAATGGGCTCCCTGGAACAATGTGGTGCATACTACCTCCATCTAGGTGGGATAGTGAGATTTCAGTGTAATGATGACACAAAAATGAGGACATGAGTGCTTTGGGCAGCAACTCTCCTACATAAATACACTTGAACCCACTAGTGGTTTACCTCCATGGTCTTATTGGAATGACTTCTCAAATATAAAAGCTAGGAGCAATTTGATTAAATTTTTCCTCTCACTGACTATACTGCTAACCTAGACTAAAGCATTTCAGGAACTCTGAAAAGATAAAGCTAGAACCTGAGATTATGAATGACTTCTGGATTGACTGTGGTTGCTCTTATCTATATTGCCAAAGTTTGTGTGTACTCAATCTCACTTCTTCCTACTCTACAAAAGTGGATCTGGGGGGCAGCTAGGTGGTGCAGTGGATAGAGCACTGGCCCTGGAGTCAAGAGTACCTGAGTTCAAATCCGGCCTCAGATAATTAATAATTACCTAGCTGTGTGGCCTTGGGCAAGCTACTTAACCCTATTGCCTTGCAAAAACCTAAAGAAAAGAGTAGATCTGGATGAGAAGTGAGGCAAATGGTGCAGTCATATAATTTTAACTGGATTTGGAAAGTGGCAAGTACAAAATGGCCTTCCAAATCTGAAAATGCCTGTATGAAAACTGAATTATATTCTTCAGTTTGCATAATACACTATGATCTTTCAGAGAGACAAGGACTCTATCTTCCAAAACATGCAAAACCACATGATGAGGTTCTGCTTTATCTTTATCATATTATCATCTCTTCCTGGTCCTTTGTTCATTTGGAGAATAGGACTGGGAAATTCTCCAGTAGTTGCTCTGGCATTAGCTGTTCAATAAGCTAAATAAAACTCTGAGAGTGAGGAATACAAGATAAGTTTTTGAGAATATGAATGGACTCTTGTGAAGTGGAAGCCATGTGGTAGTGAGGGATCCCTATATAAGCAAATGATCACTAATGCTTTGTCAGTTTTATGAGATGTTACAATTGCATTATTCCCCAGGTTTTCAGTGTCTACAGTACCCCTTGGCTGACTAGATGAAAGACTTAAAGACATTTCACTGAGAATTAAAAGTAGAGGGGACATTAAATGAGTCCAGTGGCAATTACATTGGCTTCCATTCTTATCTAGGAGGCAGTCGGGTGTCAAAGTAGATAGAACATTGAGTTCATAGTCAGGAAGACCCAAGGGGAAATCCAGCCCAAGAAACTGTAAAGTAAGCTGTGTGACCTTGAGCATGTCATTTAACTACTCTCTGACTCAGTTTCCTCAACTATAAAACTATAATATTAGCATCTATCTCCCAATGTCATTTTAATGATCAAATGAGATATTTGTAAAGTACTTTCCTTCTACCCTCTTCCCCTTCCCTTTCTTTTCTCTTTTCCCCTTTTCCTTCCTTCTTTCTTTCCTTGATCTTCATAAATATTAGATCAGAGATTTACACCTCATGTTACAATGGAGATTTCCATTCACATGTGGTATTATCTTCGTATAAGCCATAGTCCCATATACATTTCTTCCACAAATTGAATTTGGTGGAGGCAGGGGTAGGGTAGAGAGAGAACTTGCTCTCAAGGTTACTTTTGTTATATGTAACTCCACCTTTATAGAATATAGCACCTATCTTTGTTTTTATGAACATCCTATGCTTTTTTAAATCATTCTCATCCATATTTATCAAGGTGCATTCATGCAAACAGTGCCACAACCAGTACATACAGTAAGTGTGACACAGATTTTGAGCAGTTTTAACTTTGCCATCCTCTAAACTTGAGGACAGAACAACTGATGGCAGATGTGCTGTCAATGGAAACCAGGATTTGGCAGATCAATCACTTTGGCAGAAAATCCTGTAGACCATAAATTTCAATGACACTCAGCATCAGCCAGGTCTTCTAGAGATGATTCACTAACAGGAAGTAAAAGATGCCTAGACTGAAGTTTTGTGTATGCTCTCTCAAGAGTTGCAGTCTCCTTGACACTCCTATTGAATCTCTTCACATCTGTAGTTTGTACCAGTTGGTCCATCTCTGCTGTGAGAGCTCAGATATCAGCCACATAGGCCTGTCTAAAACATGATATGTTTTTTGAGGTCATGTATGTATTACAACATCTTCTGTTATATCTAGCCCTATGAATACAAGCACAGGATCCCATAGGGAAATCAAAGTTTATTAGCCCCTGCCAATTTACTTTCACCCTTGAACAATAGCAATAATGATTTTGTCATATATTTGTCACCATCTCAAGTCTGTGAAGCTATATCTGTGGTCACAGACACACTAATCAAGGTGACTCAGTTCTTCCTCTTTTCATCAAATTTGACACTTCCAGAAATATGTAATTTTTCAGCTCTACATTTGCTATTCAACCTGATCTCTGACTGAGTTGCTCATTTATCTCATACTTCTTCACAGTACATTCTGTTGCAAATGTACAGATTTACCTTTTAATCAACCAGATTTACTTTTCAACCAATTAGAAAGAATACTAACCTAACTCTTGAAAAGAATCTCAGGTGTTCTGTATCACATCACCCACTAAGATGATTGGATTAATCTGTGATCCATATGTCACTATGGAATTCTACTCTAGTAAATCATTTAATTGGTTCATACAAAACATTTCACTTAATGCAAACTGGTTTTCTACTCCTGTTTTTTCACAAACATATTTCATACTGTGATTCTCCTTGTTGATAATTTCTCAGGCTTATTTGCAACACAGTGTCCTGGTAGAATAGAGGTGACTGTACTAAAAGAGAATTCAAATAACACTCCTCTTCTGGAAATCCTATATGTTTGAATACCAGGCCATCTAGTTGCTCTAAAATGCACACTTTTAGTATTACTAAGAAATCGATAGACTCTTCCCATTCTCGTAGGTACTAAGACATTTCAGTTATAGTTAACAATCAACTATTTGTGCTTCCCATTAGTTTCCAGATCAAAAGGTCCAAATTTGGCAGAATAGTGTCTATCTTTGACAAGTCCATCTCAATCCCAAATCATATCCATTGAACAGTTGCTTACCCCTAGTAAATGAAGATAGGCAGGACTATATAGTCTGAAAAAAACCACAGATTTATGGACCAAAGAAGCATCTTTTAAAATTAACTATACCTGGGATGCCTATGAGCCTAAGGAATAAAATATGAGAACTTGTATATAACTTGCATGTTGCAAAGTTAGTAGAAATCTTCTACTAATCATATCCCACGAAATGATAGCCCTTAGCCTTGGGTTCCAAAAAAGGCTTTCTAGGCAAAAGAGTGTGGGATGGGAAAGCAACAATATCTCAAATGGATAGCATGTTACCTTTGAAAAATAATGCTGCCTTGGACTGACTCTTTGTGTGAAACAAAGACTAAATATTTGAAATACTTCTGTCTCTCTGTCTCTCTATCTCTGTTTCTCTCTCTCTCTGTCCCTCTCTGTCTTTCTGTCTCTCTGTCTCTGTCTGTCTGTCTGTCTCTGTCTCTCTTTGTCTCTGTCTCTAGTTCTGTGAATGTAACAGTAAGGGGGAAAGGGGGTAAGAGAGAGACATCTCTGCCAAATTTGGACCTTTTGTTCTGGAACCAGATTACATTGTTCTGTGTAGTCCCTGAGGTCTGTTGCCTAATGAATTGCTGGCTTTGGCCTTTGAATGGTTTACTCATTACTTTCTCTGTGATTCCCTGGAATGAGACTTTGTGCTTGGACCATATTGTGCCTAGAGAGGAAAAGAATTAAGTGGGGGGGGGATATGATAGCTGCTTTCAAGTATTTGTTGAATTAAATGTTTTTCTCTCAGAGGGTAGAGATAGGATTAATGGATGGAAGTTATAAATTTCTTCTTGACATGAAGAAAGCCTTTCTAACAATTAGAGCAAATATTGTCATTTCACCATGATATTTTTTGCATCTGATCTTTTTATCACCCTACTTCATATCACTTGCCAAGAGGTTTATTACCATACCCTTCTAATTGATCTCCCTGACTCAAATCTCTCCTTACTCTAATCCTTCATACAGCTGCCAAAGTGATTTTTTCTAAAGAGAAATGATTATTTTTCTCATATTAAAAACAATTATTGAATTAGTATTAAAATTTTTTTTTTACTCTTCCTATTTCCTCATTTAGAAATCAGTCCATTAAAAGTTATTCAACCAGCATCTGAAGGACATTGCTGATAATGACATCAAATTAATTTTCTCCTCAATCTTTTGTAGATCTCACCCAAGTGGGGAAGCCCATTGTGTTTTACTCAGGCTTGATTGCCTTTGTCTAGATTGCCCAGGGCTGAGGGTGGTCTAGGAATAAAATGACAATCATGGCTCCCAGCTCTTCATTAGAATAGGCCCCTTCTCATTAGAATACAATATTTATAGTAATAATTATAATTTTACATTATAATCTATTATATTTATATTCTATTATTTATATTAGAATTTATTTATTTTATATTGTAATATTTACAATAATAGTAATTTATAATTTATTTATTTATAATATTTATATAATATTAATTGTTAACCTATCAAAGTTGATTGCTGCCTAGGAACACCCACTCTTCCAAGGGCATATAAGCATCAAGAAGCTGCCATGGTATGCCTTTGGTTTATGAAAAACAGTCAAATTTCCATTCAGTAATTATATTTGTCATATTAATAAAGTGATTAATTATTCAGAAATTATATATTTCAAACATATATATATATCACATCTAAACAGTAAATTTCAGTGACTTCCTATTGCCTCCAAGACAAAAAATTTTCCTTTCTTTGGTTTTTGAAAGTCATCACAACCTGGTTCCAATTTATATATTATTTATCTTTCTACACTTTATGGTCAGTCAGTTAATCAATAAGCGTTTATTAAGCACCTATTTTGTGCCAGGCTAAGCATAGGGGACACAAAAAAAGATAGTCTCTGCTCTAAGGAACTTAAAAAGGAGCTCATAGTTTAATGGAAGAGATGAAATGGAAAAAAAATCCATGAAAAGGAAGATAGAAACAGGATCATATGGAAATAATGAATAGAGCCATGGCATTCAAACTCAATGGGATTGGGAAAAGTTTCCTATGGAAGGGGAGAGTTTAGCTGGGACTTGAAGGAGGCCAGGGAGACTAGAAGACTGAAATGAGGAGGGAGAGCATATTAGGCATGGAGGACAGACTGAGAAAATGCCCAGAGCTAAGAGATGGTTTTGAGCACTCGCTTAAGAAAGAAAAGACTGATCGCATGTGTGTGTGCTTGCATGTGTGTATGTGTGTGTGTGTGAATGAATAAGAAAACTGTTAAGGTGAGGGATGGGGTGGGGTGGGAGAGAACTAGGTTTTGAAGGGCTGTGAACACCAGAGGATTTTATATTTATTTTATATTTAATATATTTAATATTTATATGTAATACTAGGAGTAATTCAGTCAAAATGGCTCCATTGTTCCATATATATGTATGGAACATATATATATATATATTTCTATATATATATCTATATCTATATCTATATATATATATATATATATATATAACACTTTACCTCACATCTGTTCATTTGCAAGGACATCCCCATTTCTAAACTGCATTCCTATGTCATCACCCCCTCTTAGAATCCCATGTTCCTCCTTCTACAGGAAATCTTTGCTGATCTGTCCACTATTATTGCCTCTCCTATTTCTTGGTAAAGTTTTGTGTTTAGAGTTGTGTGTGTGTGTGTGTGTGTGTGTGTGTGTGTGTGTGTGTGTATGTGTATGTATGTGCACACACACACACACACACACACACATATATATATATACATATATATATGTATATATATATATGTATCTGTGTTTGTATTATCTTTTCCAAGAAAATGTAAGCTACTTGAGTACAAGGATGGTTTTGGTTTGTCCTCACACAATATCTTGTACCTAGCAGCTGCTAAATAAAGATTGATTGATAATTGAATTGGAGACTTGATTCCTAAATGGCGATATTGCAGAGCGTGTATTTATTCAGGTAAGGATGGGACTTAATGTCTTGGGGGATCTCCTTTAAACCTGAAGATGTGTTGACTTTTTATTAATTGTTAATCACCTATGAATCCTTGGCATATGAAATTTATATCCACCTGTCCCCTGCCCCAACTGAAGATATGGCATTATTACCTGGAAGAGCTAGGCCATCTGGCCATCTAGCACACACCAATACACTCACTGATGCCACCTTTGCCAGTGAAAAACCTCAGGGTCCTGATTCAGGAAAAAATAAGATCTGAAATATGACTTGAAGACTCAGAATGATAAATCTACAAGGGAGGTACTTCAATGGGAGCCCAAAAGAGGTGGCTAGTAATGAAGTAATTGGGAGTAAACTGATGGGTTGGAGTCAAATTGTCCATTTAAAAATTTGACTTAACAGAATTTTTGGCCTAGGAAGCAGGAAAAAATTTACAAGTCATTTAAACTCCATTTAAGCTCCATATTTTTTAAAAATAATAATACATAGATCATTCTTCACTAACATTCTTTTAAGATGCCCCCTTAGAATGTAGAGATACATTTGGATTCTCTAAAACAATGACACTGATATAGAAACAATCTTTAGAAGGTGTCCTACTAATCTAAAAAACCCACAATGGTTTTTGAAATTGCTATCTGAGGACTAGCTTAGCTAAGTACAGAGACTCATTACCAAAAATCTGTCAACAGAATGATAAATTTTATCGACTACAGTAACTCTCAAAGAATTGAATGGGGAGGAATTGTTACTTGCATTAGTGAAGAGAGTACCCCCACTGACAAGATCGTTAATCCTTTAAGTAAATATTGAAATATATAGGTCAAATTATGGTTAATTTCAAGACTTTTCATATGGTTTTCAGCTAGCATGTAAAAAAGCTAATGGATTTAACTTCACCAATTCCTTTTTGTCCTTTATGTGAGCATCAGGGAAATTAAATTTCCAAACTGATATAAACCATGGATTTGATTGTATTTGTATTGGGAGGGGTGGTGATAGAACAGCTGTGTAAGTAGCAGAGCAATGTATTGTTAATATGAAGATTAAAACCTAAAACTACTCCAGAATCACTGATAAGCCTATGCATCTGACAGAAGAAAGGACATGAGCTAAGCAAGGATCTATTGGAGACTGATGGGAACAGGAAGAAGAAACCAATATAAGCATTTCTGTGGTAAATGGGAAATAAAAGAATCCTCTAATTAGTCATCTACTCCTCTAATTATTTTAGATGAGGAAACTGAATTCCAAAGAAATTAAGTGATTCTCCTAAGTTATCAATGCTATTTAAAGCTAGGACCTCAACTCAGACTTCTTCTTCAATCATCTTTTTACTATAACAAATTGTCTTTCATTTTGCCCTTATCCTTCTCGGGTGGAGTGTAAGTAAGGATCCTCAAAAGTTTCCATCTTTAAGCCCATTTTCTGAAACTGTGTCCATACTATACCAAATTACTTGGTGCAAAGCTACAGTGGAAGTAGTAATAACTCACAGTACCATAGTATTTGAAGATTTAGAGAAATTTATATCCATCACCTCTGTAAGGTAGCTAATTCAGATATTATCATGTCTATTTTAAACATATAAGAAAACTGAGCTTTAGTTAGTGATTTGTCCAGGGGCAGACAACTAATAAATGTCAGAATTAGAATGCCAACCAATATCTTAAGCCCATGTCAAATACTGTTTCCATTATAATACACTTTCTCAAGCTCCAAAGAATGAACAATTTTCTAGGAGGAGAGATGGTATCCTATCCCCATCAGTTAAAGCAGTGGTAGTCAGCCATGACTTCCTATCAGGATAGGCAGAGTTTGAGTAAAGCATATTATATAGCTCCAGTGTGAAGCAAATTGACATTCATATTTTGACAACAGGGGAAAGGGAGTCAAGGTGGTAGATTAAGAGAGAGAGCATTTTTACCAAGCTCATCCAAAGTATCTTCTCTATAGCAATCTAGAAAATTTTCCAGATTGAATTCTGATCAAGAAAACTAATGAAACATCACAGTGAGTCATTTTTTTAGCTAATGGCAGCATAGGAGGATAGACATAGGGTTGGGGTTGACAGGAATGTAGTGCAGGGAGGAAGCAGAAGCAATGGAGAGGAGCATTTTAGCACATAGGAATAGTAAAGGGTCTGAGATTGAACACAACAGCTAGAAGTACTGGGGTAGAAAGAGATTTCAGGTTATGCCTGGAATAGTAATGGGTACCAGCAGACAACTTTGATGCTCATTATTCAGTTCCAGGCCATCATTCCAGAATAGAGAGGATGGGTCTAAGTTACAAGGGAAACTCAGTTCTAAGTTCTAGTCCTACACAGAAGCCTATGGTCAAAAAACTAGATCAAGAAACCAGTATGGAAGGAGAGTCAGTTTTTTTTTCTGAACCTGTAGAACTTCTCAGTGAACTAACAGTGACTGAGTCCAGCAGCAGCAGTCCACTGAAAATCAACGGCTCACAATCCAACCAATGCAAAGTTAAGTGAGGAAGTTGCAGAGTTGATACCAGGACATCAGTGAACAAATGTTTCACCAAATTACACCACCTTAGAACCACTGAAAATTAGCGGATCCCTAGATTAAGCTGTGGAAACAGCAGAAGAACATTAAAATGGAGAAGCTCAGTTCATACATCCTTCTCTCCCATACATCAGAACTGATCAGAGGCCAGCATTAACCTAAAGTCCAAACTTAAGAAGTAGGTTTGAATAATGAGTAACTAAAAAATAGACTCTAATCATAAAGAGCTACTATGGTGACAGAGAAACTCATGACACAAACATAGAAGACAATGACTTAAAAACATCCAGAAGCAAAATCTCAGACTGAATAAAAACCCATCACAAATTCTTAAAAGAGTTAAAGAAAGAAGATGGCGACAAGAAGGGATCGAGTCTTAGGAGCTCTCTGACAAAATTCATCAGCTAAGGACTCTAACTAAACTTTCGAGAGACAGAAGCCACAAAGGGACCAGTGAGGCAGTTCTCCTACTCAAGGTAACCTGGAAAAGAGCAAAAAGCCTCTGCTCCCCGGGATCGGAGAGGTGGCCTGCCAGAGGGGTGGCCCGCCAGAGCCAAAGAACTTCAGCCCCAGGGCACTGGGAGTCTCAGCTCACAGCAGCAGGTGAGTCTCCTGAGCTGCACCCTGAGGAGCACCGGGCACAAAGTGGGGGAACAGCGGGGGACCTCTGCCAGAGTGAGCACGTGGAGCCCAGCCCTCAGGGCACACAACGAGCAGCATGATCTTTCCCCAGCCCTGATCCTGGAAACAGAAGCAGGCAGAGGCAGTAAGCAGGAGCCCCCAGGGCATGAGCCCATTGAGCTGAGGGAGGGGAGTGAAGAGAGACTGTGAGATCCGTCCTCTGCCCCTGGAACAGGACTCTGGGGCTCTGACCACATTCAGATCCTGATCGCAGTCTAGGCCCCCACATAGAACAGCAGGACCCCCCCCCCCCCCCAACCTCAACCCTGTGGCAGAGGGAGGCGCTTATGGTCATTCACAGACCAGGAGGGAGGACAGAGCCTCACACATTGAGACCCTTGTGGGAGTGTCACAAAAGCTCAGGAAGTACCCCCAAACCAGGCCCAGGCTGGGAAAATGAGCAAGCAAAAAAACAAAAGCAAGACTATTGAGAAATATTTTGCAAATGAGCCCAAGAAGGATCAAAATACTCAATCTGAAGATGAGGAAGCACAAGTTCCTGCCTCTAAAGACTCCAAGAAAAACAGAAATTGGGCTCAGGCTATGACAGAGCTCAAAAAAGACTTTGAAAATCAAATGAGGGAGTTGGAAGACAAACTGGGAAAAGAAAGGAGAGAGATGCAGGAAAAACATGAAAATGAAGTCAGCAGCTTAGTCAAGGAAATCCAAAAAAATGCTGAAGAAAACAGCATGCTAAAAACCAGCTTAGGTCAAATGGATAAAACAGTTCAAAAAGTTATTGAGGAGAAGAATGCTTTAAAAAGCAAAATTGGCCAGATGGAAAAAGAGATAAGAAAACTCTCCGAGGAGAACAAATCCTTCAGACAAAGAATAGAATTCAGGGAGATTGATGAATTTAACAGAAATCAGGAATCAATACTTCAAAACCAAAAAAATGAAAAATTAGAAGAAAATGTGAAATATCTCATTGAAAAAACAACTGATATGGAAAACAGACTTAGGAAAGATAATTTAAAAATTATTGGAATACCTGAAAGTCATGATCAGGAGAAGACCCTTGACATCATTTTCAAAGAATTACTACAGGAAAATTGCCCTGATATTCTAGAAGCAGAGGGCAAAATAGAAATGGAGAGAATCCACTGATCCCCCAGAGAAAGAGATCCCAAAAAACCAACCCCTAGGAATATTATAGCCAAGTTCCAGAACTCCCAATTCAAAGAGAAAATATTACAAGCAGCCAGAAGGACACAGTTCAAATATTGAGGAGCTGCAGTCAGGATCACACAGGACTTAGCAGCAGCTACATTGGAAGCTCATAGGGCTTGGAATACAATATACTGGAAGGCAAAAGAGCTTAGAATGCAGCCAAGAATGAACTACCCAGCAAGGCTGAATGTCCTCTTCCAGGGAAAAAGATGGACTTTCAATGAACTAGGGGAATTTCAAAGGTTCCTTTTGGAATGGCCAGAGCTGAACAGAAGGTTTGATCTTCAGATACAGGACTCAGGTGAAGCATGGAGATTGGAGGAGAGGGGGGAAATATGAGGGACTTAATGAGGATGAACTTCATGTATTCCTGCATAGAAAAATGACACTGATAATATATGAACCTTCTCAGTTAATAGAGCAGGTAGAGAGAGCTTTTATAGTTGAAGCACAAGAGAAAGCTGAATTCTAAGATAAAATATGGTGTAAAAATGGAGTCAATAGAAAAAAAGGGAAATGGAATGGGAGAAAGAAAAAGGAGAGGGGGAATAGTCCAAGATATTTCACATAAGATTTTTTTTATTACAATGAGCTATTGCAATGATATGGAAGTGGGGAGGCAAGGGGGAATGAGGGAACCTTTGCTCTCATCAGAGATGGCTAGGAGAGGAAACAGCATATATACTCAATGGGGTATAGACATCTGGAGTAAGAAGGAGCAGGGAGCAGGGGGAAGGGGTGGGGATGTGAATAAAGGAGGAGAGGATGGACCATGGGGGGAGAGTGGCCAGATATAACACATTTTCTTTCTTACTTCTTGCAAGGGGCTGGGATTGGAAGGCCTGCCCAGGACCACAGGGCCAGGTGGATTCTGGGCCTAAGGGGTGGTATGGGGGCTCAGGGTTTCTTGGCCCCAGGACCAGGGATCTGTCTGCTGCACCACTCAGCTACCCTACAGCAGTATCAGAGTGAAAGGAGAGAGAAAATAGAGTACATAGTAGTGGAGAAATAAGAAAGGAGGGAGTTGTGATCAGCAATGGCAATGGTGGAAAAATATGGAAATAACTTTTGTGATGGACTTATCATAAAGAATGAGATCCACCCATGACAGAGTTGTTGGTGTTGGAACAAAGACTCAAGCACTTTTTTTGTTATTATTATTTGGGGGAGGGTACAGGGCAGGTGGGGCTGGATGGCCTGCCTGGGGCCACATAGCAGGGTGATCTTTGGGTGTCTGGGGCCGGATTTGGACCCAGGTGCTCCTGGCTCAATGGCCAATGCTCTGTCTTCCACCCAGCCACCCCTACTATTATTACTATTTTATTTTATTTTGGGTCTTTTTTTCTTTCTTTTTTTTTTTGGTTCTTGCAGGGCAGTGGGGATTGGGTGGCTTGCATGTCACACGACTGGGTGATTGTTGGGTTTACAAGGCTGGATATGGACTCGGGTGCTCATGGCTCCAAGGCTGGTGCTTTGTCCATTGCGACAACTGGCCATACCTACAATTATTACTATTATTACTTTTTTTTTATTTTAATTTTTTTCCTCTCCCCTTTACTTTTTTCGCCCAAGCAAGTCTATCTATATTCATGGGGGAGGAGGGGTATTTTGTTTACTTGTAACAAGAATATTTTATTAATGTAAAAAAACATTTGTACAAATTGAGAATAAAAAATAAATTAAAAAATAAAAAAAGAGTTAAAGAAAGCTATTAAAAAGAGAAAAAACATAATTTAAAAACCAAATGAGAGCAGTAGAGGGAAAATGGGACATATGCAAGAAAGTTATAAAAGATTGTAAAAAGAAAAAAGTTTTGTAAAAGAAATACTGAAGAAAATAACCTTTTAAAATTATAATCGACAAAATAAAAGCTAATGACTCCAAGGGGCATTAAGAAATGACAAAGATAGAAAAATTGAAGAAAATGTGAAATATCATGGAATAACAATTAAATTAGAAAAAAGATCAAGGAGAGATAATTTAAGAATAAATGAATTACATCAAAACCTTGAATAGACAAAAGAGTCTAGACATTTTATTTCAAGAAATCATGAAGGAAAACTGCCAACATATCCAAGAACCTGAAAGCAAAGTAGAAAGCTAAAGAATCCACTAGCACATTTTGAAAGAAATCCCAAAATGTAACTCCTGGAATTTTATAACCTAAATCCAGAACTCTCAGGGAGAAAATACCAAAATTAACAGAAAAGAAAGAATTCAAGGACTAACAAACCACAGTCCATTATCACACAAGATTTGGCAGACATCACTTTAAAGAAACAGAGGACTTGTAATATGATATTCCAGAAGGTTGTATTCCATAAAGCCAAAACTCAGCAAAATTGAGTATAATTCTACAGGGGAAATGGATAATTGATGGAATAGAAGACTTTTTCATAATTTCTGATGAAAAGCCCAAGCTTAGAAAATTTGACATTCAAACATAGGACTCAATAGAAATATAAAAAGGGAAACATAAGGGAAAAACAATAAAGGACTAAACAAGGTTAATCTGTTTACATTCTAACATGAGGCAAAGGTTTTATATATATATATATATATATATATATATATATATATATATATATATATATATATATATAAATGCAGCTAGGTGACACAAGAGATAGAACACTGAGCTTGAAATCAGCAAGACACATCTCTATGAGTTTAAATTTTCTCAAGATACTTAGTGGCTGGACAAATTGCTTATTTCTGTTTACTTCAGTTTCCTCTGCCAAGAAAACCCCCCCAAAATGGAGTCATGAGTTGGACACGACATAACAACATAACAGCAACACATGTAAATTTTCAGAACTCTATCACCACTGGGGATCTAATTAGAAAAAGTCTAATTAGACAGAGGGCCTGGTTGTGATTTTGTTATATTGAGATGAGCCAGAAAGAATAGAATAGAATAGAATAGCGGGGAAGAGGAATAGATGAGAGAGAGGGGAAGATAGAGGAAGAATGGGGAAAATTACCTTATATAAGGCAGACAAGGAAGAGTTTATACAATGGAAATGGGGGGGGGGAGGAGTGGGTCACACTTGAATATCACTCTTATCTGAACTGGTTGAAATAAGGAAGAATAAACATACATACACAGCTGGGTTCAGTAATTCATTTTACCTAACAGGGAAGCAGGAGGGAAAGGGATTAGGAGATAAAGCGACAGGATTAAAAAGAGAAGGAAGAGTATAAAAAAATAGGATGGAGGGAAATAAACAGCTATCAATCATAACTGTTAATTATGAATGAGATGAATCCATCCTCAAAATGGAAGAGGATAGCAAAATGGATTAGAATCTAGAATCCAACAATATGTTGTTTACAAGGAAAAAGCACCCTTGACATAGAAATATATACAGAATTAAAATAAAGAGCCTTCTCAGAATCTATTATGTTTCAGCAGAAGTAAAAAAGTCAGGGAGAACAATCATCATCTCAGACAAAACAAAAGCAAAAATAAACTTGATGAAAAGAGATAAACAGGAAAACTGAGTTTTCCTAAAAGGTACCATAAACAATGAATTGATATAAGTATAGAATCAACTGCCGGATCAACCCACTCTGAAAGAGGGTTATTGGTCATGGAAATGTTACCCTTTCTTTGAGATGTCTTTGAGAAGTGGAAGCAGAATGAACAAATGAACCAAGTGGTATCTCTTCTTTAGAACATTTGACTTATAAAAGTAAAGTTCTCCAAGTCTAAAAAATTGCCTAAGGCACTGTTTTATTTTGTTTAACTTAAGAGGTATTCAGACATTTATGTTGTTCTAAGTTCTTTGCCAAAGTGTATTAATAAGTGTATGACATTACTATTATGACAAAAACAGCTTGGATTTCTAGAGAACTAGACTTACCAACTACTTTTCCAAAACAACCTCCCTATGAGATATGTAGTGGAAGAATTAAAAATAATTTCAATATATAAGTATCATTCCATTTTTTTATAAATGAGGAAATTGAGACTTAGAGAGACTAAGTGACCATTCCAGCAACTAAATTGATTTTTGAGTAACTTTAATGATTTTCTGAATTTGTGTAATATCCTGGGTCCTGCAAATGGATAGCATTGCTGATATGATTCTAGGTAGAAGATGGTGATTAGGCCAATTTAATTTACACAGATATAAGTGACAAATCAAAGCATGGTGTTGTTTTTGTTATTTTGGGGGGTGATGGAGGCCTTTCTGTCTTCTCAACACAAATTTGTGGGTCAGAAAACTGACCATTGAAGCTACATGGACATATTCTACACTCAACATTGAATAAATAGAACAGATTTGCTGCAGAGGTCTGCTATAAGGTCTTACTTTAAATTTTTTTCTGTTTCCCACCCATACACTGTTAAAGTTTGTTTTCATAGACAGGATACTAAATTTTCATGTTTTTTTCCTCTATCTTTTTCAAGGAGTAACCATTCTCTTGAATGAGTTATCAATGCACCCTCATTTTAGAAAAAAACCCTCTCAAATGGCCACTACCTCATTTTATTTCATTGTTTTCTCCTTTCCCTGGATTACACTTGTATATCCTAGGCTGCAAAAGAGAGTAATCAATTAAAATTTTCTCTCTTTGTAATTAAAGGATACCATCTTTGTTGTTGCAGTTCCCCTCTAATTTCAATCTGTCATGCTTTGAATGGAAAACTTTCATTTTTTCTTCAGTTAATGCAGATTATTAGCACAAAAATCTTCAATACTTTCATGGATTACTGGTTTCATTTATCTCAGTACTTCATCAGGAAACTCTTTTTTTCCTCTGGAGAAATGAATTGACTGTATTTATTAAGTCATGATACTCATTTTTTATTCATATCTAACACATATGCTGAGGTTTTTTTAGTGTAATTCAGTTAGTAAATTTTCTTCTTAATTTTGAAAAACATATTGGGAGAAAAGTCCTCTGAAATTTCTCTTCTAAACCTTTCATTTTTCTGTTTTTGGGGGGGTTACTATGGCCAAATAATTTATCACTTAGTCCTTAACCTGCTGGTGATGAATCTTTGTCACTTAGGCCAATCTTTGGATAGTATAATCTGTTACTGGAATCAGATTCAAAACTTTTCAGGTGTGGCAGAGTCTTCCAGAGATTGCACTTGTTCTCTGGGCACATTGGCTCTTTTAATAGAACCAGGGAGGAAAGTGGGACTTTCATTTTCTATTTGTATCATCGGCCTCTTGCACTGGACAATAATAGGAATAGATGTCTAATAAGTCCTTGATGGCTGACTGAAGAAATGACAGTCAGTTTCTGAGAGCAAAGATGATCTTCACACCATGAAGAAGAGACACAAAGACAAGTAGGAATGTATGATAATGGGTAAGACGACTACAAATTGTTTGGGTAGGAATGTACATCTCTAGCTATTCTCTTTTAGTGTGGGCATAAAGGAAAAGACTGAGATTTAGAATAGGAGACTTATTATAAAGTTGTAGTTAAATATTGATTATGGTAATAATATTATGAATGAAAGATTAAAAAAGTTTTCATTATTATCTGGACTATGATATCCTATGATGAAAGGCATGCACTGTATTGAAAAAAGAAGGCACTTCAATACAGACATTTGTCTATATAACTTTTCATTACTATTTCATAAACTGTTAAATGGACTTGAATGAGATCAACATTGAGAATGTGATACTGGGAAAGAATGGACCAAATAATATCAAAGTTGTCCATGTGTATCTGAGAGTGGAATATGGCCAACAAACTTCTTCTGATTGCTGTCTCCAATATTGGGGAGTTCTGGCTCATTTAGTGGCTGTTGGTTCAGACTTAACATGGATGGATCTAACACCTTAGGACATATCTAGAAGTGAACTAGTCTCCTTGGTCATTTGGGAGCATATAATCAAATGCTAGGTGGCTCAGTGGAAAGAGTATCAGACTTGGAATCATAAAGATTCATCTTCCTAAGTTAAAATCTGATCTCAGATATTTGCTAGCTATGTGACTTTGGGAAGTCACTTAACCTTATTTGTCTCAATTTCTTTATCTGTAAAATGAGTTGAAGAAGTAAATGACAAAACATTCCAGGATCTCTGCTAAGAAAACCCCAAAAGAGCCCTGCCATTTCAGAGCTAATAGCAGAGTGTACATTGCAGGATTGGAGTGGTAATCAAATCAAAGGGACTAGTTTCTTCAAGCTCATCTGGGAGTGATTCCGATACAAAATTGACAAAAAAGGCAAAGAGAAAAAGCAAGTTCTTCTGGAAGATAAAGAAAAAAGAAAGAATAAAGTTCTAAAGTGCCAGCTTCATCTAAGCAAAACAGCAGCTGAGATGATCATATGTTCCAGATTGGAAAAATGAGATATATCAATATTCAAAACTTTAAAGAAGAAGTCTTAATTGATATTAGAGAATATTGGGTGGGTCAGGAAGGTGAAATGAAACCTGGTAGGAAAGGTATTTCTTTAAATCTAGAAAAATGTAGCCAGGTGAAGGAATAGATTTCTGACATTATGTGGTAAGAAAACTGTAAAATCAGAGGCATATGAAACCTGTACTATTTTAGTTGTTTTAATCAGTCTTTTTACATTGGTTTTTACATTTGTTATCTAAACAATTTGTTTTTCAAGCTATTGTATGTTTGGGTTGCAAATCAATTTATAAGATGAATCCTTTTTTTAAAAAAATGTGCTTTTAAAGTATATTCTAGGGCGGCTAGGTGGCGTAGTGGATAAAGCACCGACCTTTGAGTCAGGAGTACCTGGGTTCAAATCCGGTCTCAGACACTTAATAATTACCTAGCTGTGTGGCCTTGGGCAAGCCACTTAACCCCATTTGCTTTGCAAAAACCTAAAAAAAAAAATAAATAAAAATAAAAAAAATAAAAAAGTATATTCTGAGAGATGCTAGTTGTCTATATTTTATCAAAAAAGGAATGCTTTGCACCTACCCCTTGATGTGAAATAAAATCATGTAATAAAATCTAAAAAAAATATAAAAAAGTCTAAATAAGTTCATGAAGAAGTGAAAATGACTGAACATAACAATTGAGTGCTTGGTCACATTTTCCTGGGACTTCTTTAGACTTTTCTGGGCTCACTTTTTCAATCCCCATCTTCTGGAGAAGGTCCAAAATTAATCTCATTAACAGTGACAATGATTTTATCTGTTTACTCAAAGACAGCGGTTCTTAAGGTAGAGTTTGCAAGGAAGATCAAAGTCTGTTACAAAAGAGAAGTCTTTTTTAAAATATCACTTGTCCTCAGTTTTGGGATATGGCCTCCATTAAAACCCTACCTATACACTTCATCCTTGTATAGCGGTAACCCTCTCCTTTTCTTGAAGCCTCTGCCAATAGAGTCCAAATTCCAGTCTCAAAAGTGATTGAGGACTTGTTGACAGATAGAACCTTTATCATCGGAAGAACACCTAAGTTATATTTGAAAAGACTCATCACCAGAGAGTTGATTATCATGTGACCTTTTTTTTTTGGTCATGGCAACTCATTAACTTGCTTACTAAGTTATTGTAATGTTTTGGTCTTAATTGATTAGAAGACCCACATTATTGAAATGACAAATATTGGCAATATTGAGGTAGGTATTGGGATCTATATTAAATGATACAAAATAATTAATTTTTAAAAGAATAATACAAATATTTATCTAGATAAGAAGTTCTGTAAGGTATTCAGGCTTCTTTGCCACATAATAGAAAGTCATTTGCTATTCTAAATGGTTTTCAGTTCAATACATCATTAATAATTTCTCTGAAATTTCTTTTCTTGTGACATGGGATTTTTGACAACATCATGCATACTATATTCTGTTATGGAGTCAGGAGGGGGAATATTTTGCCCTTGTTATGACTCAGTTAAAGGGTTTATTGTGTATAATGAACTAGCATTCTTGAAGTGGAAGATCCCTTGGGCATAACTGAATGTTTGCAATATCCCTGACAAATTGGCATCCAGTGTCTTTTTGAAGATTTTAGTTACAGGTATTTTCATTTAAGAAAGTCCATTTCACTCTTGGGCACTTACTGTTTATTTATTTATTTATTTTTATGTTTTTGCAAGGCAAATGGGGTTAAGTGGCTTGCCCAAGGCCACTCAGCTAGGTAATTATTAAGTGTCTGAGACCAGATTTGAACCCAGGTACTCCTGACTCCAGGGCTGGTGCTTTATCCACTGTGCCACCTAGCCGCCCCCACTTACTGTTTATTAAGAAAGTTTTGCTTTCTATACATCTAAGCATAAGTTCACTCTCTCCTCTCCCTACTTCCTAGTGGTGTCAGAGGTCATTTTTCTTCCCTCTCCTGCTTTTGGATTTAGAGTCAGTACTCTGATTATTAGCTGCATGATCATGGGCTATTCATATAACCTTTCTGAACAAAGAGCAAATAGGTCATATTGGCTGGAACAATATGAAAGTGAAGCCTTCCAGTAATAAGAAACCCACCACATCATTCCATTGTTGGACAGCTGTAGTCATTAGGAAGTTTTTCCTTTCATTGAGCCAAAACCGACTGCTCTTCAACTTCTACCCACTCTTGTCACAATACTATTTCATATCAGGCCAATATGAATGGACAAGCCAAGTTATATGAATTAATATGCCCACCCCAACCACAGCATTTGCCTCAAAATGTTTAATTGAATATATTTCAAAATGAACTCTGATTATAACCTAAAAATATACCAGATATCCTGCTTTACAGAACTGATGCATTCTAACAAACATGTCTAGAAATGAACGCTCTTGTAAAATGAGCAGTGTTTTATTTATTTCTTCAGAAAGGCAACCCCAGAAAAATCTTGTTAAATTACTGCTTTATTTGTAGATTAGAGAAGACATCAGAGTGCTTATACAAGATGGTTAGACTAAATTTTTGAGGTGGACTGGGAAAAAAATGATGGTTATGGACTCTGGAATTAACACCTGGAAAAACATTATTGTGGAATTAGAACCTCCATGGGAATACTGGCACTGATTTTTTGAGCTCCTGAGGATTTCCTCCCCCTTCTCTTTTTTAATTTAATTTTTATGGTTCAAGTTTTGGGGCCAGCTTGAAGAACTCTCATTTAAGACATAAATCACATTTTAACCTATCGTTGGGTTAAAAAAATAACATTATGACTTAAATGAGTACTGATTTTGATACCAAAGTTTCAAGTCTGAATGTTCACCCTATTAGGCATAAGTAGAAAGGCAAGGAGGGCAAGAAAGGAGATATCTATTGAAATTTTGCAAATTATCATCCTGGAAAATGTACATTAAGGATTGAATGCACCCCCAACCTTCACTTTGACTAGTTGATCTGAGTGTACATCACATAATCCAGTGTGGAATAGATTGATATGTAGAACTGAGATAAAGGTGGGTGTACTGGGGTACATCAGTAAATCTTGAATTGAATCTCCCTTCTTCTTTTGCTCTCTTATCAAATCAATTAATTGTTCAATCCCATCAATTCTATTTTCACTCTATCTTCCACTTCTAATCCAGGTTTTACTCTCCTCCCTCAATAGCCTTCCCTCAATGGACCTAACTGGGCTCTTTAACTCTAGCCTTTCCCTCTCTAAATTCATCCTCTATAAAGTTGGAAAAATGCTCTTTCTAATGCCTTGACTATGTTATACTCCTATTTAAATGTCTTCAATAACTTCCCATTAATCTAGATGATAAGTGACTTTCTCAACAACTGAATTATAATACATTTTCTATCCTCATAGCATACTGTATTTATTTGTGTAATTACATATAAGACATATTAGACCATTAATACTTTCCAAATCCTATGCTGTAGCCTTTCCTATATTGTCAAATTCAAACAGTCTGTATCTTATGCTAGGAATGCATTTTGTACTAATTGCTGCTGAAGTCATTCTTTTCCCTCAAGTTCTAATGCAGATGCCACCTCCTTTAAGAATACTTCCCTGAGAGGCAGGTAGGTGGGCAGTGGATAGAGTACCAGCCCTGGAGTTGGGAGTACCTGAGTTCAAATTTGGCATCAGACACTTAATAATTACCTAGCTGTGTGGCCTTGGATAAGCCACTTAACCCCATTTGCCTTGCAAAAACCTAAAAAAAAGAGAATAATTTCCTGAACTGATGAAAAAAAATGTAATGGAAGATAGCCTAGTTCTACCAGATCTAAAACTATACTATAACATGACAGTCTCAAAACTACCTGGTACTGGTTAAGAAATAGAGTAATGGATCAGTGGATTAGAATAGGTTTAAAAGAAACAGTAGTAAATGACTACAGCAATCTACTGTTTGACAAACCCAAGCACATCAGCTTCTAGGATAAGAACTCACTATTTGACAAAAATTGTTGGGAAAACTGGAAAATAGTAGACAAAAATTAGGCATAGACCCATCTCATACCAAAATAAAGTCAAAATGGGTACAGGATTTAGACACAAAGAACAACAACATAAATAAATTAATAGATCAAGAAAAACTCTATCAGATCTTTGAAAAGGGGACAAATTTACAACTAAACAAGAAATATAAACCACAAAATGAAAAATCTTGACTATATTAAATTAAAAATATTTTGCACTGATAAAATCAAAATTAGAAGGAAAGTAGAAATCTGGGAAATAATCTTCACAACTAGAAGTTCTGATAAAAGTCTCAATTCTAAAATATATAGAGAATTGCATCAAATTTATAAGGTTAGAAGCCATTCCCCAATTGATAAATGGTCAAAGGATATAAATAGATAGTTTTCAAATGAAGAAATTAAAGTTATATATAATCATATGAAAAAATGCTCCAAATCATTATTGATTAGAAAAATGCAAATTAAAATAACAATGAGGCATCACCTCATACCTATCAGAATTTCTAAGATCCATGTTAGAGAGGTTGTGGGAGGATTGTGACATTGATGCACTACTAGTGGAGTTGTGAATGGATCCAACCATTCTGGAGAGCAATATGGAACTATGCCCATAGAGCAATAAAAATGTTCATTCCCTTTGATCCAGCAATTCCAATTCTAGGACTATATCCAGACAAAATCATAAAAAAATGGGAAAAGTCCTACATATTCCAAAATATGCATAGCAGCTCTTTTGTAGTGGCAAAGAATTAGAAATTGAGGGGATGTCCATCATTTGGGGAATGGCTAAACAAGTTATGGTATATATAAACATTATGGAATATTATTATTTTATATTAGACCATAAATAGTTGGACTCTAGAGAAGCATGGAATGAGTTACAGTATCTGATGCTGAGACAAGGGAGAAGAACCAAGAGGATGATGTACACATTAACAACAACATTGTGAGATGATCAACTTTGATGAAAATAGCTCCTCTCAGTAGTTCAGAGAGCTAGGACAACTATATTATACCAGCTATAGACAATGCTATCCCCATCCAGAGGAAAACAAAACAAAACAAAACAAAACAAAACAAAACAAAACAAAATCTTTCAGAATCTGACGAACACTCTATAAAAATTATCTTACGTATTTCTTTCCCTTAATCCTAATTCTTCATACTGAAAATGACTAATTTGTAAACATGTTTATCAAAAATATATATGTACAGTGTTAACCTGACTGTTTGCCACTGAGGGGAGGGGGTTGAGAAGGGTGGGTGGAAGGAAATTTTTGTAACTTAAAAATATACAAGTGTATGTGGATGAATAATTGAAAAACTTTTATAACATATATTTGGAAAAAATTTCATTATATGTATATGGAAAATGATTTCCATACCTCTTTCCCTTTTTCTGTGATTCCTTTTCACCATCAATATTATGTACCTGGAATTATACTTGTGTATGTAACATCTTTATTTTTTTGCAAAGTTCCTTGGGAGTGGTGACTGTGTCATTTTTTATCTTTATCCAGTGTTGTTTAAAGTATCTTTCACATAGTAGACACCTGAGAGATCTCGAATTAATTAAACTTGATTTTTGTATGACAATGTAGTATGAACAAAGACTACCTGAATTAACCTGAGTACCGGAAATGCATTGTGGTAGCCTCCACAAGACTTAATGGAATGTAGGATAACAAAACACATAAACAATATGATCTCATTGGGCAGATATTCATTGGGCAGAATTTGATTGGATTCTCAGAATTTCCAGTTATTTGTATGATCCCAGACAACTCATTTAGGCTTTTTGTGACTTGCTTTACAAATCTGTATAATTGGGAAAATATCTGAACAACCTGCTTCAGAGTTGGTATGAAGACCAAATGAGGTAATGAGAATGGAGAATACCCTAAAGAATAGGAGGCAGCACTGCACAGTGGGAATAGTACCAAACTGAAAAGAAACCAGAGGAATCAGGTTCAAATCCCGACACTGTTATTTATAACTTGTGTCATTTTAGATAAATCACAACCTCCCTTGGCTTTAATTCCTCAGAGGCAGAGTGGTGTTGAGGATAAGATCTTGGATACAGAATCAGGAAAGTCTAGATTCTAATTTCATCTTTAGAGATTGACTAGCTCTGTTACCTTAGTAATCATTAAACCTTTCTGGGACAGTTTCCTTATTTGTAAAGTCTGTAATTCTATTTTAAAGCCATTAAGTCCCACTTAAATGCCAAATATATTTATCATTGAAATTATTATTGAGATGACCTTCTGAAAATATGCAAAAATATTAAGGAAAAAGGTGATGTGGAAATTACATCGAAGATCCTTTCTAAACTATGGTAGCTATAAACTTTCCCATTCCATTTTATCACCATTAACTTGAGTCTTTGGTTATCCATCAACAGATTTGAATCCTAGTACAAACTACAAGGGAGAATTGAAATCAAGATAGATTTAAAGGATTCAAGAAACAGAGTAAGGGTTATACCTTAGAACTAACCCAAAACTGACTTTGTCCAGCCATTATTTTTTCTAAATATTTATAATATTTAGCACACTAGAATGGGGATTTTCCAGAACACTTGAAAATCCCCAAACTTGAAAAATAATTCCTTATTTTAGTAAGCAGGATCTCTGTAGCTTTATTTTAAATTGTTACATTTTCATTTCATTACAATTATTTTTTCTGTATCTAAGGTATATGATGTTATTTAGAGAAGTCTTTAAGCACTCTGTCCATTTTTTAGGTTTTTGCAAGGCAAATGGGGTTAAGTGGCTTGCCCAAGGCCACACAGCTAGGTAATTATTAAGTGTCTGAGACCGGATTTGAACCCAGGTACTCCTGACTCCAGGGCTGGTGCATAGCAGCCTATGCCACCTAACTGCCCCATACTCAGTCCATTTTGATAAAGAATTTTGCTAATACTTGGTAAGGGGATCTATTATTTCTTCGTTCATCATAGCATTGATCTGACCATCACATTATGCAAGATATTATGAATTACATTGCCATTTCTGGCTGATGTCAGTCATCTGGAATGACTTTGAAGAAAATGTAATGGTTAACTATGTTTTGTTCTCTGAGAACAAGCTGGATAAGTGTAAAGAGACACCCCAGCAGATAAGTAGCCAACAGATGAAGCTTTGCTAGCAACTCATACAATTGTCTAGTAAGTTTTTGAGAGGTCACCACCTGCATAAGTTGAGGAAGAATTGATGAAATCTGGGATGTTTTTGAAAGAGAAGACCATCACAGAAAAGCCCTACATCATAGTAAAAACTTCTTTGCCATCTGTTTCTAATGATCAACAGGCATGATGAGTATTGAATATTACTTATGACATTTCAGTGGCATTCATCAGCATCCAAAATTCTATAAATTATTTATTAAATGAACTTCATATGATCAGTATGTCCAACACATACAACATAAAATTCTTCAAATTTGAGCTGACAATGGTCTCTGTGAGAGATCCAATGGGAAAATTTAAGATTAAGAGTAGAGATGAATCACAGAATTATAGATACCCTAGAGATTGTGTACTAAGCCTAGTTGTATTCAGTTGAGTCTGCCCCCTCAAATACAGGTAGGGAATCACCACTGACAGTTTTTTAAAGCTTGTAGAGGAAATTAAATAGCAATTTATTCATTCAATCAACAAGTATTATCTATTATTCATTCAGCAAGGACCTATGTTCCAGGAACTATGAAAATACAAAAATGAAACCCAAATCAGTCACTGTCCTCAAGAAGCTTATAGTCTTCTTAAAAGAAGCAATAAGTACAAAGATAAATAAAGGCAAAATATATATAGAAGCAAATGCAAAGTAATATAGGGAAGATTAACAACTGGGGTAATTATAAAAGCTTTTTATAGAAGTTGACTCATAAGCTGAGCTGTTGAAACAGCCAAGGATTCTAAGAGGCAGAAGTTGGGAGAGAATGCATTTCAGTTTCTGCAAATGCACAGAGATAGGAGATATTAGGTATGTATAGGGAAATGAGTTGCTCAGCTTGCTTGGTCTACACAGTTCATGAAGTTAAGTAATGTGCAACAAGCCTGGAAAAGTAACCTGAATTCTCATTTTGAAGGATTTTAAATGCTAAAAAGAATAGTTTGTGTTTTATCTAAGATATTGTAGGGAGACACTTCTTACTCCAAGTCATGACATTGTCAAATCTATCCACCTATTCTTCACAAAGTGCCTTTTGCTAGCATCGCTAAAATATACTATACCAGGGGGTGCAATGGATAGAGCACTGGGTCTGGAGTCAGGAAGATGTGATTTCAAATCCAGTCTCTGACATTTATTAGCTATGTGACTTTTGGCAAATCACCTAACTTTTGTCCTTCTTAGGTTTCTCATTTGTAAGATATGGATAGTAATTGCATCAACCTTGCAGGGTTGTTGTGAGGACCAAATAAGATAATTATAAAATGATTAGCACAGTGCCTGGTTCATGATGAACATTATATAAATCTTAGCTGTTATTATCAGTGTAGTTAGGTAATATAATGGCTAGAATGTCAGGTCTACAGGACAGGAAGACTACTCAACAACAATACAGCAACAAACTTCTAAATTCAGATCAGATTTCTTCTCATTCATCCCTCAGTGGCTCTTAAACAACTTCTTAAATTTAAACTTCTTGGAATCAATTACAGTAATGGTCTTCAGAATGTGGTTTCTTGGCACTTCTCCTAAAATCTCTTGGATAGAAAGATGAAGAGACAAAAGCAGGTCACTTTACCAGATTCTGTGACTAAGTTGGTTAGTGAAGAAAATAAAATATACATAAGCTGGTAAAAATAATAATTTTGTTGCTTAGTCATTTTCAGACAAGTCTGACTTTTCATGACCCCATTTTGGGTTTTCTTGGCAAAGATACTGGAATGGTTTGCCATTTCCTTCTCTGGTCATTTTATAGATGAGAAAACTGAGGAAAACAGTGTTAAGGGTCAGTGCCCAGGGTAACACAGTAAATGTCGAAAGCTAGATTGAAATTCATGGAGATTAATCTTCCTGATCCTAACCCAGTGTTCCCTCCATTACATCACCTAGTTTCCTCTAATTTAGAAGACACTAGGTCTGATTCCTGGCAGTTGGGTGACATGGTTAAATTGTTAAACTTCTCTGAATCAAAGTTTCTTCAACTGTAAAATAGTAATGATACTTGTGAAACCCAGGTATGGACATGGACTCACCTATAAGGATTGTGTAGCCTACAAGTTTGTCATATGAGGTGCCATCTACACCCTCCTCCTCTTTTTGTGGGCTGACACACTCAATTAAATATGATCTCCCACTTGCAAGTCTTGGGATTTAGTCACCTATCTATATACCACATCTCTGCCAGGATTCTACTGCCTAGTGCAGTTAGGTGGTTCAGTGGATAGAGCACTAACCTGTAACCAGAGTTTGAATCCAGGCTCTGACATTACTAGCTATGTGACCTTGGCTAAGTCACTCAACCCTGATTGGCTCACATCTAGGTTCATCTCCAATCATCCTGATTTATTTCTGGCCACTGGACCCAGATGGCTCTGAAGGAGGAAGTGAGATTGGTGACTTAGAACAATATCACCTAACTCAAATCCAGTTCATATGCTTGTCATGGCATCACCTTTCCAAATTCCCAGTTTTCTTCAAGAATAGACAAACATCATCTTCATCAACCCTGGGATGTGTGGAGATATAGTCTAATTACTTACAACTGCAGTTCCCAAGCTCCCACTGTGGTGCTTCTTATTTACATAAAATCGGTCACCATGATATCATTAACTTTCTTAAATAGAAACAATTTAATAAATGACAAAACAAATATTACAATTAAAATATTAATTATTATCTTTCCCCTCAAACCCTCTCCTCTTTGCTAATTTCCTATTGCTATTGAGGGCAATACCAATTTCCCAGTCACCTAGGCTTGCAACTTGAAGTTATCCTTTTCCAGAATTGATTTGATTCCTCATTCTCTCTCATCTTCCAATTCCAATGTCTTGCTAAAACCTGTCAGTTTTACCTTTCTAATATTTCTAACATTTCGAATTCCTTCCTTCCTCTGACACTACCACCACCCTGGTGTGGCCTCTTATAGCCTGCTGATAGATCTGCCTGCCTCAAGTCTCTCCCCACTATAGTTCATCCTTCACTCAGCTATCAAAGTGATATCTTCTCTCTGGCATTCAAAGATCTTTACCTCCCAACCCGCTGGTACTTTGCCGATCTTTTCACAACTTCCTCCTGTTCACATCCTATACTATAGTGACAAATGACTTCCTTGCTGTTCCTCATAAAAGGTACTTCATCTCCAGACAATGGGAATTTTCATTGGCTGGTACTTTTGCCTAGAATACTCTGCCTCCTAGTTTCTTGATTTCCTTCAAACCTCAGCCAAAATCCAGTCTTCTACAAGAAGATTTTCCTCATCCCCTTAATGTTGGTGCCTGCCCTTTATTGATAATCTCCAACTGTAGCCATTATATTGTATCCTGTTTATACATAGTTGTCTCCCTGTTAAACTGTGAACTCCTTGAACCCAGGAACTATCCTTTGTTTTTCTTTGTATTCCCTAGTTACATGGTAGGTATTTAAAAATGATTATCAACTGACTGAGTGACTCAAGAGAAGGAAAAACAATAACAGTTACAACATTTCAACAGAAGGCAAAATCAGGAATAATTAAAATATTTCAGTCCACTCATAAACCTGAGCCATTTTCTCCCCCCGAAATCATGTGATATCTTTGAGGGAAATAATAATAGAAACCCAGAAGAAAACACATGAATGGGGGAACCCCATGTGTTTGGAGCAATTCATAACCTTGGACTGAAGTTCCAGGAACACTATGTTTCACAGAAAGTCAATTCTATTTCAGTAGCTGCTCTTCTGTTCCTCACCAATCATTTGTTGGCAAAGCCCAACTCAGGTCAACAAGCAACAAGAAGTTCTGAGAATATAAAGAAAAGCCAAAAAATAGACCTTTCCCTCAAAGAATTCACAGTATATTGAGAGAAACACCACTGCAAACAACTATGCACAAAGAAGTTAAATACAGGATAAATTGGAGATAATCACAGAGGACAAGTACTAGCATTAACACCTTTTTTTTTTTGCAGGTGAGATTTTAGTTGAGACTTGAAGGAAGCCAGGAAAATCAGGGAAGTCATAGAGCAGAGGTGAAATTCTCAAATCTGAGAGATGGAATGTCTTGTATGAAAATACCATGCTATATGATCCTTATGGCAATGCTAGAAAATAGAGGTAGTAGTTGATTTTATCTCAGTTTTATAGATGAAGAGAGTAAGGTACAATGCTTAAAATTCTAGGGCTTGTAAATGGTGGAGACAGTATCTAAACTGAAGTTTGCTAACCTTCAGACCCTCTACTCTTTCCACTAATCTTCTATACCTTGTTTTTATTTTTTGGAGTTTTCTTCCTTCAGGGAATCATCTCAACTGCATGACCTTTTCCCTCCTCAAATATTGTTGGAATATTTTGTCTGGATCTCTCCATTGTCCTGGCAGTCCCTGGCATGTATTACACGTGTTTGAATTTGTCATATTCCATAAATCTCAGCATCCTTACTATCTAATACAGTATTTTTAAAATAGTAGGTGTTTATTAAATGTTAGTTGAACTCAATCGTTCATATTCTATTAATATGATGACTTCTAACAACTAAGGTTAATTTTTTTTGTTTATCTAGAGGGCCTGAGAAAGCCCCCAAAGTATACAGAAGCCTAGAAGACCTCTACTATATACAGAGATATATATATAGTATCCAAAATAGGTTTACTGTACTCTAATCTCACTAAATCATGACTCCATGAACAAAGGAACTACCTAGGATGGAGTTTATGAGGCTTTTCTTAGTAAACAACATTTCCTAACTTTTGTTGTGATCTGACTATGCTTGTGCATTCTACAGGAAGGACAGTGCTATTTTAGGGAGTGTCTAATGTACACAAGGAAAGGAGACATCTTCTGATGGTGGAAGATAGTAGTCTAATGCAGGAGCTAGAGCATGGCCTTGATTTACTCTTTGTGCCAGTATTGACAAAGAGTTATGCATCGTTTTGGGAAAAAAATTGATCACATCAGAATAGACTTCATGCAAGTTGTGATTTGGAATTGAGGGGTGGGCTGGGTGGGACTGCTGTGCTCTGAAACTGGTTATAAGACCAGTTATTTTAATAGGACTGGGTATTTCATCTCTTTGAGACTGTTTTGTTTTGTTTTGTTTTGTTTTTTGCATTACTTGCACCCCAGGAACATTGTAGAGAAAGCACTTTTTAAACTTCTAGGTGGTAAAAAAAGGATTTTTGATTATTATTACCTTGTTTCACTGTGCTGGTACTCCAGGACATACTGGTTTAAGTTCAAATTGATATTACCTTGGGTAAATCACCTTAGTTTCCTCATTTGCTGAACAGGGAATAATAATTATATTACTTCCCTCAAAGGGTGCTTTGGAGTAATTCAATGTAACCCATTAAAGTGCTGTTAAGTGTGAGTGATTATTTGTAGCAATACTGACTAAATTTCTTTCCTGAAAGCCCTATTTTAATGCTTACTGTGGCATAAAGATGACCTTGGGTTCTAGAAGGCAAGCCCTGCCAAGTTGAAAAGGGTTTGAGTAAAGGTCCATTGAAGAGAGCTATATACTTGTGCTTTGCCATCTATCTAGTCAAATTCAGTGAAGATCAATCTGAGGTGATAAAAAAGAACCCATTATCTATAGATGATAAATTTTTCAACTACATGAACTTGTGTTGAGAGCCATTAAGGTACAAAGGCTATATTTATGGAGAGAGAAGTCACATCAACAAAAACATGAACTGCTGAAGAATTGAAATAAGGAGCAGAAACAGATAGCCTCATTCTATGGCAAGGGAGTATCAGCATCCTACATATTAGGTAGTTTCCAGGGGAAGCAGATAGTTTTGGCTTCCTTCTTCCCCTTCTAAAAGTACAAGAAGGCAGAATATATATAATAAAACTAAGAACATCAGAGGTGCAAAAACCTGAGAGAAATCAGTGAATTAGCTTGCCCAGTCTTTTCTAGTGGTAGAGAGGTGACACAATGGGTAGAACACTGGAAGTCATGAGTTCAAATTCAGACATTTATGAGTTATGTGAGCCTGGGCAAGTCAATTAACTCTCTTTGTCTTTTTTTCCATCTATGAAATGGGGATGAGAAAAGCACCCATCTCCCAGGATTGTTGTGCTTATCAAATGAGATTATTGTAAAGAATTTTAAAACGGTATCTTCCACAAAATAAGCACTATATAAATGCTAGCTATGGTGGTGATGGTGATGATAAGAACAAGGATGATGATAATGATGATGACAATGATTGAAAGAGGAAAAAGTTAAATTACTTGCCCAACCACATACAGGAATTAAATAGCAGAGCTGTACCTCAAACCTAAGTCTTCTGACTCCAATTTTAGCCTTTGTTTGATTATATCAGTTTCTCCTTCTATCTTCTATCTTCTATTCTTCTACCTTCTATCAGGAAGGCTTTTCTGTTTCCCTTTAATGCTAGGGCCTTCTCTTTGAGATCATGCTATACTATGTAGAACTTATAGATACTTTGATTGATGCTTTTCTGATTAGACTGTAAGTTTCCTGGGAGTGGAGATCAATACCCTCCCTTTCTTAGGACCCTCTGGCACATAATTAGTATTTAACAAATGCTTGTTGACGTGACTTGACCAACTTTCCTTCCACTATACCAGTTATGAGAGTCCTTTGCCTTTCCTTTGTGATCAGGCTGACTCTACTCAAAGTGACTTTGTTCTGGGATAGATGAATACTGAGGATTAGAAGGGGATATCACAAACAAAATCTCCTTCCCAAATTAAAAAAAAATGACTGTTCCTTTGTTAATTGAAGTATTACCATGATCATTTTCATACTTACAGAATTAATTAAAGAGAGAATGTTTCAATTTTGTCATAATTCAAATTCTTGAACTTAAGGAATTAGGTTATGACCCTAATGGCAAGTTATGTAGCACCCCCTCCATTAAACATTTGAAATATCAGAGAAAATTGAAGCAAACCTTTAGAGCAGAAGCTCATAATCTAGGACCTGTGACCATTCCCACCCCGCCCAATATTTTGACAACCATATTTCAGCATTATTTATTTCTTTTGTAAGTCTATGTTAAAATATTTTTGTACATTTAAAAACATTATTCCATGGTGGCAAAGAATTTGCAATTTAGAGGAGGTCCATAATTTGGGGAATGGCTAAATAAGTTGTAGTATATGATTATGATGGAATATTACTGTGCTACAACAAAATGATTAGCTGGTTGACTTTAGAAAAACATGGAAAGATTTGCATGTTAATGAATTAAATGAGCAGAATGAAGAGAACACTGTATACAGTAGCAGCAATATTGTTCAAAGAACAACTGTAAATGACTGTTATTTTGAGTATTATATCCAAATATTGTACTCAAATATAATAATTATAATATTCAAATCAACTACAGATGACCTATGAAGGAAGATGCTATCCATCTCCAGAGAAAGAGCTGACAAATAGAAGTATGTATATATATATATATATATATTATGATTTTACATATTTCTCAATCTATATATCTTTAATGGTGACCTTCTCTAGCGTGGGGTGGGGAGGGAAAAGGAACCCAGAGTATAAGGTTGGTGATGTCTTTTTTTACCAATAATTTTTAATTATCTTGGCTGAGGGCTGTGTGTGTGTGTGTGTGTGTGTGTGTGTGTGTATGTGTGTGTGTGTGTGTGTGTACATGCACGTGGGTGACTGTGTGTGCATGTCTCTTCATTTTGTAATAGTAGTCAATAGGAAAATGGGATTTGTTCTAAAGGGATTCTCTTTAGAATTGATTGGTGGTCCCCACCTATTCTGAAAAGTGAGAGATCCTTGTAGTTGAAAATTAGTACAGACTGTGGTTCATTACAATACTGATGGACTTAAAAAGAATGAGGTAATGTTTTATATCATTTATGTCTCTTGTGAGTCTATGGGTTTTTGCTATTTCTATGGTAGAACTATTCATTCCACTTGGATATCCCTCAGGACCCCAGAGACCATGTGGAGTTTTTGTTCTAGCTAAGAAGTGGCTACACAATAAAATGAATTGAGAAAAAACAAGAAGCCTAATCCATTTCTTAGTTTTCTGTACATTGATTCTGACTGCATATTATACAGAAAGTGAAACAATAGCAATGAAACTTTATAAATGCACAGATAGAATAAAGGTTGGAAGAAGAGACAAAACAACTTAAATTGCTATTGCTATTATTAAGTTACAGTGTATGCTACATTAGAAACAACTTTGTAAGAGGAAGGTCTTTTTAGGTAACATAGTAGAATTCATGGTGGAAGGGAAACTTGGATTTTACTTTGTTTTTTCCTGGCTCTGGTGTTTTAAAATATTCAAAGAAATACATCTAGTACAATTGAATAAAATTTTATTGCATATATGCTAAGAATGTCTTTCCTGTGGTCAAAGTAGGGTTGATTCTATTTTTTAATCTAAATATGTTTCCAATCATAATTTGAAGCTGCTTGAAATTACCTAGCCCCTGGGCATGTGTTTTATAGGAAACCCACAAAACATACGTGCAACTGAACTGATGAAGTAAACCTATTGTGAAAATCCAGTGTAAGCATTCTAGGCTATTAGCAAACAGTTGTTAATGCTGCCAGCTTGTTCTAATTGGATCCAGGCATTTCAGATGAAGGGTTATCCTTCCATTAAAAGTGACTACATTCTTTTTGTTCAGTTTGATAGAATAGTTAGAATGTACCCTCCAATTAAGCAGTAAATCTAGGCAGGTCAGAAATATTTCATAGACATTCATTTTTCCTATAAGCCTTTTATTCATTGTATTTATAGGCAACTGTGACCAGATGTTCTGGATTTTCTAAGAGAACCTTAGATTTCACCTTCAGGTCTTGGGTTGCTGCTTTCCTTTTTTTTAAATCTAAAATTGAGATTTCTATGTCTTGTCAAGACCAATCAGCTGCATGAGAAAATCCTGACCCTTCTTGTGACAGTCTCAGGAAGAGGGTGAATGATGATGAATCGGAAAGCAAAACAAAACAAAATTTAGCTGCAATCTGAATGTATCCTTTTTGAATATTTTAAATATAAATATTTATCAATGTCAATCTACTTGTATTATTTAGAAGGTTGTTATTTATTGTTTGTGTTGCTTTTGTTAGATCTTTGCTGCTTCAGAATTATATCAACAATGCTGATAAAATTTTATATCAGCAGATAAAGTTTTGCATCAGTGGAGAATCATCAAAGACAAAAATATTGCCCACAATTGTTTGAATATAACATTAACTTATTAAAAAACTCATAAAAAGCAACATATCTTCTGACTTACAACAAGGACAGGGAAAAACCCCTCTTTTAGCCGAAATACTCCCAAAATGAAGAACTAAGGTCTTATAGAAACTTTATCTCACCCCACATCTAAGTAAGAGAGTTCTCTTTTCTCAAATCCGCTGAGAATATAGTGTATTTACTTACACTTTTACCTCACTAAGGGACTTATTTAAGACCCTGTTGAGATTCTCTCTCCTTTTCCCACTTCACTGCTCTTGGACTCAAAACCTGGATTTATTAGCCTCATTGTTTTCATCAATAAATATTTATTGAATGCCTAACTAGATATTTTGGCAAGTCTATGGACAGGCAAGAGTTTGTATAAAACCATACTATGCTAAATAATAACAACGGTGATGAGAATGGCAATGGAAACAAGATGGTTAACACCCACAAGCAGATTCAAAAGACCCTCCAGGGCAACATCTATGTGAAATTAGCCAACAATGTGTTGAAAGAGATGTGACTGAGTCATATGTATTTTCTAATAGAAATGAGGGACTTAAAATGTCAGTTCAGGATCAATTGATTGCTATTAGAAATTCTATAAAGGTTATCTATAAAGAGCTCAGATTCACTGATCAATAGCAATTATGCAATGAAACTTTAACAACTGTGAAACTTATCATTGTAAACTTTAAGAATTTATCATGTACTGAATACTTATCAAGACAAGCTGCGACTAGAATTATTATTTTTTTTTGCAAGGCAAGTGGGGTTAGGTGGTTTGCCCAAGGCCACACAGCTAGGTAATTATTAAGTGTCTGAGACCAGATTTGAACCCAGGTACTCCTGACTCCAGGGCCGGTGCTTTATCCACTGCACCACCTAGCAGCCCCTGCGGCTAGCATTATACAGAGGAAGATTAATAGCTTTCATAAATTAGGTGATGACAAATCCTTGTATAACAAAATCTTAAATATTCTTACATGATACATTCTTTATTTCTTAAGAACTTATCAATAAACAGAATCATTTCAACAAATAACAAGAACTTAAAGTGTGTATTAAATGTAATAGCCTTTGTGCTTTGAAAATGTCTTGTTGTTGATTTTCATTTTCCTTTTCCTATCTGAAATTTTTTAAATCCTGTCCATTACAAAAGTTATAAAAATAAGTATAGTCAGGTACAATAAATCAACAAAACAGATATTTCTGAAAATGACCATGTCTCATTCTGCATTTCCAGATCATCATTCCTCTGCCAAGAATCAGGTTTCAGTAAACATAGTTTTTTGGTGGAAATGGTAGAAACTGTGTAATATATCACTGAAGCTGTAAAAATCTGATACCTATCAAATAACTAAAAAAATGATTAAGTAACCAGAATTATACCAGAAGCTCATTATTTCCCATAAATTCCTATATGACAACCCCAAAATATTCTTCATAATTGAGCTAGTAAATTGGATAATCGTCAAGGACAAAAATACTCCCCACAATTTGGATATAACCTTAACTCATAAAAATGAAAACATTTTAAAATAATTGCTGCCATATCTCATAATCTCCAAACTACCAGGAATGATAAGCTCTTGAAATATAGAGATCTTGGTGAAAATAATCAAAACGTGGAAATAATGTGAAGTACATATTCCTGTCAATTCATCTGCTCCTGAGGTTATCTCAAAGATAATTTAAGAAGATGAACATTTTCATCCAAATATAAAAATAGACCCTTTTCTTGACTTGGCTAATAGTCAGTTGAATGCTAAATAATTGTGAGATAGCAACTAGTTCCAGGACTCTTTCTAGCTAAGCTTTATCAAACATAAGATGAAACAAATTATGATGATTATGATAATCAAAATAGAAGGAGAAAAGGGGAAAAATATTTAAAGTTTCCTGATGTGGATGTACAAGGGACTCATTAAACAATGGCTTTATAAAAGACATACAAAAAATGGAAAATGAATATAAAAAATATGCACTGCTCTAGAATCATAGTGCTAGGTTAGCTAATGCTCAGAATGAATTGAAATAATGAGAAAATCCTGGGATAGAATAAACCTTTTTTAGTTTAAAAAAAATTAAAATGTTATCTTTTCCAATTACATATAAAGGTTGCATTCAACATTCATGCTTTTGCAAACTTTTGAGTTCCTAATTTTTCCACCGTTGTTTCTTCCCTTCTTCCTCATTATGTTAGTGAGTAATCTGATGTAGGCTGTACATGTACAATTGTGCTTAACATATTTTCATATCAGTCATGTTGTAAAAGAACAATTAGAACCAGGGAAAAATCACGAGAAAGAAATAAGTTTTAAAACACAAAAATGCTTTGCTCTATCTTCAGACTCCATAAATATTTCTCTAGATATAGACAGGATTTTCTGTAACATGTATTTTAGGAGTATCCTTGATCACTAAGTTATTGAATTTCATCCATCATATTTGACTATAACAATATTAATATTAATGTAAATTCTTCTGATTCTGTTCACTTCACTCAGCATCAGTTCATGCAAGTCTTTTCAGGCTTTTCTGGATTTCAGCTTTTCATGATTTCTTATATAACAATGGTACTTCAATATATTTATATACCATTATTTGTTCTGCCATTCCCCAACTGATGGAAATCTCTTAATTTTCTAATTCTTTATGAAAAGTTTTTTTTGGTTAAAAAAGGTCAGTATTTGGAAAAAACAGAATATCAAAGGAAGGACAAAAAATGCTTGGGGTGAATGGCATCAGTGATAATGCTTGATGACAAAGGCATAGCTTCTGAATTCTGATTTTGCCAATGTTCTTTGCTAAGGGCAATGATTTCTGGACTGAAATAGTCAGAGCAAAAATAGCTCACAGGGAAATTATGCCCTAGTTAAGTAAGGATGAGCTTACATCAAGACCAGATGAATTGGGGCAGCTAGGTGGCGCAGTGGATAGAGCACCAGCCCTGGAGTCAGGAATACCTGGGTTCAAATCCGGTCTCAGACACTTAATAATTACCTAGCTGTGTGGCCTTGGGCAAGCCACTTAACCCCATTTGCCTTGCAAAAAACCTAAAAAAAAAAAAGACCAGATGAATTACATCCAAGAATATTAAAAGAATTTTCAGTGATCTTGAAAGGTAATGGAGAATAGGAAAGGCAATTCAGAGTTAGAAAAGGGTAAAAGTTGTCCTTATTTTAGAAAAGGTAGGAGAATGGAATTTTTAGCAAAAATCTAGAATATATGATTAAGGGGGTAATTTGTAGATATTAAAAAAGGAAGATAATTAGGTGGCACAGTAGATAGAGCCTTGGAATTTAAGTTAGGAATATCTAAATTGAAATCTACCCTCAGACACTTAATAGCTGTGTTACTCTAGGTAGATTACTTAATACCTATCTGCCTTAGTTTCTTCTTTTGTAAAAATAGAGTACCAAACTCTAGAAGTGCTGTGAAGATAAAATGAGATGATATAAGGAATTTAGCAAAACTTAAAGCACTCCATAAATACTATCATTACTAATGATGATGTTTGTCCTTCTTTGAGAAGGAAGGACAGCAGGGAGATGATGCCTTGATAAGCACATGAATTGGATTTCAGTGAGAGGATGCTATACTAAATCACTAGCCTCACTTCCTCCTCCAGAACCATCTGGGTTAAGGGTCAGATATGAATCAGGATGACTGGAGATGGACCTGGATGTGAGGCAATCAGGGTTCATTGACTTGCCCAAGGTCACACAGCTAATAAGTGTCAAGTATATGAGGTGGGATTTGAATTCCTATCTTCCTGACTCCCAGGACAGTGCTCTCTCCACTACCATCCCAGTTGCCTTAAAATCATTATTACAACTACAATGACAATGACAGTGAGTGACTTCTATTACCACTACAACTAATGCTATTATTGTTTTATGTCTTTTGTTTTCAAAGAGTTTGACTTGAATGTTAATTGCATTTAAGAGCTGCACAAAGTCATCAACCTCACTTTGTGTTCCAGAGTTTGAAGTCCAGAGGCAAGGCAAAAGTGAGAATGACTGGCAATGGCTTATATAGTGAATGGTCTTGGTGTCTTCTATGTCTGACTATGCTCTAGACATCTGCTTTAGACATAGTTATGGCTGTCAGAACAAATTGTTTTCATCTGCCTATTCTACTGAAGGAACCCTTCACATGCTGGGGTAGATATCCCCCCAACCCGCCAATGGTGTTTAAGGTCTTTTGGTTACCCTCATCCTGGTGTAGCCTATTTGCTGAGATGGTTTAATAAGGTGTGGTCATTGTGTATGCCACAGCTTCTTGTAGCCACAGATGAGAGTTGAATGAATCAGGTGACCCCAAACCTAGAACAGTCCTGAAAAGGACTCAGTAAGCCCTCACACCAGTGGTAATAGTCTTCCTTAAATATCTAATATATTATCACCACTACCAGCAGGGTTACTACTGCTACCACTACCACCACTACTGCTGCACTGCTACTGCTACTACTACTGGCCAGTTTGATTTCATCATGAACAAGTCATACTAATGAAAACTTTCTTTGCCATGTGGAATGAATGGTCCATTAATAACTAAGTTGTAAATGTACATATTGCTAAAGAATTACAAGTGTTTAGAATATAGATGCATTTCTAATTATTGTGATATTGAACAATTAGATGGGAAGTTCATTAAAGATTTTAGCAGAAAAAATCATCTATTGTTGGGCAGAAAGATTCTACAGTAAATGGCAGAAAGATCATAGAGGCAAATCCGATGAAAATAATGGATGTTGTTGTCTTTCTTTAGCCGGGATGAGGAATTAATGAACAAGACAAGAAAAGTGAAGACTTCTGGAAGTATCACATTCCTTTTTAGGTACTTCAGAGAAGTCATTTCTGAGTGGACTACAATAAGATACTGCATGTTCAAGGGATAACCTGATGCTGGTTACTGATGGTGGGATTAGGGGGGATCATGTGGACAAGAGGAGGCTGAGGGAGAAGGTGTTCCATAAAATGATAGGAAATAAATACCAAGTTCTGCTAGAAGGAATGAGAGAGATGAATGATAGATTCCCAGAATTTCAAAATTGTAAGTGACCTCAAAGTGTATCTGGTCAAAAACCTATCTGAGAAGAAATTCCATCTATAGCATCCATAACAAATAGTCATCTAGGCGTCACATAAATATCTCCTATGAAGAGAAACTTACTAACTCTTGGAGGAATCCATTCTGCTTTTGCACAATTCTAATAATTAGAACAATTTTCCTTATGTTAAGATGAAATTTGACTCTCTTTCAACTATTGTTCCATGTCTAGCTCTCTTGGGACTACAGGATTTGTAAGAGAATAAAGTGAGGTATTGTGGAACAGTCACCAGATGAGGAATGAGGTAAATCTGGGGCCTAGTTATAATTTTACAACTAAATTTGTATATGACTTAAGGCATCTGTTTTTTTTATTCTGTAGTATTATTAACCTGATGTATCAACCTCCTGGGGAGAATATTATTATTCTATGAGATAGTACAAGTAAATGGAGACAGACTAATTGAATGACTGAATTCCAAGAGTAGTCACTAATGGTTCAATGTCAACTTGGAAGGAAGTCTCAGTGGAGTCTATGCTTGGTTCCAAGGAGCCAGGGTTCTATGCTTGACCTTAAGCTGTTTAATACTTTTTTACGAACATGAACAAAGACTTTGATGGCATGCTTCTCACATTTACAGAAGACATAATGAGAAGGCTAGTTAATTTGATGAATGACAAATTCATGATCAATTTGGGAGGAAATCAAATGAGATAATTTTAAATAAAGACAAATGTAAAGTCTTTATAATAAAGAGGGGGTATGGCTAGAAAGACAATGATTCTGGGTCATTGAAGGCTGTGCTAATAGAAAATAAATTTAGAGGTTCCATCAAGCTAGGTACAGTGATGGAGACTGTCTTTTATACACACACCTATCTAGTCAAGTTTGGAGAGTCTCAATAATTTGACTAAAGAGTGACAACTTGTTCAGCTATGACAATCCTTGAAAATCACCTGCTGCATTGTAAAAAGGTTGAAATTTGTATTTGTTGTGGGAAGGCTACCAGTATGAATGGAATTTACGGATCCTTGAAGGAAGGAAGTAAGAAGGGGCAAAGAAAAGAGAATAAACATTTAGACAGTGCCTACTCTATCCATGTCCTGGACTAAGCGGTTTACAAATATTATCTGTGCTTGAAAACATAGTTTTATTCATATAGACAAGTGTGCTAACACATGTGTTATACACATGAAGATATATGTGATATTATTCACATGCATGTATTGTGTTAACACCACAAATAATTTGGCAACTTGACTTTGGCATTTAAAAAAGTCCATTGAATCACTGATAAGCTGCAAGCATAGTAAGACACTTTGAAGCTTACCCTGATTCTTATACTATAGGAAGGTTCTAGTGGATATAGGGGAAAAAATAAAAGATAATTTCAAATGCCTATCAAGAAGGCACTTGGTAGAGGACAAATCTGAATGGAGCTCTCTAGTGGAAAGGGGTTGTTAGACAATCAGAAGGCATCATATGAGAACTGGGTAGCTTGGGGGTATTGCAGAAGGGAGAGAAAGAGCAGGAACACAGGAAAGGAGGTGGAAGAGAGTCCAATAAAACTTTTACCTACTTAAAAAAAGTCCAGGTTTAACCTTTTTTGTTTCCTAAAAGAGGCAAGGTATAGATACTTGTCCCTGAACCCACATCACTAGTACAACTCACCCTGTAGCCCTGTATAGAGTACTGAGGCAAAGAAGGAAGAAACAGTGGACTGATACAATAGCAGAATTTTCCAATTCAATTCAAACCCCAGGCTTGGGTATGGGAGGGAGGAAGAGAAGGAGAAAGACTGTAATTTGCAGGAAATCAGTTTTAGGGCATTTGCTCTTGGTCCTTGGTTATTTCAAAGGATTTGACCGGAGGGATACCCATGCTCAACTCCATTTTGGCTGTTTTTCTCAAATGGCCAGAATCAGTTAAGGGTCCTTCACACTAAAAGAGTGGCAAGACCAGAGAACTTTCTTGGAATTCTTGAGGGATCAATAGGAGACATGGGAAACTGTGATCCTAGAGAAATATTAGACATAGGGGAAAAGTGGAGGAGAGACAAAGCAGGAGAGAATGAGATTTAGACCTGAATAGGCAGGCAAGAGGAATAGGCATACTTCCTCTATTCTTAGATAGTTTACAAAGGACACTTCGATGAATTCTCAAATGTGCCCAAATCTTTCCCTTCATTCATCTAATTCTTTTTATGGCTAGGCGGAGATGTCTGGGAGTCCATTCAAGTCATAACCAAGCTGGCAACTTGCTGTTGAATATCTTTTATTGTAGTTTGATTTTGTGTGCCGTTTAATTGTTTCAAAAATCACGTGGCCATTAAAAGGAAATTGCTGAATGTTGTGCATGGAAATCATGAATGAAGAGGGAAGAATGGAGACACAAGGAACAGCAAAGAGAAAAATGTAATTTTGCAGACTTTAAAAATATTCTAGATAATGTCTCTAGACCTCTATTGAACTTGTGGGTTGACTTGGGAGAAGCAGAAATGAGAGGAGAGAGAGAATGAATTATTCATTAGTAGGAATAAAATCTGGTGACCTAATAATAATACATTAAACCTTTAGCTGATTAAAGCTGATCTTGTAACAGCCTGATATTTTCTGTAAATAACAGAAAGCAGGGGAAGATACAGAAGTAGGTAGATTCAGTTTTGTAGAAACACTTATTCTGTGTACCTCTAGGTCCCACCTCCCAGACAACATTAGAGCCTGGATTAATTGGCTCAGTTCTATGACTGATTCTATCATTCCTTAATTGTATGATGGCATAAATGGTACAATTGGATCAAGAGTTAGGAAGATATGAGTTCAAATCTAGCCTCAGACCTTAGCTGTATGATCCTGGACAAATCATTTAACCTCTATCTGCCTCAGTAAAATGCTTTGCAAACCTTAAAGCACTATATAAATGCTACCTGATATTTTTTATTATGTCTGCCCTTCATCTTCCTCATTAATAAAATGAAAAGGTTTGAGTAGAAATTCACAGATATTTTATTAGATTGAGCTACTTTTCATTTTCTTGAAGACTTAAAATTATTTTAAGAGCAAGGGAACTATAGCCTAAAGAAGTAAAATAAGCAAAATTGAATATTAACCGTGGGCTGAGAACCCCTTAAAATACTGAACACTTAAATGAAATTCTCCCTTCTGAGCCAAGTCCCTACCTCCCTCAATGATAGCTTCAGTTGGAATGGAGCTGTTATTTCAAGGAAAAATTGCTCTCATAGGAATTGACTGATGATGTCATTCCTTGGAATGGGTTCTTTTTTCATTTTTAAAAAGATCTAGGTTCTTTGGGTTCATGACATAGTATTTAATTTTTCCCCAATTCACTTCTGCAATTTGTGATAGAGACTTGCTGATCTTCTGTGGCTATTTTTTTTGCAAAATATATTAACTTACAGGAGTTCAAAGCTGGAACAGTCTTCAGAGTACAAGCAGTCTATCCCCCTACCTGAATAGTACCCTCTCTCAAATATTCCTGGAAGCTGGTTATCCAATTTCTATTCAAAGAGAGGAAATTCAGAATCTCTCAAGGCAGTCTATTCCAAAAGAGTTAGGGCACTAAAATGGAAAGAATGTAGAATTTGGAATCCAAGGAGCTGAGTTAGAATTCTGGCTCTGATACTCACCAGCTATGTGGCCTTGGATGTGTTTAAAATCAATAAACACTTAATAAGCATTTTGCTTTGTATGAAACACTTTGCTAGGAGCTGGAACTACAAAGATACAAATGAATTTTTTTGAAACAAGTCTATTATTATGTGCCAAATCCTATCTCATTATTTGCTTACAAGAATATTTCATTTTATCCTCACAATAACCTTGAAAGGTAGATGCTATTATTATTTCCATTTTATAGATGAGTAAACTGAAGCAGACATGGGTTAAGTGAGTGGCAAGACCAGAGAACTCAGGGCCACACATCTAATAGGTATTATTGACATCTAATAACTAATCTTATATCAAAGGCCATTGGGTGTGCTGACATCCTAAAAGAGAGATCTGCATTTGTAGAGGTCTTGGCAGACTTGATAAGGCACAAAGATACCGGGTTTGGGAAAAACCATCGCTCCTGGTTTGCCCTCCTGGACATAACTCTGAGTGGGCAAATCTGATATCCAGTCCTAGCTTAGTTTGTAGGCCACTCCTTTGCTTGATGGACAAATCAAAGGGAATTTTTCAGATCCCACCTTCTGATAATGGAAAGTATATAAAAACCTTTTCAAAGCTATATCTTTGGAGGCCTTGGCTCTCTAGTCAGGCTCCATACACATGCCTGCATAATCTTTGGACATAGTAAAAAAAATAAACATTTCATCAACCTAATTCTGTTTTGCTCTTTCTTAAGATCAAACTTTGGAGTTAACATTTGTCCCTAATTATGACAAAGTCTGAGAATTAATACATAATTAAAGTAATTATCTACTTTCAAGGCCAAAACTCAGTGAGAACCCCTCCTCATTTTTGTACAACCCCTCCACCATCACTTTCTGAGGCCAGATTTGAACTCAGTTCTTCCTGATTCCTAGTCTAGAACTATCAACTGTGTCACCTAGAGATTACTGTATAACCTTTTGGCAGCCTTACTGTTTTCATCTGAAAAGAGATGGATGCATGACATCTAAGGTCCTTTCCAGATCTAGATAGATTTTCCTTTAATGTACCATGGCAATCCATTCCATTAAAGGGCAGGTTTAACTATTAGGGCAGTTTTTCTTAAATCAAATTTACATTTACAATTCTAACCTTGCTCCTGTGTCTGTTCTCTGGATGAACAAGTCTAAACCCTCTTCCATATGATAGCAAATATATGAGTATTAGGAACGTGATATGTTTCAGTTGTATATGACTATCTGTGATTCTGTTTGAGGTTTTCATGACAAAGACATGGGAGTGGTTTGCCATTTTCTTCTCCAGCTCATTTTACAAATGAGAAAACTGAGGCAAAACGGTTAATTGTCTTGCCTAGGTTACAAAGCTAAAAAGCAACATACTGGATTTGAACTTGGGTCTTTTTGACTCCAGGCTAGGAACTCTCTATCCACTGTACTACCTAACAAGGAACTACGTTCCCTCTAAACTTTCTCTTTTCCATACCTAGTTCCAGTGATTTTTGAGAAGCATTCTAATACCTTCCTCATTTTGATTGCCCTCTTGTTGTAAGGTACTCCACCTTGTTAATGTTGTTACTAAAATATATTATTCAGAACTGAATACAGCACTTCAAATGGGAGCTAATGAGGTCAGAATGCTGAAATTATCACCTTCTTTTTTCTGGTTGCTAGGATTCTCTTAACTCAGCTTAAGATTTATTAGTTTTTAGGGGTGGCTAGGTGGTGCAGTGGATAGAGCACCAGCTCTGGAGTCAGGAGTACCTGGGTTCAAATCTGGTCTCAGACACTTAATAATTACCTAGCTGTGTGACCTTGGGCAAGCCACTTAACCCCATTTGCCTTGCAAAAAAAACAAAACAAAAACAAAAAAATGTATTAGTTTTTTAACTGTCCCTAAATCTTTCTCACATGAACTTTTTTAGTTATTCCTATCCTTGTTTTTACCTGTGAAGTTAAATTTTTGAACCTAAGTGGATCTTCTGTATTTATATCTATTAATTTTATTTTTTAAACTTAGCTCCTCATCCAATCTCATAAAGAACTTCTAAGATATTGATTCTTTCATATAATGTGCCAACCTAGTGGCATAATTTTGAGACCCCTCTTTTTTAGATGCTTTCCAACTTGTCAATGTCTTTCCTAAAATGAAATGCCCAGAAGCAGCTCATTCTGCAGAATGTTTAGAGAAGCAACAAAAATATATTTTTTTTGGTGGGAGATGCTGGGAGACAATAGGGAGGGAGAGTGAAAATGAGGAGGTGCCTATAGGAAAAGGGAAGATGATGAAGAAGGGAATGCAATGAATAAAGGACAGAGCAAAGGTTATTCAATTCTCTTCAACATATTTATTGACTTCCATTGCATTGCCTTTTTTTATTTAGTTCGGCCCCCTGCTGAAGAATAGAATATCATACTGACTAATTTAAGGATAGATTGCCCTCCAACATCTACTTTGACCATAGATTTCCTGAAAGAAGTTAATTTTCAAACAATTTCCAGCAATTTGGTTCTGATGCTCTAGTATTTTCTTGGTTCATTAATGTGAGCCAAGACTTTCAAGGGCTAACATCCCTCTCCAGTGAGATAATAAAGAGAATAATTTCCAAGAGTGAGGACTGAATGATTCCCAGTGCGGATTTAACTATCCAGAGAAGATAAAGTGCCAAAAGAAATCATAACTTGATAAATAAACTATGCCTCTGAACAAAGGGTCAACAATCTTTGTAACCCAAATTATTTCCAACAAAGTTGAGTGATGGGGATACACAGGAGGCTGATGGTAGAAGAGAGAGGAATAGTAAAATTAGGGAGGGAGGGAGGGAGGGAGGGAGGGAAAGAGAGAGAGAGAGAGAGAGAGAGAGAGAGAGAGAGAGAGAGAGAGAGAGAGAGAGAGAGAGAGAGAGAAAGAGAAAGAGAAGGAGAAGAGAGCTGATTGAGGACAATATGAAATAATGAACTAAGTGCTGTTGAACTCAAAAGTACAAAGTGTTCCAAAAGTCTTTGTGAACTTTTTTGCTATTAAAGCTGAAAATGGAATTAAAACTTTAGAGATTCTTCCTATTTGAATTGACTCTTGCTGTGAGACCCTGAACAAGTCACTTAACTTTTCTTAAATTAAATTGTCTTCATTTTTAAATGTTAATGTAAGAAAAGCATTTTGCAAACCTTAAAAAGAATAAACCTGGGGGCTATAAGTATGCCCTGCCCTCCCCCCTCCTACCAGTCATAGCAGTTGTTCTGCTCTGCTTTAGAAGAAGTCTGTTTTAAACAAGGTATAATTAATAATAATAATAATAATAATAATAATAGCAATGTAAATTTTGAAAGCTAAAACCTCTTGTGATATTTTGGTTGCTTAAGGGCTAGATTTCTTTCTTAACTATAAAGGATTGGCCAACAAAAGATCCTAGTCCAAGGGGTCATTTTTTGAGCCAGACTGAGCAGTCAGCTTCAATGTAAATAGCAATCTCTTTTGTTTTGTCCAGAAAACCTGAGAATCTTCCCCTCCCAGATGGATATTTTTGACCAGGTAAAAGAAGTCAATCTTTGCTTTACTTCTTATTGATCTTTAATTAATGATTGAGCAGTGCCTCAGTCAAATTGAGACCTGGGAAAGAACTTAGCTTAAAAAAAGTAAAGGTTCTCCCACTGCATCCAGTTGGGGTCACCTTCAGTTGACCTGATCTATGTATCTGGTCACTGGACCTACATGGCTTCAGAGGAGAAAGTGAAGCTGATGACTTTGAATCCTTAAATCCAATTTGTTTGCAAGCCATGGCATCACCTTCCTGGTTCCTTTTTAAGAACAAAGGACACCTATATGTCCAGGGAAGAAGCAGATAGAACACTATATGTGGAGTCAGGAAGACCTGAGTTCAAATCCAGTCTCTGATACTCATTAGCTGAGTGACCCTGGACAAGTCACTTAACCTCTGTTTTCATTTATCCACTGAAGAAGGAAATGGTAAACTATTGTAGCATCTTTGCCAAGGAAACCCCATATGGGGTCACAAAGAGTCAGACAGAATAAACAACAAATTTGATCCTCACAACAATGCTGGAAGGTATATTATTGTCATCCCCAATTGACAGTTGAGGAAACTGAGGCAGAGTAAGTGTCTGAGGCCAAAGTTGATCTTAGCTCTTCCTCACTCCAGGGTCCTGTGTATTAAGGCATCACTTAGTTGCTGTTTTCTGTATGTCATTCAGGTACCTTCTTTGCTTGATGACATGATTACTCTGGGCTAAATCCCACTTGGAAGATAATTTATTAAGTGAATAAAAAGCAGATTCCTTTCCTAGGACAGAAAAATACATACCTAGGCTCTCTGAAGGAGACTAACATGGAAACATCACATGATCTAGCTTCTTTCTATTTGAAACATCTGTCCCTCAGCATAGTCTCTGTCTCTATTCTTATGAAGAGAATTTCACAACCTCTGCGTCTACTTCCTTAAATGTATTTCAAAATTTTTATTTGCAAGTGTGTTATTTCCCTGAGAGTATTTTTGCTTGCAGAAAGACTTGGTCTTTCAAAACAAGCCCAATGTTTGCCTGAATATTTAGTTCTTGTAGATAGTAATGGAATGTACTAACTCCCTCATTCCAGATCCACAGAGAACCACTTCAAGAAAAACAAAGGGAACTCCCTCTAACATTAGAATCTTCCTAGATACAATGTTGTTTAGTAAGAAAAAGCACTGGATTGAAGTCAAAAGATCTAGGTTTGAATCCTGGCCTGGATACTACATGTGTTACCTTAGTTAAGTAACTTTACTTCTCTTGGCTTCAGTTAACAACTCTGCAATAAAATTTGCCTTGATGATCTCATTGGTCCCCTCCAGCTCACTATCATCTCATCTACAAGAAGAGGGATAATGATTTTGAGTAAAATGAGGTGACGGCTGATTTCTGTTACCGTCATTGTTAAATACAAATATCAGCCAGGACATTATATTACCACTGTCTTGGTTCTAAGGTAGTCTGATAATACTAGTAATTCTTCCTCAATAAAAAATTCCAACATGGTACTTATACTCTACCTAGCATTTATCTGGAGTGAGGTGAGAAGGAAGGGGTTTATTAAGGGATTTATTAACCACCTACTCTATAGCTAGATAAGGTGCTAAGCACTTTACAAATATTATTTCAGCCTTAAATCCTGGGAATTAGGTGCTTTTAGTATTCCCATTTTACAGATTGCAGACAGAAGTTCAATGATTTATCTAGGGTCACAATAATTAATGTCAGATGCTAAAAATTGAGCTCAGATCTTTTTTGACTCTAGGCTGAATGCTCTTCCCACTGTTTCACCTAACTGCCTCAAAATATGCTGCTTCAGTCTGAATCCCATCATTTCTAACTCTCTTCCTGTATCTGAATGTTCTTTCCCAACCTTTGATTCAATGAATGAGACACAGTGCATGTAACAATCTCATAAATCCATAAACTATAAGAAATGGAAGATACCTTAAGGATCACCTAGTCAAGTCTTTATTTTTACAAACAGTCCAATTAGGATACGAGTCTTGCCCAAGATCTTATAACTAGTAATTTACTCAGTCAGAACCTGAATCTTGGTCTTTTGCATCCAGATTGAGTACTTTCTGCTTTATTCCCTTACTTAAAGAACAATTTTCATGCTTGCAAAAGGAAATTTATAATGGGACAAATTACTTCCTGTAAAAGATACTCTTTCTACAAGAGGAGGAATTTTATTTATGTGAAATATTGGGGATACAGCTAGTTGATCTGGAACAAAAGGATGATGTGTGTATATGATAAACAGATGTTTGTGGCTTTGATGTTAACAAAGATTCTCCTTGTTGACACCCAAGGTTGATTCTTTCTCATCTGACATTTAATTATCCAGTTTATGAAATGCCCAAGACTGTTCACCACTTCTTCCTTTCTCCAGTAATTGATATTTTTTTGGTTTTATTCCTCATTAACAGGATGGGAGAGTAAATCAAGAGACAGAACTTTAATTAGAACCTTGTATTATTAGCTGTGATAAATGACATAGCAGAAAAGGAAGTTTAAATTTGGTTTAAGGGGCAGCTAGATGGTACAGTGGCTAGAACACTGGTCCTGGAGTCAGAAGTAACTGAGTTCAAATCCAGCCTCAGACACTTAATACTTAATTAGTTGTGTGACCTTGGGCAAGCCACTTAACTCCATTACTTTACAAAAACAAAAAACCCCTTGGTTTAAGGGAGAATTTTTGATTTATCATGCCTTCTATAATCGCTGATCATTAAAGATTGAGTAGTGTATCATAGTTGGAATTTTGAAATTAATTCCTAATTCTTAATCATTTCAAGAGAAAGGATTATTTTACTACAGTAGACCTCCTTTCTCTGTGACAAAAATAGCTAGCTGCTCACTTTTGCAAAAACCTGTGATGGATGGTGTATACACACCAAATAGTTCAGCTATTTGATTGATGAGAGAGATCTGGTAGATTGACCAGTGTTATTCTGAGAGTAAAGTGTATAACCAATAGTATTGATGCTGAATACTTATTTTAGTGGCCAAAATACTTCTGTAGTTAGTTGAAGGCTTTGTTTACAGTATCAGGATCAGCTTTATGAGTAGGTGGCTGCCTGCATGATGTGACTTTAGCTGTACTGGGAAGGCCTCTCTTGCTTTCCCCAAATGTGTCCATTAACAACTCAAAGTTATCAGAAATACCACCATTCACAGCTTTTGTCCTGTTCTGAAGGTTTTGCTCCCTGTCAGAATGCATCCTCATCCAAATTCACATTTTAAGCTTCAGCAATCTTTTAAGCCTCATTATTTTGTTTATCACATTCTTTTCTGAGAGTTAGGAATAAGAATGGGAACACTGAGGCCTTGAACTATGCTTTAAAAAGAGTCTTGGAGTGTTGGCTGACAAATTACACAGAATAATGGATGAGAAACAGTGTCCTAAAGAATCACAAAACCTTGTGTCCTCCTTTTAAAAAATATAAATATTTTATTTGTTTTCCAATTACATACAATGGTACCTAGTGTCCTTCTAATGTAGTTTTCTATTCTTTTATTTGAAAAAAACTCAGACCTTGGGAGAGTGAGAAAGGAGGCCAAATTACAAAGAAAATTAATCATCAGATTGAGCTGGAAGTCAGTTCTTCTAACTCGTGGAATCTAGTACTCTTTACATTATATTATGTAAGTGAAGTGATTTAAATGGAAGCATTCAAGAAAAGGCAAATAAAAATAAATTGTTAATTCAGACCTGAGCATGGCATGTTAGTCACTAATTGAGAGAAATATATCCACTTAAAAACCTTAAATTCTAGGTATCATTTGGGCAAATAGAGCAGTGCAGAAATTTCTCTTATGCTCCATCTCATTCTGTGATATTACATTGACATGGTTAGAATATTTTTAAATATTTTTACTTTACAATAAAGGGTGCTGCTAATTTTGCCTTTTAAAAAAAGGCTTTTCCTCATACTTTCTCTTTCATTTTGGAGCTGAGATTTCCTGGCTTTATCCAAGGGAACAAAGGTTTCTGACCTATCTCAGATAGAGAGAGATGAAAGATGGTGATAAATGCTTCAGGCTGTCCCATCAGTCTTGCTACTGACCTCATTACTGTATTTCTCTGAGGTAGTAGGTGCCAAGAAAATCGAGGATACTGGCTATGAGGCTCTTGTCTTCCTACAACCAAGCCATGGAAGTACAGATATAATTTTTATGTCTTCCTACAACCAAGCCATGGAAGGACAGATCTAATTCTTACAGTAACTTCTTGAAGGCTTTTTAAAATAGACTCAGTACTGGTTTGTAATGTGAAGCATTTACCCTTCATCTTCAGGGAGAATGAGTTAATTAATTGAGAAACCCAGCCCAGATAGGCTTTGTCAGAAGGAAAAAGATTCTGTGAGGTCAACATGTGCTACATGTCACTCAGAACTTAATTTATAATGTAATTAAATGATGTTTTGAGTTTTTTAAAAGGAAAAATCCAGAACGTGTGACTCTCATTTATTCAGGGCTCATGCTGAGATTTACTCATTTGGAGTTTATGGAAAATGTGGCAAGCACTATAAATCAATGCTGAGGGGAGTCCAGAGTTTTCACTATAGAGCCAATGAAGGTTTACTAAAACAAAGATTTGCATGAGATTTTGCTAAAAAGGAAATGAAAGAAAAAAAAGTTTTGGTAGGGAAGATGGAAGGAAAATAATAGGATTAGCTGCAGTACCCTCTTCTATGTGTGTCCTCACCCGATCCTTCCTCTATATTCCAGCTGAAAGTACTCCTCCTTTCCTTAAATAAACTTAGAATATTCTGCTGATCTCCCATTTATTTCCATTACTACTTATTTGTATAAATAATATTTACCCAAGTACTGATTCTATGTCTCTTTCTGCCCTTCTGTATGTAAACTACACAACTATCATTTCCCTCTATGATAATGGCATCCTTGAACATTAAAAAAAAACAAAACAAAACTTGTATTGTAACTGGCAAAGTGAAGTCCCTTTGAGGAAATTTTCTCTACTAATGAATGTCATCACCTGCAACCTGTAGTCATACAGAGTTGCCTGAGGGGGACTGAGATGTCAAATGACTCTGCACATTGATTGTGCCCACTGACACAACTATGAGTCACATAACCAATCTATGTAAGATAAGATTTGAACCTGTATTCCTCATTCTGGATGCCAGTCTTCTTTAATCTAGGCCACCTTGCTTCTGCTTTATACACATTATGAAGCAGACATTTCATAAATGTTTATTGAACTGAAATGTTTGCAGATGATATGGCCCATGTTCTATAGGCTACCTTCCCTTGGGACTAGGCAGATGGTAAGTTTTAGGAATATGTAGAGACCCAAATTGCCCATCACATTTTGATGGTACATCATATGCAAGTTGAGATCATGGAATTTAAGAATGGGGGGCAGGGGGAAGAACTGAAATATCACCTCAATCTCATTTTAGCCATAGAAGTTACTTCTATCTTCTAAGTTTCTATATCTAACCCTAGGCAAATATATTATTCCAAGTCCTCCTTTGTCTCACTCTTCCTAAAAAATTGTTTAAACTCACCAATACTACCAATCAATCCACCTGTTAGTGCTTTCCCAAGCCATAATTTCTGATTTGAAATTTTTTTCTGTTTTTCTGCCTCTCTCAAGCTTCAGTCTCTTTTGATACTCTTATTCTTTTCCTGATGCTTACAAACATTAAAACTCTACCCCACCCTTTAAAACAAAATAAAACAAACAGAAGAATCTTTTACTTGACTCCACATACCCTCAAGTTTTTATCCTATATCTCTTCTCCATGTTTACCCTCATTTCCTCTCTTCTTATACACTTCTCACCTTGTTATACTATGAATTTTGATCTCATACTTCAAATAAAACTTCACTCCAAAGAACTCAGCAATCACATAGTTGTCAGATGACCTCTCTGCAGCATTTTGAACTCTTTGGTATTATCTTCTCTGGATTTTTGTAACAGTGCTTTCTCTTTGTTCCATTTCTACTTGTCAGATTTCTTTTGCTGTGTCACCATATCTATTACACCTTCTATTCAAGTGCGCCCTAAGATTCTGTCTTCTGAGTCCTTTTCTCTGCCTATACCTTCTTTCTTGGTGATCTCACCAGCTCTCATTGATTCAATTATCTTTAAGTAAATGTTTTAGACCTTTATATCTGGTACAATCTCTCTTGGATTCTAGTCTTTCCAAATGCATGTTCCACAAGTATTTCAAATTCAATATATCCAAAACAAAATTCAACATCTCCCCTCTCCCCCACTTCCTAATCGATTCCTCTTTGTGACTTTATTATTGTTATTGAAGACATCACCATTCTTCTAGTCACCCAGGCTCAAAATTTCAGTCATTCTCAACTTTTCACTCTCCATCACTCTCCAAATGCAATTAATTTTCATGTCTTAACTATTCTACCTCTTTAACATCTTTCATATATATTCTCTTCTCTCTGCTTACTTTACCACTCTGCTAGGATTTTTTATTGGCCCCTTGCAAGCAAGAGGAATTTTAAGAATGAAAAAAATCAAAAAGATTTATAGTCATATTAAACAATGGTCTCAATCATACTTGATTAAAGAAATGCAAATTAAATCAACCTTGAGATATCATTTTATACCTATTAGATTGGACAAAATGATTAAAGTAAAAAGGGACAAATGTTAGAACAAATTGGGATACATTCATTGTTGGTGGAATTGTGAACTGATCCAACCATTTTGGAAAAGAATCTGTAATTATGCCCAAAATGCTTATACAATTTGACCAAGTCAAATCACTACTAGGTCTATTTCTAAAGATGATTAGGAAAAAAGGAAGAGAACGTAAATGCTCTAAAATGTTTATAGCAACTCTCTTTGTGCTGGCAAAGAATTTAAAACTAGGGAATGTCCATCATTTGGGGAATGGCTAAACAAGTTGTAGTATATGATTGTGATAAATACTACTGTGCTATAAGAAATTATGAGCTCAATGTTCTTAGAAAAACATGGAAAGGCTTGCATGAAATAATGAAGAGTGAAATGAACAGAACCATGAGAACATTGTATGTAGTAACAGCAATTTTTTTTAGGTTTTTGGGGTTTTTTTGCAAGGCAATGGGGTTAAGTGGCTTGCCCAAGGCCACATGGCTAGGTAATTAATTAATAAGTGTCTGAGGGCAGATTTGAACTCAGGTACTCCTGACTCCAGGGCTGGTGTTCTATCCCAATGCCACCTAGTCACCCTGCAATGTTGTTTTAAAAGGAAAAGCAAATAAGTCATTTTGACTATTACAAATACCCAAATTAACTATAAAGGACATAGGAAGAAAAAGACAATCTGCATCCAGAAAAAGAACTGATAAATACATGTAATGTATAGAATAATTTTAAATTATACATATCGATTCCTGTCTAATAGAAGTCATCTCTAGGTTGGGGGGGTGGAGGGAAGTAAAGAAATCTACATGATAACTATTATATATTTGAAAGGAATAGCAAGTTGTACACAACAGACTTGCAGTTTTGTGTGTAGTAATCTTTTTTTTATTGTACTGTTATGGAAATGTTTGTTTTATTCCATAAATTAAAAAATAGTAAATTAAAAAATTATATAGAAGATGATGATCTCTTATTAAGAGGAACTTTTTTGTCAGCAAGGGAAGTCTAAAACATTTTCTCCTAATTAGTATGTAGGAATCCACCTACTTGATCATCTCTTCTAACATTTACCTGAATATAAATCCTTCCTGTAGCACCTTTACCAGCCCTATACACATTCTTTGTTTTTTTTTAAAGTGTAGATGTAGGACTTTATAGTATGGATGAACTCTATGTATGGAAACTCTTTCCACCAATGTATTTTAAAAAATTGTCAGTAATTTAAAATTTTATAGAATTGGCCATGACACTTTGAAGTTAAATAGTTTGCTCTTGGTTACGCAGCCAAGTAAGTGTTAGAAGCAGCACTCGAACTGCCATCTTTAAGGCTCTAAGACTTACAAGTCCAGTTTTTTCCTCCACATGGGACAGTAATAAATATTTCATTCAATTCAGAGAGTAAATATAACTTAATGGTATATATTTGCTTGATAAAAGGAATTCCATAATTCCCACTGTGGCAAAAGGATTCAGATAGCTTTATTTTTTTTAGATTTTAATTTTTTACCTATTACATATAAAAATTTAAACATTTATTTTATTAAAATTTTGAGTTCCAAATTCTTTCTCACCTTAAGAAGACAGAAAATTTGATTTAGGTTATATATGTACAGTCATGCAAGACGTATTTCCTTCAATTAATTTAGATAACTAATTTGTTTTATTCTCCCGCTGTCAAATAATTCTCACACTTTTGAATTTCCAACACATTTGATAACTATCTTCTGTGAAAAATAGTATTTTAGAATTTCAGAATTGTATTTGATGGTAAGTTATCATTTGGTATCCTAAATGTTTCCTTCTTTTGAGCCATAAGGTTTTGTTTTTTAATCATGTAAGTTGCTACTAGATCATGATGTGCAACAGTCTTAGTTTCTTGCCCAGCAGACCCAAACATTGTGTATCATAGGATATGAGTTGACAGCATTTAAAGATATTGGGGATTAATGGGCATCAGCACTAAGCTCCCAAAACTCTTAAAGTAGCAGCTGAGGGGCATCAGAAATCTCATCCATAGCTACCACAAGCTCATAGAATCCAGAGCTAGAAGGGTTCCTAGAGTTCATTTTGTATAATCCCTTCATTTTATAAATTAAGAAATTGAAGTTTCAAAACTGACCTGTTCAATGTCATACCCATACAGCTAGTGGCTTTTAAGTTCAGCATGATTTCCAATAAACCATGCTGCCTCAGAGGCAACAAGAAAGATGTTCATTTCTCATTTAAAGCTATTTGCAGCAATGATAAACAAAGTCAGGGTGAAGATGGGTTTTAGAATTACAGAATTTTCTAGTTATTAAGGGACCTCAAAATGGACATTTAGTTCAGTTTGTCTTTACCTAAGTAGGAATATATATGTATGCATGATGTATGTATGTGTATATATATATGTATATATATACATATATATATGTATATATATATATACATATAAACATCTGTTTGAAGGTTTTCAGACTTATTACCTCTCAAACCTGCATATTCAACTCTATTGTTGTTCATTCCTTTCAGTGTCTGACTGTGATTCCGTGAACCTCTGTCCCTGGGGTTTTCTTGGTAAAGATACTGGAATGACTTCCCATTTTCTTCTCTATTTACAGAGGTCAAGTGACTTGCCCAAGGCAAGTCACTTGACCTCTGTTTGTAAATAGAGAAGAAAATGGTCTTAGAAGACTCATCTTGAGTTCAAATTCAGTTTCAGATACCAAGTCACTTAACCCTATCTGTCTCAGTTCCACAACTGTAAAATGAACATCAGGAGGAAATGGTAAACCACTTCAGTATCTTTACCAGGAAAATTTCAAATGGGATCATAAAGAGTCAGATACAACTACAATGACTAAACAATGAACAACTTCCTGACTCCAAGCCTAGAGCTCTATCCACTGTACCACTTAGCTGTCTGAATTTAGGTCAATTTTAATCATTCAAATTTTTTCCTTATATTTAAACTTGCTTTTGCAATGTCCACTCAGAGCTCAAGAGTTCTGCTCAAGTCAACAAGATTTTTTCTTCAGGTGCTAGGGATTCTAGGTATGCAAATCAAATTTAATTTTTGGGGAAGATTTCCTTGAACTTTGAAAAGTCTACTTATATATGCTTCAATGAATTATATTAGCTTTAACTCAGACATTGAAAGTGCAGAGTGAGAAAATAAGTAATCAATGAGACATTGTAGCTTAGCATATAATAAAGATATATTAGTATTATTATTTTTTTTAGGTTTTTGCAAGGCAAACGGGGTTAAGTGGCTTGCCCAAGACCACACAGCTAGGTAATTATTGTATCTGAGACCAGATTTGATCCCAGGTACTCCTGACTCCAGGGCCGGTGCTTTATTCACTGCACCACCTAGCCACCCCTCACTGCGCAACCTAGCAACCCCTCACTGCACCACCTAGCCGCCCCATTATATTTCTAATATAGTACTCTGTATATAATATATAATATGTATATATTTCCATCCATATATAGATATATTGCCATAATATAGAAAATTTTATTGGAATTTTCAAATTTTTTGGTTATGAAGTGAACACTTGGTATGGCATTAAAGAATGTCAGCATTTATTGAATTTTCCTGTTCAGGTTTGTACAGTTTAATGAACAACTCTCTTTAAAGTGGACAATTGATTAATTTATTTCATCCATATGATGGTGATCTCAATTCTTAGGACACTGAACACCACCCCCCCATTCCCCTTCAAGAAAGCAAAATGTCCCAATGGAATCAATACTTTTCAAAATGGTTGATTCAAAACAATGGCAACTGACAAAACAAATGGAAGCATGTATCTGAAGTACTGAGGTTATTCCTTGAGAGAGATTTTGTTTGTGTATGTGCTTACATGCAAGCACAGAAATATATAGTAGACTGAGTCTTGTTACATAATCTTACCGTATCACCAGGCTGTGGGCGCATCACTGAAACCCGGTCATAACCTTTCCTTATCAGGACACAGAAGGCATCCAGTTTTCCCTGTAAAGAGAACAAATGTATTTACTGATGAATAGTGACCATTGCACGTGGAACTCTAGCCATTGTTCTTCAGTAATGGGGAATACACTGGACTAACAACTCAAATCGCAGATGGTGCTATCATCTTTTATGAGGAAATAGAACTGTTCAGTGTCTCTGTCTCCCTTGATTCATTCTGTTGAGTTTCTAGGAACAATGGACAAAAACATAATCTATTATGAAGATTGCTGAAAAATCAAATCACAGATATGAGAGCTAGAAAGGACTTTTTTTAATCACTGAGAACACTTTTCTTTATTTTAGGGTTGAGGAAACTTTTTAATGACTTATTAGAATTTTTTTAAGTCCCTACTGTGTGCTAAGCACTGTGCTGAGAACTGGAGATACAAAGGATAGAGAAAGATAGCATCTGCTTTCAAAAACCTCATAGTCTAATTGAGGAAGCAACATTGGAATAACAATATACAAACAAAATGAAGACAATAAATTAGAGTAAGTCAATAAAAGGAGGGAAATAGAATTAAAGGGTTTTGGAAAGAACTTCTTATATAAGATAAGGTCATTGATCATTGAATGTTAGAATGGAAAGGTCTATAGATCAAGTCAACAAGCATTTAATAGGCATTTATTTAGTATGCGTCAGACACTGCTAAGGGTTAGGGTTATGAAGAAAGGTGGAAAAAAGTCTCTTCTTTCTGAGAGCTCACAGTCTAATGGAAGAGACATGGATAACTATGTACAAACAAGCTATAGGATATATTGTAGAAACTCAAGAAGAGAGAAAGAGAGAGAGAGAGAGAGAGAGAGAGAGAGAGAGAGAGAGAGAGAGAGAGAGAGAGAGGAGAGAGCTGACATTGAAGGAGAGCTAGAAAGGTTTTCTGTACAATATAGAGGGTAGGGTGTCTTTTTATTTTTTGTTTGTTTTTTTGGTTTTGTTTTTTGGCAGAAATCTGAACAAAGTCAGGAAAGTCAGGAGATGACAATGAGGAAGGAGTGAATTCCAAGCCTGGGGCACATCTAGTAAAAATGTCTGGTTTTCTGATAGATCTTACAAATCATATGGTCATGGATTCATAGAAAGTCACAACTGGAAAATACTTTAGAAATAATCTATTCCAACTTGTTTTATAAATGAGGAAACAGATCTAGAGAAATGACTTGTTTAAGATCTCCCAGAGTGTTATGTGCTAAGAATCAGCCCCCCCCCCCTTTTTGCTTGGTACACTTTATACAATACCTGTAAGTAGATAGGTATGTGGATAAGTAGGTGGGAAATAATTGGAGGTTCATTATCTCAGACTAAGTGTGTTGGAATAATCTAACTCAGATAAATATATAATTACCTGTATACTGCAGGTGTTAAATAAATACTTATTGCATTGAAGACAATCTTTTACTTGTTTTATAAGCAATTTGAATGCAATTTTGAGATTATAATTTTTGCTGAAGTACTTCCTGCTAAGCTAGCAGTTGAGGGCTTCCCAAAGCCAGAGCTAAAAGCCATGATGGAGAGAATTGTGGTGTCCACTTACCAATTAATTGTACCAATTTATTAAAAGAAATTGCTGAGTGGTATCAAAGGTCCCAGTGACTCTTAAAAATAAACCTATCTTTAAAATAGTGCATATAATACCCATATAATACCAACATAGTTCAAATGTTCTCAATTCATAGGTACTTGCACCCTTGAAAATTGGTCATGTATGGGACCCTCATTTTCATGGGGAAAATGCAAAAAGGCAATGGAGAATAAATTAGAGTCAGGACTAGAAAGGAGGTCCCTAAAGGATGTCTCCTTATCCTTTTTTTCACTGCTATATTCAACTGCACTGAAGGGCAGGGGAAAAATGGTGTTTATTTTTTAATTGATTAGGAGAAAGGGGATTTTCTGAAGCTTTACTTAAGAATTCTACCAATTCCTATCATCATATGATATTACAGAAAAATTTCAGAAAAAGTCCTTTTGATATCTTCTCAATTCTGGCATCACTGTAATGTCACCCATATACTGATGGCTGCAAACTTTTTTCTTGGCATGCAAAGTCTTAGGCTGGATTTCCCTGAAATAGCTGGGAAATTTTCCAAGAAGCCCTAAGGACCATTGTAGTTTCTATCATGGGACCTGAAGTGTAATCAAATTTTATCATCTCCAGAAGGAGATGTGTTTAAAGTGATGCATCTGACTATCCGCCCTCCCCCTAAGCCTGTACTTGCTATTGCCTTTGCTTCTGTTGCCTTTGTCCAACCAGATCTCCTGAGGCCATGACCTGGAATGACTCAAGACACTTAATTTTTAAACCACTATCCAGGAGTTTTTTGCTCTCCTGCCTAGGGAGCTTGTGGCTCACTGTGTCTAGCCAGTCCCAGATCTCAGACCATACATCCATTCCATCTGATTTACTACTCGGAACATTTTCCTTGACATGACTCTGCTGCTTCATGTATACTCTCTAGTCTGCCTCCTCCAGGTCAGAAAATTTCTCATGCCTTAAGAATAATAATGAAGATAGTACATATATAGCCTATATCAAATTTCTTGCTTTCTCAATGAAGGGGGGGGAAGGATTTGAAATTTGAATTAAAAAATAATAAAATTATATATTTAGAAGAAACATTAAAAATAGTAACAAATAAATACTACCATTATTTTTGAAAGGGCTTTATTTATTTTCCCTGCTGTTGTTTGTCCATTTTTGAAGAAGACAAATGATATCATGGGTGGCATCTTGGTTTTTGAGTGAATTGGTTTTAAATGAAGCAAAGTTAAAAAAAAATTGTTAACTTTTCTCTTCCAGCATCAGTAAAGTCCAGTGGCAGGATAAAAGTCAGGTTGAATAGTGATGACCTGAGATGCAGTGGATGACCTTGGGTCTTTGATATCTGATTAAACTCTAAGTTCTCCACAGTGCCTACCTTCATATCCATTGGAACAAATTGTTCTTATCTGTCCAAGTCTTCCCATGCTTGGGCTAAATATCCCCCTAATTCACTGATAGGGCCTATCAGTTACTTTCATCTTTCTTCAATGGTTTGCTGCTGCTGTGAATGCTACAGCTTCTTGGAGTCACAGGTCAGAGTGGGGAGGGGAATCAAGTGAACCCCAAAGTAGATGAGCAGCCCTAAAAAAGCCCTCACATCATGGGTGCTAGTTCTCCTTGAACAGGGGTCATTCCAGTTACTTTCTAAATCAAAACACCCTTCCCTATCCATTTTTATGTGTTGTCTCTTATTAGAATGTAACCTCCTTATGAGCAGAAACTTTCTTCTTTTTGTAGTTGTATCCTCACCTCAGTACTTAGCAGTAAATATTGTAGCTGCAAGTGGTATATTTTTTTAATTTTTTTGTTTTTTTTACAATGCCCAAGATCACACAGCTAGGTAATAATTAAGTGTCTGATGCTAAGTTTGAACTCAGGTTCTCCTGACTGCATGGCTGGTGCTCTATTCTCTGCCTCACTTAACTGCCCCATGTAAAGTGATCTTAATTAGACATTTTGCTACATTGTACTAGACACTGGGTTTTCAAATAATGAAAAAATTCCTCCTCTCAATAAGTTTTCTTTTATCAGGGAGACAGTATGTGTGTATATGTATATGTATATATATATATATATATGTAATATATGCATATAATATTATACTTATATCAAATATAATACTTTATATACAAAATAACTAAATTTCAAAAACATACAAGCTAGTGAAGGAGGGCCTCAACTATCAGTTGAGGATAAGGAAGGGCATCAGGTAGAAGGTGAACTCACATAACCTGAACGCACATTTATTTAAAGTAAATAAATGATTCAATAAGGAAGAGACTAGGAGGGGGTACCCTCCAGGTATGGTTGATGATCAGTTCAAAGGCACAGAAGCAAAAAGATGGAATGCTGTGTGTGAAGACAGCATAAAGGCCTAGTTGACTAATCACAGAGTGTGTAAAAGTTAGTCTGGCATTAAGTTGCTAATGGTTTTAAAAAAAAACAGACGAGGGGAAGCTAGGTTGTACAGTGAATAGAGTACTGGCCCTGGAGTCAGGAGGACCTAAGTTCAAATCTGAATTTAGATGCTTTACACTTACTAGCTGTGCGACCCTCGGAAAGTCACACCTCTAAATGCTTCACCAAAAAGAAAATAGAAGAATTTTTATTTTTTTCCCCTAGAGGCTATAAGGAATCATTGGAATTTGTTATGTACAGTAGCATGACATAGCCATTTCAGAGTTTAAGGAACATTATTTTAATAGCTATGGGGAGGATGGTTGAAAGTAGCAGGGATATAAATTAAGAGGTCATAGCAGTAGATAAGACAAGGTGTAATAATGGCTGAAGTATGATGGAATCTATAGGAATAGAGAAAAGGAGTTGGATATGAGGGATATTGCCTTGGTAAAAATGGCAAAATTTGGCAACTAATTAGATATATGGAGTCTGCATGTGTGTGTGTGTGTGTGTGTGTGTGTGTGTGTGTGTGTGTGTGTGTGAGAGAGAGAGAGAGAGAGAGAGAGAGAGAGAGAGAGAGAGAGAGAGAGAGAGAGAGAGAGAGAGAGAGAGAGAGAGTGTCAAGGACAGTACTGAAGTTACAAACCTTGAGGATTGAAAGAATGATGGTACCTTCAATAGAAATAGCAAAGTTTGGAAAGAGGGAGAATTTGGGGGATGGATAATGAAGTCAGTTTTGGAATTGTTGAGTCAGATACATCTGGCACATCTTGATTAAAATGCCCAGGAGACAGTAGGTGATAATAGAATTAAGAGTTCAGGGAAAAAAGACTTGGGATGAAGATATAGATCTCTGAATCACATACATAAAGATCATAATTAAACTCATGAGAAATGACAAAACTTAGCCCTACTCCATTTGTTTTTTGACCAAAAAATTGAAGTGGCTTACCCAATATCATATAGACCACTGATCTTTCTGTTGTGCCTCACCCTCTCCCTTCAAACTCTAACCTGATGTTCAAAAGACTCTTCTCTATGTTACTCCACTCTCCTTTTCTGCCCTTTGCTTATATTAATCCCTTCTCCATGTCCTAAAAAAAACTAGATTTTACTCTGTCCCTTGTTTATAGCTTATTTCCCCCATCCCATGCCTTTGCTTATACACACATGTATATGTACACATGTGTATATATATATATATATGTATATATATATATATCCCTTATAAATTTCTTCAGCTTTGTTTTACTCTTCCTTATGCTTCCCCTAATCTCCATCTTCTTGATCTAGCTCATCTTTCAAAACCTAGCTCAGCAGCTGCATTGTCCAAGAAGACTTTCCTTAGTTAAACCTTCCAAAACACTTAAGCTTTTTTAAATGATCTATTCTTTTCTTGGGTGCTATGCTTGGAGGTGACTTATTCAATGAATTTTAATAACCAGTAGCTAAGTAGGATTATAAAAAGTTTTCAGTAGTCTGGTAATCCTTCTATAAGCCTATATCCTTAGACCTTTTTAGGCAAAGAGCCACACATTCTCATTTCTTATCAGGCATATTAATAGACCACTGCATGCCAAGGGTTGTCAGCATTTAAAATTTTTTTAGAGGAATTAGAAGTAATCCTGTCACATAGTTTTAAAATGCCCTAGACCCAGGTTAGGCTCACCTTACAAAAAGGTAGAAATTAGGCTAAATTTTGAAAGATGAGAAGGAATTCGATAGATTATGTCCAGATTAATACTGGATGCATAAACTACTTCACTTAGTTTTGAAAATAAATCAGAAGAATCTGCTGAAATTTCTAAAATTTTCTTAACTTACATAATTTTCCTTGCAATTTCTTTAGATTCTTCCTTCTCTCAATGCAGGTTGCCACTTTCTCTTCAATTTAATAGTCAGAGAATTGTCTACTCCAGTGGCATCATACTAAAATAGAAATGGATCCCTGTGGGCTGCATATTGACTTAGAAAACACAATTTAACATTATCTAAACTTTACTGCATTCTTATTTCTTTTGTTAAATTTTTCCCAATTTCATTTTAATTTAGTTAGGGAGGTACTTAGGAGTGTTGCCAGCAGCTTAGTATTTGATATTTCTGGTCTAAAGCATTTATAGATTAAGTGAGTTACTCAGGTCCACAAAGCCAGTATGTTTTAGAGGTGGTACTTGAAACAGGCCCAGATTTCTTAATAATGACATTCAATAAGGATAAAGATGAATTTTGGGGTTCAAAAAAAACAACTTCATAAATATAAGAAGATGGAGGCATTGCTTTCATGGGAGACATAGGATCATTTTAAAGGAACTTTGCAATTTTCTGAAAGAAAATAGGTCCCCTCCCCTTCCTGTTGTTCAGTTCTAGTCCCAAAGCTCTCTAGTTTGTCCACCAAAATTAATGTTGCCATCTGAATAATAGATAGCCTTCATATACTTGATCTTTTCTCTGTAGTTAGGTCAAACTCCTTTGAATTGTTATGGGTCCCTTTTAGGAGGTTGTGCAATGTTTTGGGTCTTGATGCTATCAGCACAATGTTATCCACAAATAGGGGCATTCAGGGAGGACTTTATCATCCAATCCACTAGGAATGTCTCTTTGCTGGGTCTCCTATATCAAAGAAGAGAATCCTTTGGCAAGTACACATCTCCTTGTTAAATACTGACCTTGATATTTATTATCAGAGGGTTACTGAACAGGGTCATTCCTGTTAGATCTTTCAAGGAATCTCGATTGATTTTCATATATGAATGGGAGTACATTTTGTTGTAAAAGAGCTTTTTATGTAGTATTTTATTCTCCTGAATCAAATACTTTCAAGAAATTAAGCAACAATAATTTAATATCTTTTACCAATTATAAAGTAGTAATGATGTCCTGAGATAAGGATGTCCTGAGATAACTTTATTTTGATTAATTTGTGTATATAGTTGGTAGAGTTCACTTATAATATGGTTGGTAATAATTTATGTTCTCTTGGTTGCCTTTTATGATTTTAATGAATTCTGGTTTAAAAAAAAGTCTTTGGTATTTTCCCCCTCCTTCAGATATCTTCTACACCTACTCCATATCTCCCTCACAACTGTGTCACTTCCAGCATGAATCTCCTTTATATATATCCTTGGTTATGTATCCTTTACATTTTTCTTCTCTTTAGTGCAATTTGTACCCCCCCCATAAGCACATCTAAGTCTGATGCTAGGGTCTAAATATGGTAGATCCATTGTTCTCTAAAATTGTTATAAATTGGGGCAGCTAAGTGGTGCAGTGGCTAGAGCATCGGCCCTGGAGTCTGGAGAACCTGAGTTCAAATCCAACCTGAGACTGTTACTAATTGCCTGGCTGTATGACCTTGGGCAAGTCACTTATTGCCCTATTGCCTTAGATAAATTAAAAATAGATTTAAAAAATAAAAAAAATTGTTCTAAATGTTTTTATGCATTATTTTTAATTTTTATCTTCTATTTTCATACTTAAATGACCTTGGAATGACTTTGAATACTCAGATGAATGTTTTGCTAAGTTTTATTTAAGCTTCATTGTTTTTCTATGGCTTATTAGATGACTCTATTCATAATTATCCACTATGTTTCTTTGTAAAATTTTACAAATGAGTTAACCTCCCAATTCACTAGTGCCTTTGGAAAGTATCTTTCTCTCTGGCATGCGTGATAGATATTTCTTGATTGAGTTATTTTCTGAGCTGTTTTGATCTCCTTATTGAGGCATTTAATTTTCACTGGTTAAAATTCTGAAGAACATTATTATAATCAGTGTTGAGGTCATTTATGTTGCCCTTCTTTTTTGATTTTCTGTTAGTTGTTAAAACAGTTTAGTAATGAATTGTTCTAATTGTATGCTAAATCTTTTATGTTTTTTTTTTTTTTACTAAATATGTACCTGTGCATAACCTTGGGCAAGTTAGTCAATCTGATTAAGGTCACAAATCAAATCAATGATAGAACCAGAAACAGAGCCAAGGTTTTCTTGACTCCAGGTTCATTCCTTTTCCCTATGCAAATGAAGTACTCCTCCAGTTGTTATTTCGAACACATTGGCTCACTGTCATTGGTATCTTGTGTCTCTTCGGGTCACAGATATATTTTTCTTACTTTCACTTTGTCAACCTTTCTTGGTAGATAGTGAAATTAGTCTAACATTTTAAAGATGGGGGGATGGTAGGAAAGTAGGACTTTGACCTATAACTATTGGTTAAAATCTGAATTTAATATGCCATGCTCTATGGTGAATTATTCTGACTAGATTTTCCCCTTAAATGTACAAAATTAGACTACAAAGTTATGAACTTGTTGAATATTTGAAAGAATGTGAATTCTCTCTCTTTTTTAAATGAATTGGCACAATACTAATAAGTTACTGGAGAAGGGAGAAAATGTGTTGAGTATTAGCAACCCCATCTGTGAACATTTCGATTTCTTTGGCAGATCAAATATCATCTTAATATGGTACATCTACTGTGGTCATTCATGTACAAGACCCTGACAATGGCTAATGTCTTAGTGGTAGGTATGTAGATAGCATATTGGCAACACAGATAGAATATGAGTAAAATCAGATAAGGCAATTTTACAGAATCTGTACATAAAAGTAGGCAATGGGTAGTTGTGACTCTAGAAACTAGACTATCCTTCTGGGTAGCAAATTAACTTTTTTTTGGTCATTCATATGCCATTTGTGTCCTTAGCTGGAGAAGGGAAAACATCACAAACTGATTTTATTAAATTCAGTGCTCTCCTGGTTTTAATCTACTGGATGACCATATACTTGGGCATTGCTCTGAACCTAGAGGGAATGAGTTGCCTTGCTTTAATCAGAGACATGGCGTGCTATAAATGAAGTGGGGTTGTGGAGGAGCTGAGCAAAGGGAAATTCAAGCCAAACATCAGGGGGAAACTTCCTGGTCATGCAATTAAAAAAATACAAAGGAGATTGGAATGGTAAGAGAGTAAAAGCAATCAGAATTCAACGCCTTAAACCTTTAAAAATGAGACTTAAAAAAAAAAAGAGGCTGTAAAGGCTAGTTCCATTAATGACTTATGTACTACTGCATAATGAAGTCTGTCTTTTTTTTTAATCCTGCAATTTTTCTTAACATTTCTACATCCCTTGAAATATATTTCATGAAACCAGGGAAATGAATCTAGACTTTTTTTAGGTTGCATGTATCAATATTAAGCTGGTTCTCAGGTCAGAGATAAATAATCAATCTGGAACCAAGTCCTACTAGAAACCTTTCCAGCTTGATAACCAGATTACATGCACCACTGATAGAGGCTGTAAGAATCCTGTGTCACTTCCAGAAGAATTTCCCACTGCCTCCACCCCAGTCAAGAGCAGAGAGATTTATCAGCAGAATATTGGCAATTATATGATGTTTTTTTCTTTTTTGGTCTAGGAAAGTCAGGAAGACTATCTATTAAGGCATAGAAGGCTAAATAAAATAAGATCTGCATTAATGGGGAAAACTTTGTCTCATACTTTCTGAAAAAATGAAGCCATCTAATACAGTCTCCTACCCTTTGTCACCTCAACCTTACCCCTTCCTCTTCTCCCACTCCCTCCCCCCCAGTTTTGCTACAGTATTGGAAGATGAGGTGGCAAATTTTTTCCCAATATTAGCCTCTCCACTTATTCCATTGATTCCTTCCTATCTCTTGAAGGAACTCATCTCTTTTCCCCCTTAATTTTGAATCTTTTCTTATCTACTGTTTATTTTCCTCCTGCTTACAAATAGGTCCTTATCTCTTCCATCTTTAGGAAACTTCTTTTGATTCTACCATCCTCTCAGGCTATGGGTCTTTTCTCTGTTTTAAAATGAAACTCCTGGGAAAAGTTGTCTGTCCTTCTTGACAGGCTCTTTGAGTCCTTTATCAGCACCTTGTAATCTGGCTTCTGACCTCGTTACTTACCAGTATTTTCCAAAATACCAGTTCTCTATGCTGCTCAATCCAATGGTTTCTTTCTCAGTCTTGAACCTCATTGATCACTTGGCATCAGTAGACACTCTCGACCACCCCCTTCCTCCATGATATGGTGTTCTCTCTGGATTTTTGTGGCATATTATCTCCCTGTTCTCCTCTTGCTCCTCTTTAAAGTTTACAAAATGATTTCCTCTTAACAATCAGGTTGGCAGGGCAATTTTCATTATCTCCATTTTGTAGATGAGGAGACTGAGGCTCCAAGAGGTTAAATAAATTGCCCGTGGTTATGTAACTAATAAATGACAGAGCTAGAATTCATACACAGATGGCCCGGATCCAAGCTTAGCATTCTTTCCACTCTATGTGGCTGCATCTTGAATTTCACTTTATTTTTGGTATGAACTGTGATTTCATCAGTGTAGAGAATACTCAATCCAATTCAATCCAACAAGTAATTATTCAACACTAACTATAAGTTATTGCTAGATACTGGAGATACAAAGGTAGAACAAAAAAGCAATCTTTATCCTTAAAGACCTTAAATGTTTTGGGGGATATATTACATGAACATAAGCGAATATATATATGTACATTTATATAGATATATAAAGTTAATTTAGGGAGAAAGGAGTAAGTACTAAAAAACAAGGGGATAAGGCATAACTTTCAATGGGAGAGCCCTGAATAAAGCCAGGGATTCTAAGGATTGGAGGAAGTACAAGTTGGCATGGAGTCTTAAGAGTTGGAAGAGGCCTTTGAAATCATCTACCTCATCCCTTTTTCAGGGATGGAAACTGAGACCTGGAGAAGTTAAATGATTTGCCCATAATCACCCAGGTAGTAAACAGCAAAGCCTGGATTCTTGGATTCAAACACAGGTCCTTTGACTCCAAAACTATTGTTTTTTCACTTTCATGAGAGTTATTCTCTAACTTTTCTTTGTATGTTACCAACTTTTTTTTGACTTTCTCAAGAATCTGGGTATAAATTGTATTCTGTACATTCTTCCTGCTTATCCTCTCCTAGTAACAGAAAAGATATGACAGATTTGAAGATGATTTGGAGAAGTTAAACTAAAAAACATGAATTATTGGGTGGGATGAGGTGGGTTACGCAACAGTACTCCAATTTGGGAAGAGTTCTGTTTTGTGCAGGAAACTTATCTCTATAACTGCTGCCTGGACATAGTATTGTACTTTGATATATCAAGGTTTCTTCTCCAAAGTCCAGAGAGCAATTAAAGTGCATAATTTTCAGAATCCAAACTTTCCTGAGAATCAATTGAGAATCAGTTCTTTCTATCCCATCAAGTTATAGGTCTCTATCTCTCTTTCCTTTCTGGACCAAGTTCCTAGATAACATTGTTCATAATTATTACCTCTACCTAACCTCTTCTTACCTAGCCCTTATTCATTGAATGGACATGGTCAGATAAACTGAGATCTGAGAAGAATCTTAATTTAGAAAGATGTCATCCACTGCATCCTGGGTCATTGACATTCCCCTGGACTTTTCCCTTTCCATTCATTGAACTTCTATGCCTGGAGGAAAGAACAAGACTGAGGTTTTCATTCAACTTTGCCTCACTTAAATCCAATTCACATGTAAGTCAAGATATCACCCTCATTAATGTCATTGGTCACTTAGTCTATTAATCAGCAAACATTTATAAATTGTCTACTATGGGACGGTGCTAGGCACTAGGTTATAAGGATAAAAGTATTACTGGTTCATTTAGAGCAACACAATAAATTTGCTTCCTTTTTTGTGTATAAGAGCCTTCAAATGAATGAAAAGAGGGATCTCATCCTTCTCTAAGTCTTTTTCTGTGTTAAGTATCTCCATTTCCTGTCATATCCATTATTAAATGGAATGCTTTTGAATTTCCCCATGATTATAGAAGTTTGCCTTTGGATATATTCTGTCTTATCAAGGTCTTTTTAAAAAAATATTTATTTTAGGCGATAGTGTTAAGTGACTTGCCAAAGATCACATAGCTAGGCCATTATTAAGTATCTGAGGTGGATTTGAACTCAGGTATTCCTGACTCCAGGGCCAGTGCTCTATCCACTGTGCCACCTAGCTAGCTACCCCAATGTTTGTCTTTTAAAAGAGGATACTTAGAATAAACCCAATTATAGTTTATTAGAAAGGGAACATGCTAAAAATCAGAAATGCTAGATTAAAATCCAAATTCTGCTATTTAATAACAACGTGGCCTTGGGTAAGTCTTTCTTCTCTATGTAAACTTCATTTTTCTCACATAGAAAATGATGATCTCCAAAGTGCTTTCTACCTTTTCACTGTATTGACTAGGACTTGAGATGAGCTGACTGAGACAAGGTAGCATGAGACTCTTACTTTTTATTATAGAAATGCTGCTTCCTCTAGTAATGTTATCTACATTGCATTAATAATAAACGTTAACAATAACAATGAAATCATTCATTATACATATTCTAATGGTTATTTATCATTATAACTATTATAATAAAGATTAATAATTATAAATTGTTGACTGACTGAATGCTAGTTGATGCTAATTGACTGACTGAATAGTGGATCCATAATGGGCAACTAAATGTTGCTATGGAGGACTATTTGAGGCAAATGCATTGATGCCATGAAAGGCAACCTCTCTACAAAATGTACTAATATCACCATAATAGATTGAGTTCTGGGACTGAGGAAACATCTGTAGCAGTTCTTATATTCCTATGCTATATATTAACTGAAAAATACCTTTATTGGAGAATACCACTTCCTGGGAGAAGATGGCCTGCGTAAGTTGTTGTTGAGATTTCGAGGCTCGGGGAATTCATATTCCTGCTCTGGCATCTTGACACGGGCATTCTTGGCCTTTTCTAGCTTGGCCCCTTCTTCTGTGGATCCCTTTTCTCCCCACCGAACCTTAAGAAAGAAACAGAAACAGACAACCGTTGCCTTTAGAAGCCTCTTGGTTTGGGGAGCTAGGGGCTGACTCGGCAAACAAATGGGAATATGTCGGTCTGCTCCCTATAGAAAGATATCTGGAATTAGCTCTAGGTCTGACTCTTCTCTGACATTTTTATTGCCTGGGAGATCATGAAAGTTATTTTATTTCTCTTATTCCCAGTTTCTTATCTATAAAGTTGGGAAAATAATACCAGCTTCTATGTATTTTCCATACAACAACCCCTGTGTATATGAAGCATGTTGTAAATTAGATAGAAGTAATCTATAGATATAGATTATTCTGACATTTGGAGATAGCAGGAAGGGAAGAAACCCTTTCAGTGCAGTATGGTTATTCTCCAGGGCTATTGAGGTCCTGCTTGGTGGGACCCTAACCATCATAGGTTTGACAAACATTTGTAATCAATTCCCATTATGTGGTATCTAAAACCTCCAGAAGCTTGTAGTAGGTTCCCTAGGGATATGCACAACAGAAAGGAAAGAAATTTAGTGAACTCTTCAGATTCATTCTCTGCTGCTCAGAGACATCTGACTCTTTCATTCTCATTCTGGCCAACACAGCTCTACAAAAAAGGGACAATTTTGCAACATTGTAGTTCAGAAGTTTCAGTTATGTCTGATTCTTCATGACTCCATTTAAGGTTTTCTTGACAGAGATAGTGGTTTGCTATTTCCTTCTCCAGCTCATTTGACTCATAAGGAACTGAGGCAAAGAAGGTTAAGTGACTTGCCCAGGTTCTCACATCTAGTAAGTGTCTGAAGCCAGATTTGAACTCTGGGAAAGGATTCCAGATTCCAGGTCCAACAGTCTGTCTATTGTTTCCTCAGTGATCCCTTTGGAACATTAGTCCAGTCTTTTGGATTGGCCATGCTTTTATGGTTTCCCTAAAAAAGTTTCAGGAAGGAAAGGAGGCTGGTGGGCTCTAATGGCCATCACTACCTGCTGCCTCCCTGCTTTACAAATTAGTTGCTCTAATAATAGCATATTCCCCGATTCTGTTATTCCTTATGACTTTGGGAACAAGGAGAAGAAAAGGAACAGAAGATCGTGGGAGTATGGGGCAAGAAATTTGCAATTGGATGTGTATGGGAATAGAATTATAATGCTATACTTCCTATGGTCCTTTCCTCACAGGTTGCTATCTGTGAATATGGGCAGCCCAACTATAGCAGCTGATACCTAGTCTCTGGTTAAAAATGTAGAGAAAAGTAAGGTTGCTGGATCCCTGGATTTGTTGTCCAAGGTCTAGGTTAGAGACCACCTCACTATATACTCCTTAAACTGGAGCCATCTACCAGATGGAGCTTGAAAAGGTTCTTATCTTTGTAGAAATTACTGCCTTGTGGGTCTTCACACAATCTGTGTTTTCTATATCACGTTCAAAACAAATGTAGCCTGTGACTGGTTTTTTTTTTTGCTATTTTATATTGTGCCACATTTGCCTCATGATTTGATATTTTCTAAGATGTCATTATGGTAAGGGTTCCGGACTCAAACCCTGGTTCTGCTTCTTTCCAGATGTATAATTTTGGGCAAATCATTTTCTTTCTATAAGAGGGTTGGACTAAATAATCTTCAATGTCCCTTGTACCTCTATGACCTATTAGTATGATATGTCATCAGAAACTAAGTTGTAATTTGATTTAATCAGATAATATTGTGAACCTATGTTCTTACCACTCAGGGCTCCAAGGGATCTCAGAAAATCTAGCTCATTTTGGAGATGAAGAACATGAGATCCAGAAAGGCTAAATGATTTGCCTGAGGTCATGCAACTCGTTTGTTGGTAGATCTAAGATTATATCCCTTTGTTATAATGACTTCTGGGGTTCCTTTTATTATGCCAGAAATGCCTTGTATTTTAAAAGTGAGGACTCTCATCCTGAGAATTTATTGTCATATCTTTTATAAGCATGCTTTTAGAAGATTTAGTGAAAATCCAATTTACAGATAATGAAAAGCAGAGAGCTAAAGAAAGCAGAGGTCATAGATATATAATATTCTCAAATAAGGAAACTGAAGCTCACAGAGATTAAGTGAATTACCCTATAAAACATTGAAATTCAAACATAGGTCCTTTACTTCCAAATGCATTTTCTATGGTTAAAATTGCCTTCCTAATCAATGTCCAGGTTACTTCCCCCAAACTTTGTCCTTGTCTGATCCTACAATCCTTTTAAATATTTTACAAACATTTATCCTTAAGGGAAATATAATAACCTCCTTTCTACACAACCTCATGTAGTTTTCTGCATGTAGTAGAAGATAGTAAATGGCTTTATAGAACCTTAAACTTCTGAGGTCCTAACTCTCTAGGTCTTTTGTTTACTATGAATTCCCTTGTAAAATTCAACTTGTTAAAGGATACCTATGTTAAAAAGTATATTTACCTCCATCCTCTTAATGCCCCCAACTCCTCGCCCACCATAATAAGAAGCATCCACTGTTGGCCACTTTTTCTTAGGCAATCCGTCATCTTCTTCTTCCTGCAAAAAAGATGAGGCTATGGGAATTTTCTAGTGTTTCATTAAGGAAGTAAGCCAATATCTTTGTTACAAAGTGAAGTAAGGAGGTAAGGAGCATCTATACTTTATGTATAGTGTGTGTGAAATAAATTATTAGTATTTACAACACTTTTGTCAACTCAAATTGTTTCTCCATCCAATTAGAATTCTTGCATTTTATGCCCCTAATAAATGACAATGGACCTTAAGTTATCCAGATATATTTGAATTGATTCATATATCTTGAATTTATTTCTTAAAAAAATCAACCTTGATGTTGCTTTTAGTTATTTTAAGTAAAGTATGTGTCAAGGTCCTTTGCTGAGGAGGAAAAGGGGATAGGGTATGGTGAACCTTGGGAGAGACTAGGAATGGATATATAGATCTAGACAGATGATAGGTAGGCATAGAGATGATACCTGATCTCATTGAAAATGGCAAGATGCCAAGTGAGGCAATGGAGAGGGAAAAGAGAAGATGCCGTAGGAGAAAGATTTGGGGTGCAAAAATGATGGAAGAGGAAAATTGAGTCAATGTAGTAGAGGATACAAATAAGCCAGAGCACAAGGAATTGTTCAGAGTTAGCATAGAATAATTTGGACTAATACCAAAACTTTGTTTACACTTTGACCTATGATGTTATCATTATTTCATATATATAGTACAATTAGTCAATCAGTCATCAGTTATTAATTTATTAAATTTATTATTAATTAAATAATTACTATGTTCTTGGAACTATACTGAGCCAGAGAATTAAAAATATATAAAGAATAAAACAATTTCTACATACAGTTTGTATTTAAATGGGAAAGGGAGAGAAGAACCTATCATATGTATGTGTATGTGGCATTTGGATTAAGTTCAGTTAAACATAACATAGTTTGGAGGAAAGGCATTAGTAATTGAACCAGAAGGTTTCATGCAGAAGATGGTGTTTGAGTTGACTTAAAGGAAAAGAGAAGACTGGGGATGGGGGCATCAATCATTTCACTCATGACTGACTCTTCATGAATCCATTTAGGTTTTTCTTGGCAAAGATACTAAATTTGTTTGCCATTTCCTTCTCTAGCTCATTTTACAGATGAAGAATCTGAGGCAAACAAGATTAGAGTCGCTTGCCTAGAGTCACACAGCCTGTAAATTTATCTGAGTTCTTATTTCCACAGTCCTCTTGACTTTAGTTTTTTTTTTTTTTTTGAGTTATTTGGTAAGGCAATGAGGTTAAGTGGCTTGCCCAAGGTCACACAACTAGGGAATAATTAAGTGTATGAAGCTGGATTTGAACTCAAGTCCTCCTGATTCCAAGGCCAGGGCTCTTTCCATTGTGCCACCTGACTGCCCCCGTCCTGACTTTAGATCTGGTGCTCTGTCTACTGCAGCACCTAGCTGCTCACATACGTATCATAAAGGATAACTTTTACTGGGGTTGGGGAAGGTGAGAGTTTCTATATAATTAAAAGGTGATGCAAAAAAAAAGGAAAGAAAAGAAAGGAGTGCAAGTGAAACATTGAAAAATATACTGAAGAGGGGCAGTTAGGTTAAGTGATAGATAGATCACTGGCCCTGGAGTCAGGATGATCTGAGTTCAAATCCAACCTCAGACACTTAATAATTACCTAGGGATCTTGGGCAAGTCACTTAACCCCATTGCCTTACAAAAAAAAATATACTGAAGAAAACAGAAAGAAATTCAGAAAAGGAACCAGTTTTTCAGGGCAGTTTTGCTACTACTTTAAATTCTTAACATGTACTGTAAGAAAATCTGAACCACACATAAATGTTCTCGTATTATATCTATTTTTAGATACTCATTTATATATGAATAAATTTTAATATGTTAAGTATATTCATGTTTCATATACAAAGCATTAAAAAACTTGTGTTGACATGTTAATATATGTTGCCATATCATATAATAGATATAGAATGAATTTAATATACTATATTAACATGTCAACATGTTATGTTAATGTATTTCAAATGCATGATCATAAGTGCTACAAATCTCACATATATGTTTTATATATATACTGTACTGTTCTGCATATTGAAATGTTCATGTTTGCAGGGTTCATAATAAAAAAGATATTCCAAAGGAAGACATGCTTCTCTTCTCTCTTATCCTCTTTGAATCAGGAGGCAACTATTTTTTCTCCTGTACCTCAGGAATGAAAAAGAGTCCACTTAGTGCGTGCGCAGAAGCTGAGAGCCCTCACAACAGGAAATGCCAGGACTTAAGAAATCTGCTTCTCAAGCTCTTAAAAAGTAGAGCCAGTCATCTGAGTCCCCTGATTCAGTGGTTGCCTGCCAAGGGGGAAGAGCCAACAGAAAAGGCAGCCCAGCAGCCCAGGATTGGACAAAGAAGAGAGTCACAAGCTGGCTTCCTTCAGCATGGTTTTGTTTACACAACTGAGGGCTGAAGGGTTTTGCAATTTTCTCAAAGGGAAAATGCCCTTTGATGTCTTCCGTACAGTTGGCAAGAAAATAAGGTAATAGCCTGCAGCAACAAAAATATAGCCCATCATAAAGCTCATTGATAAAAGCAGCTGTACATAAGTGACTTTTTTTCTTTTGATGAATGAAACTCAGAGAGGCAATAAAGTAGAAAGAAAGAGAATGGGAATTGGAATCAAGAAGATGTAATTGAACTATTTTCTACCTATGTGGTATAGGGAATGTGAGCTTGAGGAAATCATTTCTCTGGGCTTCTCCAGCTGCAAAATAGGGGAATTGGAGTCAATGGCTTCCAAAGTCTCTTCTAGTTTAAGATATAATAACCTATCACTTTGGTTGTATCACTTCCTCTTTCTTTGGCCCCAGTTTCTTCCTTTGTTAAATGAGGATCATGGAATGTCTTCTACACAGCACTAGTAGCCTTTATACAAGGTATTGTAACAGCATGTTTTGTTAGAATAGATTCAAATATAGCACCAGTCATGTCACTTGCTCTAAAATGTCATCACTGAAGCTTTGATACACAGATGTAGTTAGCATCTAAAATATAATATGGGAATTCATGGTCCATGGTGGTCTTCAGGATAATTACAAATATTTTTATTAAACTATTTTGCAGAAAAGTTTAATGATTTGATGTGAGATATACCAAATTCTAAGTAGAATGGAATAAAATTTGACCTTCTGATTTTGAACCATACAGAACATTTTGTTTTTTCAGTCTTCCAATAAACATATCCATCATGTATTATTGCATAATAGATTTAATTGCAATTGTGCTTTATTTCCCTCAAGTTCCAATAGACTATAAACTTTTTGAGGACAGTTATTCACATAATGGATGTTTAAGAAATATTTATTGAATAAATTTAAGAATGATATCAGCATCTTGTAATCTCAGACAAGGTCATTATTGACCTTAGTCATAAGATCATAGGATTGTAATGATCACTGACTTCATGATACCCAGGACTTTGGTATTCCCTGAGCTACAGATCTTAGGTATCTTCAAGGCTCAGCTTAATGAATCAGGCTTCCTCAGGGAAACCTTAAAATGAACTTACAGATACCTTAAACAGACTCCTTTAAAATAAACTATTTTGCTATATTATGGTCTAAGGAATATCATCTATCTTCTGTCAAAGAAAAAAATCTACATTTAAGTATAATAGGCTGTTAGGAACACAATCCAGAAGTCAGGACTCTGTTTTGTGGTTGCCTATAACTAATTACCTTCATAGCACAAGAACTACTGGTAAGGGAGCTTTGTTAGCCACTGCCTCCTTTCTGACTCACAGTAAATTTGCTATGATATTCTGATATAGTAATAAGCACTTACACTTAATAACCAAAAAGGGAAAGGGTAATTAATTTATCAGGCACTTAAGGTTTACAATATGTTTTCTTCCTCATAATCTGTTATTTCTTGGAATTAGTTTCCAACTGCTTCTGTATAGACTCCTCAGAAATTTGTTTATCACAGTTCTCAGCTGTTCTCACTTGAACCTATGAGTTTCAATCTACTTCTCTAATGACTGGACCACTTTTGTCTTGGGCAACTAAGTGGAGAGTGCATGGAGCATGGGTCTGGAGTCAGAGGACCTGAGTTAAAAATCTGACCTCAGAAACTTAATGGATATGTGAACCTGGGCAAATCACTTAATCCTGTCTACCTTAGTTTCCTCATCTGTAAACTAAGTTGAAGGCAATGGCAAACCATTCCAGTGTCTCCTCCAGGAAAACACAGGGAGTCGGGGGGGGGGGGTTCATGAAGAGTCACACATAACAGAAATGACAATAACAACTATTGCCATAAGAATGTAGATTGTGAAATAGAGGGGATGTTGGTTTTCATTTAATCTAATCCTTTTATTTCAAAAGAGAGATGACAGGTCCACAGAGGTTAAATGTTTTTCTTGTAAAGAAGTTGACTGAATGAGAAGAGCTATGTTCAAGGAATTAGCATAAAAGAAACTTTTGACACAAATTTAAATTTAATGACCCTTAACAGGACCTGGAAATCCTTAATAACCATTTAGTACAAAACAAAAGGTGTAATCCAGACAGAAAACTGAATAAAGTGGTTGACAAGATGGCAGCTCCCAATGAATAAAAAATAACTTTAAAATTTTAGGAAAGAACTCAGAAATGTTTAAATTTCTAAACTTTTAAGAAATCTTAAAAGATTCTTAAGTTTTTTTGTCAGATTTTGTAAGTCCTTCTAGGAACTTTGAATTTTCAAACTTCACAACTATGAAGGGTATAGAATGAAGTATGCAGGCTAGACCTCACCAACCATGCTCTTGAGTGCAAGCCAAAATAATAATAACAGGGGTTGGGGGTGAGCTGGGAACAAGCCTCTACCCATTAAAATGAAATCCCAGGCATCTTGAGAAGATGAGGGAAGTGAAGATATATTTCAGAGACTGTCCATTTGGTTTGAAATACAAAAAATTGAACTGATTCCATGCAAATATTCCAGATTTTTATTTTCTAAAATTGTCATACCAATATATGTATCCAATAACTTATTCTCTAATTAAGATTGTCTTTCAATTTCAGTAGCAAAAGATGGGCTCCTTGAAGGCAGGAAGTGTTTAACTTCTGTATATTTATCCCTACTGCTTGTTAGTCAATAAACATTTATTAATTTCCTACTAAGTCCAGGAACTCTGCTAAGTGTTGGGGATACAAAAAAATTCAAAACACTATCCACGCTCTCAAGGAGCTGGCAGTAGTCTAAAGGACAAAACAACATTCAAAAAATCATGTACAGACAAGATAGACAGGATAAACTAGGGATCAATAGAAGAAAAATACTTATATGGTTGGTGTCAAGAAAGGCTTGTCCTAGAATCTGGGATTTTAGTAGAGACTTCCTCATCTCTATTCCTTCAGGCCAGTTAGATAGTTCAGTGAATAGAGTGGTAGATATGGACTCAGGAAGACTCATCTTAAATTCACATCAAACTGAGTTCTAATCTGGCCTCAGGCACTAGATGTATTACCCTGGTCAAGTCACTTAACCCTATTTACCTCAGTTTCCTCAGCTGTAAAAATGAACTGGAGAAGGAAATGACAAACTATTCCAATATCTTAACGAAGAAAACCCTAATTGGGGGCAAGGAGAATTGAACATGACTGAAGAATAATATAACTGAAAAAACTGGATTCCTGAGTATAGGAGGATGTTGTCTACCATGGAATCCAAAGTTTCTGTGAAAGAGATTTTGGGAGGGGTTTTGGTGGATAAATCAGATTTCCCACTAGATATGTGGCATAGATATCAACCTTAAAAGATCTCATATGGTAATGTTCAAGGTCATCAGAACTCTTTCATTTCCAGGTATAAACATCTCAACATGCCCCATGATTCTGTCCTTATAGATGAATTCTGTCCTTTGGAATTTTGGTTTGGAGGAGGTCATTCAAAACAACTACTTTTTGGTGGCTGGGGGTCCTGATGGGTCAGACATTTTTTTGATGGTGATGCTTAGTCTCCAGGAGGTAACTATCAATACATTCCATGATGCTTAATAAAACATTAGGAACATGAAAGAGTTCTTAATTGAGAGAAGTTTTGGCAAGGAGGAAAATTGAATTGGCTGGGGCATGTGTGACCTTAAAACTCCTATACACCCATGCGGACTTTGAGGGCAACAAATTAAACAAATGACATTCATCTACTTTGGCTCCTCTTTTGTCATTTGGCACTAAAATCTTGTACCATTTACTTGTACTTTGTTTCTTATAGTGACTTTTCTTAGAATTTTTTTTTGAAAAAGGTGGGGGAAATTTTAGTTTTGATCTTATTTCTCCCTGACATTGATTCATAACTTTATAGTTAATTGATGTTTGTCCTGCTACTGATGTTGACTTTTAGTACTTTGCTTCTTATTTCCAGATGTTCTACCTCCAAAACAAGCCTAGCAGCCTCTTCCTTTCTCTTATGACTGCCACCTCTTTTAGACTCCTATCATTTCACACTAGAACTATGTTGTTGGTCTCTTTGCCTAACCTCTCTTCCCTCTTTGATTCATTCTCTACACATTCTAAGTTGATATTTCTAAAGTACAAGTTGGACATTATCACTCCCTTCCTCAAGAAGTCCCAAGAGCTCATTCTTTCCTTAGGATAAAATAGAAATTCCTCTGTTTGGCATTTAAAGTCCTTTGCAATATGACCCCAAATTATTTTCTCAGGCTTATTGCATGCCTCTCTATGCTTTGCTTCCCTTTGTATGCCATATTCTTTTCCTCATCTCCATTCATTTGTACAACCTGTCCCCATGCTTGGAATACATTCTTCCCCATTTCTGCCTCATAAAACTCCAATCTTTCTCTAAGATTCAGATAAAGTGCTGTCTTCTCATATCATAATCCCTTTGGATTGCCCTGCCACTTGGAAATTACTTTATATATACTTATAATTTTGCGTGTTTTTCCCCCTAAATAGGATGTAAACTATTGTGGGGGGAACCTATTTTGTTTTTGTATTCCTAGGACCCAGTAATAGTACTTGGTATAATGTGACTATTTTGTGAATGTTGTTTGATTGATTGTATGAAAGAATTCTTTGTTAGAAGGCTAGAATTTCTCCACTATTCTTCCTTTCCTGCTTTTTTTTTCAATAAGGTGGAATTCAATTCTTCTCTAATCTTCATCCCTTACACTTACCAGTCATTGTCTTTGCTGGACAATCTTTGTTGCATCATCAAAAAATTGGGACCCCATTAGGATTGATCTCGCACTATCTGATCAGAAGACCTATAATATGGTTTATGAGATAATACATCTACTCATTTGATCCCTCAGTTTGGAATGCATAAAATGGTAAAATTGAGCTGACTGGCAAAGCAGTGATGACTAAAGCTAGATATGGATGAACCTGCAATGTATTTGACTCTCTTATGAACAGTTAAGACTCTGATTGAGAGATGGGTGCTGTTCAAATGTTAGCTCCAGGTTTAAACATTGCCTTACAGCAAGGAACAGCTTTCCCCCAGAAAGCGTCAACAGTAAAATCCCTGCTTTGCAATGTCTACACATAGCTGTAGAAAGCAAGGATAATAAGCTAGGAGGACTAGAAATTATGAAGCAAGGAAGAAAATTGAACTTGTTAGGTATAGAGGTTAGGTGCACAAATAGAGCTTTGGAAACTTAATTCAAAGGAATAGGAGTGAGGAAAAAAAAGGTGGTGGGGCATTAAGAGAATATAGGAATGAGGAACCAGGATCCAAACGGGTAGGTTTTCTATAGAACATTTATTTAAGCAGGAACAGAAATAATGTTTGTTTTTTCTAATCAGGTTAAAGTACAGATTAGTGATTAGAGAAAGGGAATAAATTAAAATGTGGGGGAACATCATAAACCTAGCATGAAGGCCAGTATAGTAGTCAGGATGGAGGTAAGAGAAAGGGAATTTCAATTATCAACTTTTTGTTGGATCTCTCTTTCTGCTCAAAGCAGAGGCTGTAATGATTTTTTGACTCAATTTAAACATAATTTCATCCATCAGAAAGTGGAGGAACCAATCAAGGAGACTTTCTATTCTGAAATTGATAATCACAAAACACAAAGGAAGTAGTTGCTGGATTAGAAATGATGGGAACAGGGGAGAGGATTTTAGGAAGATGGCTGAGTAGGTAAGAAAATTCAGCGCCCTTCAGATTTCCTCCACAAAAAAAGACAAAAGATCACCTCAGGGTGAAAGTAGAGGACAAAAAATAGAGGGACAAGAGTGGGGGCAGAACAGAGAACCCTGAGGTAAGTGTAAACAACTCCTGCCTAATTACACTGAAGCAGCAAATAAGAGTCCTGGGAGCAACTGAGTTAGGAGATAACCTCAGCCTCAGTCACAAGAATTCTCACCTACTGGACAGTTTGGGGAGTTGGGGATATGAGAGGTGGAAGAGTGAGGGAACCTTTGCTGATAAGGGATACTAAGTCCAGTTGTGCTGCCCAGATATTACTCTGGCTGAGAAGGAAACAACACACATAAGAAGAGGAGTCAGGGAATGTTGCTGGCTGTGGACACTTACAGGAGAACTGACTTTTGGATCTCAATTCCAGGTCAGGGGGAGAACTGAAGATTATAGCTACTGGAGGGATCTCAGGGAGTAGAGACCATTTCCAGGATAGAGTGTTAAGGGGCCCTGCCTATGTCTTGGAGGGGAAAAGAAGTACAGAGGTTGAACTCAGGACAAAACTCAAAAAATATGAATAAGAAGGATATGAGACCAGAGGCACTGTCCTCTTCACCCCAATATACAACATGTAGTTGCTAAAAATGAAAAAAAAAATTAAAATGAGCAGGCAAGATAAAAATCCCCAAAACAGACATTTACAATGGGAATAAAGAAGACCCAGGTTTGTCTTCAGAGAAGTATGCTAAAGCAAAAACAAAACAAAACAAAACCAAAAACCTTTCCTATCCCAAAGAGATTGTATTAGTTAAATGGTTACCTGCTACCCAAAAATTCATAAAAGAACTCAAAACTTTAAAAATCTAAAAAAAAGATATTGAGAAAAAAATTTAAAAATAAGAAAAATACAAGAAAGAAACAAGATTGTAAAAAGAAAGTTAATCACTGGCAAAGGAGAGTCAGAATCTTTTTTTATTAGTTTTTGCAAGGCAAATGGGGTTAACTGGCTTGCCCAAGGCCACACAGCTAGTTAATTATTAAGTGTCTGAGACTGGATTTGAACCCAGGTACTCCTGACTCCAAGGCCGGTGCTTTATCCACTATGCCACCTAGCTACCCGAGATTCAGAATCTTAAGAAAGAAAATGTCACTTTGAAAATCAGAATTGGGCAAGGGGGATCCAGTGAAATTATAAGAGATCAAGAAATAATAAACAAAATATAAACAATGAAAAAAATAGACTGTGAAACATCTCCTATGAAAAATAAACTGATCTGGAGAACAGATCAAGAAGAGAAAACATAAGAATAATTGAACTACCTGAAAGCCATGATCAAAAAGACAATCTTTTTTTTTGGGGGGGGGCATGGCAATGGGGTTGAGTGGCTTGCCCAAGGCCACAACAACTAGGTAATTATTACGTGTCTGAGGCGGGACCTGACCTCAGGTACTCCTGACTTCAGGGCTGGTGCCCTATCCACTGCTCCACCTAGCTGCCCCCAAAAACAATAATACAAGAAATAAAAAAAATTTTCCTTAAGCATTAGAACAAGAGGGAACAGTAGAATTAGAAAAAAAATCACTGATCACTATCTGAAAGAGATTCTAGGAGAAAACATATAAGAATATCCTAACCAAATTTCAAATCTTACATGTTAAATAGAAAATATTATGAGCATCAAGAAAAGAAATTCAAATATGATGGAGCCAAGAATTACTAGTAGTTACATTAAAAAACCACAGTTATTGGAATACTATATAGAAAAGAGCAATAGAACTGGGGTTGCAACTGAAAATAACACATCCAGCAAAGTTAAGCATAATCATGAACAAAAAAGGACATTCAATCAATATTGTCACAATCTATTTTTTCATTCTTTATATTTTGGTTTATTATTTCTTGATCTCTGATACATATACTTTCAGAATTTTGTTGCAAAAAGATCTGAAGTTAATATAAAATTTTATATATAAGTATCAAAGACTAAGTTCAAGGGACTCAAAAAGGACAGATTATTTACTATTTAAATGTGTAAATACAAATCATATATCTAAGATTATCATTCGTGACTGAGGAGTTCGAAAGAAAAATTAGTATAGAGATGAGTATGATTTGGTTCTATAAAATAAAATGGTGTAGGAAGTGCATACAAGTGAAGTATGGGAATAAGAATTGAGTCAGGAATTAGATGGGGAAGGAAGGGTGGTAGTTTTGGAAACTACTCTCATTGGGAATAGGTTTAAGAAAGAAATATATATATATATATATATATATATATATATATATATATATATATCTTAAAAAGGTTTAAAAGCCTTCTAAATTCAGAAAGAAGTAAGAGTTTAAGAGGTTAGGGGACAGGGGGGTGGGGAGGGTACCGAGTTAGAAAGTGAGGGATAGATAAAGAAAATATAGAAGTTTGGATTAATGGGAATTGGGTAGAGATTCATGGAGGGAGAAGATTAAGCAAAAGTAGGTCAAGGTACTAGGTAGAAGTAAAGCAGAGGAGTGAGAAGAAGTTATTGCTTTTAGGAAATGGTATAAAAATGAAAGCTGCACACCAATATAAAATAAAGATCAGGAGTAGAATTTATAATGTAAAAATGGATAGTAATCATGATAAAGAAAGGTAAAATAAATTTAATCAAATGAGAAAAAATAGGGAAACTTCTATATTTTTAGCAACTTAATCAATATTATTTTAGACTTTAAAATATTGATAGTATAAGGTATTGTTGTGATAGAGGAAATGTTGAGCTAGTGGATATAGAAAAATTTGCACTTATGAAGAAAGTTTTCCTTCAGAGAATTTTTCCCTCAGAGAAACAGAGAATAAATGGAAATAAGCAATGTTCTTACATGTTATTATAGATTATAGTTATCTATGCATATGCATGTGTAATATGTACACAGATACATATATATGAATGTATATATTTGTAAATATGTATGTGTGTGTATGTAATATGATCAGCTAGATGGTACAATGGATAGAGCTCAGATCCTGGAGACTGAGTTCAAATCCAGTCTCAGATATTTGATACTTATTACCTGTGTGACCTTGAGTACAACACTTAATCCTGACTACCTTGTATCGGAGGCCATCTGCAGTGGTCCTGTTCCATATCTGACCACTGGACCCAGATGTCTCTGGAAGAGAAAGTGAGGCTGGTGACTTGGCACAGCACTCAGATCTACAGTGCATGGAATCCTTATTTAAGAGAATTAAGAGAGGTGATAACAAGGGAGGGAGATGTTGGCTTCACCTGAGCTTTCTTTCACATGGAGAAGAAAAATCCCCTTTTGGAAATCATGGATCCTACACAGAATACCTAGAATGATCTCCCTACTTACTCTCTACTTACTTATATTGCATGGAATCTTTCACTTCACTCATATCCAATTCATGTGTTTTACACAGTATCAACCTCCCTGATGGCATGGTCTTCTTTAAGAACAAAGAACAAACATCATCATCATGTATAGATGATAAAAACATACACATACATATTCATGCTTCTTGGATGAGGGAAGGGGGGATGAAATAAAGTCAAAAGTGTACAGCAGAGAACAAAAGATAGCCTACAAGGAAACAAAGTAAAGATGGACATTTTTGAACACGATACCTAGTATTTATTATATAGGCTTTTTTTTTATTAGGGTTTTTTGCAAGGCACTGGGGTTGAGTGGCTTGCCCAAGGCCACACAGCTAGGTAATTACTAAGTGTCTGAGGCCAAATTTGAACTCAGGTACTCCTGACTCCAGGACCGGTGCTCTATTCACTGCGCCACCTAGCCACCCTTATATAGGCTTTCTTGAAATATAAATTTATTGCTTTATATTTTGAATCATCTCGTGTTCTGCTGTGTACATGACAATTTTTTTCACTTTTCTTATTTTGTATTTAAGTTTAAAATGATGGAAGTGAATGTTAGAATTTGCAAAATAGGAGAGTAACCTGAGAATAATCTGATCCACATATTAGATTTTAAGGGAGACAGGTAAGTCATAAGAAAGAAGATGCTATAAAAATGTCAAATAAATCAATCAACAAAGTTTTTGTTAAAGACCTTCAATGTGCCAGCCCCACTCCTGGATCTCTGCCTTGTCATGGTGGAAGGGTATTCACAGCTCATAGAAACTAAGAGTTATGCTTTACAAGGCTTACCCGAGATGGACAACCTACAATGAAGAGTTCTAAACAAAGGTAATTTGCTGGAGAAGGAAATGGCAAACCACTCTGCTAACTTTGCAAAGGAAACCCAAGAACAGTATTGGCAAGCTATGGCCCATGGAATCACAGACTCAAACACAATTGAACATCAATATGCCAGGAATAAAATACAAAGATAAAAATGAAAGTCGCTTCTATTAAGGAATTTATGTTATTTTTAGTGAAGATTTGTATACATAAATAGAGAAAAACCCAAAGTAAATATAAAATTTGAAATAATAAGAGGGAGAATTATTAGTTTGGGGGAGTTAAGAAAAGCATCTTGTAGAAAGTAGCTCTTAAAGGGAATGTATCTTGAAGGAAGTAAAAGATTCCATGCAATATAACTAAGTAGGGAGTAAGCAGGGAGAATATTCTAGGTATTCTAGGTAAGACTCATGACTTCTAAAACAGTATCTTTCTCCTTCATATTAATGAAAACACAAGTCAAACCTGACATCTCCCTCCCTGGTTACCACTTCTCTTATTCCTCTTAAATGAGGATTCTTCACCTCAGATGAGGAATCTGAGGCTCAGAAACATAAAGTGATTCACCCAAGATAACAAAGGTCAGTCAATCAGCAAGGATTTATTACTATGTATACAAAGTGATGGGAGCACAATGAAATGAAGAGCTGAGACTTGAACCCTTATTTCATATTTACATGTTGTTCTTTCTGAAATGACTTCCAAGATGTCATATAAAATCAATTAAACCAAATATGTCTTTGTTGCAAAAATTAAGACCTGTATGTTCCAGGAAGGGAACAGAATAGTTTTCCATCAGAAAGAGAACACTATTGCCAATATGCTATAATACAGTGACTGCCAGGTCAGTGTAGCCAAATGGAAATACCCAAGTGGATTGAACGACAAATGTGATAGGTTAAGAAATGGATCTAGGTCAAAACAGGCTTCTCTTCAGTCAACACTTTCACTTGGTGTGTGGGGCTGACTCACACTTTGGCTATGGCCGTGTTACAAACAACCTTTTGTTTAGTCAGCATGGGAGGGAGGAGGGGGCTAATTGTAGTCCATTGTGTCCTAGACTATTGCCAGTGAACATCATAGGATCTTTTTAAAGTCTCAAGGATGGCAATAGTATATAGAATGAGTATTGTTGCCATTGAAGACTTGGTTATCAAAAATCTGACTTGTAAATTGAATCAAGATGTCCTTTCAAAATGAATTTCAGCATGTAGTAGAATGAATCAGGGGTATGGAGTCAGAAGACCTGGGTTAGAATGCCAACCTTGCCACTTACTAGTTGTATGAACTTAGGCAAATCTAATGCTTGGCCTCCAGTTCACTTATATGTAAAACAAAGGGGCAGATGAAGTTGCTTTCAGCTCTAACATTCTGTGAATAAATTGGAAACCCTATTTATTTTATGGAATATTTGTTGAAGAAGATCATAGAGAAGAGATTGGGAAATGTTCTATATTTTCTATGTAAAGATAAGTGGTTAATGGTGGGGACCCTTTAATTTAGGAGATATCATAAGTAATTGATTCAGTTTAGATTATTTGCTCCCAAATACTACTAAATCTTACTCCATTTCCTCTATTTCACACCTATTCAAGATATTATTTTTAAGTACTAGTAAACAGCAGTAGAGAATATGCAGACTGAAACTATTGTTATAGAGGTATTTGTACTTATGATACCCTATGTATAGAATTGCTGAAAAGTTAAGAACTTCTAAAATATTTTCATTTTTGCCCAGGTAGTCAAGATATAAGCTTGTCATGGCTATATAATCAATAAAAGTCTGGGATAATGGTGCTTAGAAATATCATTTTTATTATCACCATTCTCCTAGTCACTTCAGCTAAAAGCGAAAGCTAAATCCTTATTTTTTTGCATCTTAGTATTGAGTTGTCAAATTTTACCTATTTTTCTTTAAAATGGCTCTCATATCTAGTTCATTTTTCTGTTTTATCTTAAAGTCACTATAGTATAGTGGAGTTACATGATTTGAATCAAGAAGTCCTGAATCTGAATCCTACCCTAAGTTCTTCCTAGATAATAGAATAGCATTCTTGGGGCAGCTAATGGATAAAGCAACGGGTCTGGAGCCAGGAAGATTTTAAAGATGCAACATATAATTTAAAGACAATTTCCATTTATTTCCATGCTTTTAAAGTGTTTTTAAATAAGAATTGGTTTTGTATTTTATCACAATCTTTTTCTGCAATCCATCAATATATTCATATGATGTTTGTTGCTTTTTTCATTGATATAGCAATTATACTTAGTTTTCTTATTATTGAACCAAACTACATTCATGGTGTAAATTCCACTAGATCATAGTGTATGATCATTGTGATATATTGCTATAGTCTCTTTGCTAGTATGTAATTAAATTTTTTGTATCAATATAATTAGGGAAATTGGTCTACAGCTTTTGCTCTGCTTTTGTTCTTTCTGGTCGAGGTATCAAAACTAGATTTGTGTCATAGAAGGAATTTAATAGAATTTGTTTTTAAAATCATATTTTAATCCTTTTTAAAAAAACATTTTCAGAATTATTGTTGGACTTGTGACCAAGGTTCTATTTTTTCATTGAAACCTTGCTTATAAATGTTTTCAAGTCATTCTCATTTTCTTTGTATCTTGATCATCTCTGTCACCATAGTAGCTCTTTATGTTTGAGTTCATTTTTTTTGTTTGCTTATTCTTCCTGCCTAATTACTAACTTTGAACTTTATGTTAATTTTGGGCTCTATCCACTTCTAAAGAAGGATATCTGAGTTCCTGTCTTCTTATATCCTAATGATTCCACAGCTGTGAATGGAGTCCTCAAGTTGCCAGTGCTTTTAAAGTAAAATGATTCAGGGAAAGATCTGATCACTGTCCTCCCAATTTTTTCTTCTACAAATTCAAATTTGTGTCTATCATCATGTTTCTGTATACTGGAGTTCCATCTGGTCCTTTTGGATCTGCTGGAAGGACCTTTGGGTTCAGAGCATCTGAACTGCAGGCTCTCCCTTGGTCTAGAACATTATGCTCTTTTCCAGAGTTGTATAGCTATTGTTTGCTTTCCAGAAATTGTGCCTAGCATCCACACTTACAATAGCTCCTCTCTGTCTTCAATCTGTGATGCAGTACTGGGTAATCGAGTGACAGACCTGCTAGATGACCCTTGTCCTTGGACTCAGCACCTGATTATGGATTTCCCTGGAACTTTTCTCATGTTCTTTTTCTAACCTCTCTCAGTCCTTAGTTACTAAAATACTTCCATGCCATAGTCCTAGCCAGACCCTTTATCTTGGTATTTAGAAACCTTTTTGTCCATCTCCCTAACTCACAATGGTTGGAAAAATGACTTACTGAACTCTTTGGCTTTGTAGTTCAGAATTTAGTCTGGTGCCTTCTCTAGTTGTCTTTGTCAAGGAAGTTGAGGGTAGGGAGAGCTAGATTCTGTTCTTTTTTTTTCTTTTTGGCTTGCTTCTGATTTGAAATATTAGTACTTAAGGATACTTGGAAAGATCACACTGTATCAATTGATAGACAAAATGAAATAAGGTGATTTTTTTGATTCACAATAAAATCATATTTTTTGCATCAATTGACAAACTTGGTTCTTCTTAGGGTACAGCACAATCCTGACAAGTGCATACATATCACAATGTAATGACATTTCAGATGTCATTTTTTTTTGTTGAGAAATACTGTTACTGAAAAAGTACTGGATAAAATGAGAAGAACTATGGGTACTATAATTCTTTCTCTTTCTTTTTATTTTTTTTAACAATTTATTTAGGAGGCATAAATAGTCGCTCTGACAGAAGGAAGATTTTGATAAGTGTAAAGGAATGATCTAGGCAGAGAGTTATGATAAATTTGAGGAAGGAGAGAATTCTTTTTGAGATGGGAATTACAGAAGACTTCATGGCAGTGGCAGCACCTAAGCTGGACAATGTCTAGTCATGTCTTTTATGGGTTGTTTGAAAGGTAGTACCTTAAATCCATTTTCTGACTTTCATATCCCCTTGAACTTGATAGAGTCTGAGTAACACTACTGCCCAGTAACTTTCAGATCCACAAGTAGAGCCAGTTAATATTGTGGGAAAAGTAATCTCTTGAAGTTATGGGAAAATATTATGAAAAAGGAGAAGTTATTTTCTAGAAAGATAGAAGAGCAACATGAAGACAATTTAGACAAAGGAAATCTCTTGCTCTCTTTCTCATTTGGGGGCATAATAGGCAATCTAAGAAACAAAACTAAAGTAGAAAACAGTGAAATTATCCCACTTTCTAAATACCTAATGGATAAAGAAATTTTTTTTTATGAATGAAAGTTTTTTTTTTCCTGCATGGCACAGCAATGTATTTTCCTTTTTTGGTATCTGGTTAGCAAGTAAGCATGCCAAGAAGACTTGTTTTAATTGATTATAATTATTGTCTTCTGACTCTTACATATACAGTTCAGAATATAGGGACCACATGGAATTGGAAGCTTATCCATTATTTCTTTACATATGAAATTCGACAAGAGTCAAGGGTGGACATGAAGAACAAATTGCTTTGCATTCAGCAATGTCTTGGAGAGAGAGAGAAAAAAGTCAACATCTTTAGTAAGAGATTCCCCCCCCCCAAAATCCAATATATTTTACAATTTGTAGCCTGGTCACTAATAGTGAGAAGATTCAAATATAATTTAAAAAACTGGACAGATGTTTGCTATATAGTTCCACCCAATTGTTACTTCTCATTATCTGACATTGAATTATTGAGGGGAAGGTGGGAACTTTTGCCCTTCTCCAAACCAAAAGGAATATTCCTGTTGCTATGATCTTTCCAAAATCACCAACAGAGATTCAGCAATTACAACTGTCAGATATTTCAGTATCTGAGAATCTAATTCACGTAGTAGAGGTGAACTGAATTCCTTAAGGGCAGGCAGGGAAATTTCCTTATTTACCTCTGGTTCCATTTCCCCATCAACCATTTTTGTTCTGTTCTTTCCAGTCCAAAGATCATTTTATAGTATTTAATACTTCATGGAAAAAACTGAAGTATGACTTGAGCTATAATCATCTTATCAGCCCTGAGCAATGGTCCTGTATTTTAAAAATTATCCTTTTTTCCCCCCTTCAATGTAACTGGAAAAGTCTTTTTTTTGTCATTTCTAGTTTTCCATATCAACCTCAATTCTCTCTGAACTTTACTGTTTCTTATGCTATTCTTTCAGGACTCTGCTATGCATTTGTTGCTTGACTTTGCTTTAATATTTTTATGTCTTTTAAAAATACCTAAATTGGTTTTGGAGTTCCTTGTGGATCCACCTTGCTCTCTTTGGATAAGTCCTCTTCCTCCACATTGGAACTATTTCTATTTATTTATTAAGCATTATTTTCTTGAAGGCTTCTCATTTATCCTTCATTGGGTGACTTCTAAAGAATTTCAGGTTTTGGGGTCCTACCTATCCTTTTTATGATCTATCTGAAATCTCTCCTAAAGTCAAATTATTTCCAGTTTTTCTCATTTTAGAGAAAATTCTAAGATGGTCTCCTTGCTTCTTTCTCCTAAGGTTTCTAACATTTTAACTACAGAAACTAGTTCTTCAGATACAGAATAAAGATATCCTTTTATTGGTCTTCTGTCTTTTGAAGCATGAATTTACTGTATCATAAAATCAAGATAAGAAATAATTATATATTCTGCTTTGGACAGTGAATTAGCTAATTTCTGGATAATTGAACCATCATTAATAATGATTCAGTCCTTGAGTTTTTGGAATTCTTCATCTACTACTCCCATACCTCATTGTAGTTGGGTTCTCAAAAGCTATGTCAGTAGAATACAATGTCTGGCAGGTCTCATCATGATAAAATTGTTTCTTATAACCCTGATAATAGAGAGAGTATCAGTTGTTTGAGGACTAATCTAGCTAATCATGGAGAGTTTTGGCAGGAGATTGGTCATCAGTGATGATTCTTTTTTTTTTAATATGACAATCCATGAAACCGAGAAAAAATGACCCTTGATTCTGTGGGATATCTGTGGGGGTTTCTGCATTGAGAGTGACAGAATAGCTAAGAAAGAGAGGGGTATTAGAAAGTATTAAGAATTTCATCATTTTGCGACCATCAACAAACTTCAATTTTATTATTGGAATTCAAAATATACAATGATCAATGAATATATTGGATATATTGCTGGATTAGCTAAATCATATCACTCTTGACAGTCTTGATATAAACAAAAACAGAAGAAAAAGGGAAGTTAAAGTCAAATGGAAGGATGACTCATTTATTCCTTAGAGAAGCAAAAACAGTGGGCTTGTTATATGTCCAAAGATTAATAGTAATTTTTGCACAAAGACCATTGTGAAAAAAGTTGCCTTTTATCTACTCAAATAAGTTGTTGACATATAATGGTAGAGAAATTCTATTAAGAACTTCACACTCCAAATCAAGTCAGTTCTGAGACCTGGTAATTGCAGAAATGTTGGGGAAAGAAAGCATGGTCCAAGGAAAATAGGTGAAATATGCCAAAGATTTGTAGGTTGTATACTATGAGGGCTTTCCTAAAAAAAGAAACCAAATGTATTAGACACATTGAACCTGATGGCATAATAAAAATGAATTGACTAAATTTTGACATATAGGAGAATATAGTATTCTTGTAGTGGTTTCCCACAACCAAACTATCAACTCACTAGATCTAAGATCAGAATATGTAATAAAAAAGAAGAAAGAAAAATGTGAGAAAAATATATAACATACAATTAAAAATATTTAACCCCAAATTATATAATAGGTTATTAAAAATAAAAACATGAATTGAACAATAGAAAAGACACTGACTATAATAATTGAATCCAAAAGTTAAATCAATGTAAATTAATTGCCATGTAAAGAAGAAAATACCCAGAAAGTAGCTTAGTAAGCAAAAATGTGACTTACTTGCCAATTGGATAGGGATGGCTGCCAAAGGCAATATCAGGTTAGAATATAAATTTGTTTGTTAAAGTTTACAAAGGAGGAAGATGGATGATTATAAGCAGTAACATTTCATAAAGCAGAAAGAAGTAGGTGGTGGCAAAACCAGTTTAAAGAAAGCTTTGAGTTACCTAAGCAAAATTCAAGGAAACCTAAGGATGAAAATGGAAAATCTACAACAAAAGAAAATGGAAATGATACACAAAAACTTTTCTCTATCAAGGACAGTGGAATCACCCTACCTGAATTCTAAAACCACAAAAACCAGAAAAATAGTTGAATTGAACCAAGTGATAAAAAGGAAATCCTTGCCAGATATGCTATAATTGTGAGGAGGTTGTGGGACCAAAATACAGATTATATGGAGAGGATATACTTAAAGACATGAAAAAAAGATTCAGACTTGATCCAAATCCAAAAAAAACTGACCAAGAAAGCATTAAGGATTACCAACTTATAGGCTTACTCATCCATCTATAGAAAATTCTTATATAAAATGAGGTCATTCAAGGTGAGGCTATTAGTAGAGGACACAGCTTTATCATCTTACAATTAACTTAAAAATGTAAAGAATATCAGATACCACTGTGCATATTGTTTGTTTCTTGTAAAAAGCAATTGATTTGATAGAACAAAATAACTTACAGGATCTTTTACAGTATGGTGTCTCCCATTCATGAATGAAGATCACTCAAGATCCTTGGTTATTTAACAATGGAAATAATCCTGTTCAGGAGGGATGGGAATTCAGGGAAGCCTGGAGGGATTTTGTATGAACTGATGCTGAGTAAGATGAGCAGAACCAGAAAAACATTGTACGCCCTAACAGTAACATGGGGGTGATGGGCTCAGTCATTCCATCAGTGCAACAATCAGGGACAATTTGGGGCTTTCTGTAATGGAGAATACCATCTGTATCCAGAGAAAGAACTGTGGAGTTTGAACAAAGACCAAGGACTATTACCTTTAATTTAGGGGGGGAAAAAACCCTGATATCTTATTGTCTGATCTTGCTATCTCTTAAACTATATGTTTCTTCCTTAAGGATATAGTTTCTCTCTCATCACATTCAATTTGAATCAATTTATTCCATGGAAACAATGTAAAGACTGGCAAATTGCCTTCTGGGGGGGTGGGGGGAGGGAAGAAAGATTAGGGGAAAAATTGTAAAACTGAAAATAAATAAAATTTCTACAATTAAAAAAAGAAATAAACCTGTTCAGTGACACTCTAAGTAAGTGAAAGATTTATGGAGAGGATCTAGCATAGAGTCTAGATCAAAGACTATTCTCTGGGGTTCTTCAGATACTCTTATCCATGATACTCTCTTCTCTCTAGGTTTTTGTGACTTTCCTGGTTCTCCTCCTACCTGACTGTTCCTTTTCAGTTTCCTTTGCTGGATCTTCATCCAGATCATGCCCACTAAAACTGAGTTTTCTGCAGATCCCTCTTCTTTATATTACTTTACTGGGTGACTTCGTCATCTTCAATGGATTCAATGATCATCTCTGCAGAGAATTCTCATATCTGCTTGTCCTAACCTAATATCTCTGCCAAACTTGAGTTTTTCATCTTCAACTGTCTATTAGGCATCTCAAACTGGATGTCCTTTTGCTGTTGCTCAGTTATTTTCAATCACATCCAACTCTTCAGGAACTCATTTGGGGTTTTCTTGACAAAGTTACTAGTTCATTTTGTAGATGAGGAAAGTGAGACAAACAGGGTTAAATGATTTGATTAGGGTCACATAGATGATAAGTATCTGAGACAAGACTTGAACTTGTGAAGATGGGTCTTCCTAACTCCAGGTCTTATACTCTATCCATTGCTCCACAGAGAGGTATCTTAAACTTCAAATGTTAAAAGTTCGACTTTTCAATTAGTGCTGAGGGTATCATCATTCTTCTCATATTCCTGGCTTGAATCCTCAGCTCCTCAGAATTTCTCACATTTCCCTTCCAATATTGATAAGACCCTGGATCCAGTGACACTGACCTCTTGCAATTCCTTGAACCAGAAATCCATCTCTTAGCTTAGGATAATTTCCCTGGCTGTCTAATGTCCCCCTATTTCTTATCTCTGCCCATTGGTTTTCTTGGCACCCTTCAAGTCCCTTGGCACCCTTCAAATCCTACCTCCTATAAGGAAGACTATTTGAATCCCTCTTAATTCTAGGGTCATTTTTTTCTGTTTATAATTTACAATTTATCTTGCATATGACTTGTTAGTACATACTTGTCTGCTTGTTGTTTCCTCATGAAACTTTGAATTTCTTGAGGGCAGGTATTGTCATTTACCTTTCTTTACATATCTAGCGCTTATCCAACACAATGCCTGAACCAGAGTAAATGCTTATTTACTGACTCTTGTTTGTGGATGGTATTGTGTTGATCATTATCAATCCCCAAGACCTGACAAAGTCTTCTAGAACTCTGAAATCACTCAAAGAAGCCTAGTCTATTCATCAGCACTAGAAAGATAACAATGCCTGGTACTAGTAGTAGCCAAGCACATAAATATTGATTGATTGATTGATTCATCAAATTCATTTCTATTGCTTAGCTTTCAACATTCAATTGAATTGGATAGTCCAACAGTATTTATATGTGGGAAAGGCAGTACAGGTGGAAAATAAACTGAACTCAGTAGTAAGGAGAAGGAAGTTGTCAAGCTTGTTCTCTGATATGAAGCTTCCTATAAAAGCAAAGACCTATATTTTTAATACTAACATTTTACCAATGTTGTTATCTGGCAATAACAGACAGCATAGTGACCTTCATAGGAAAAGCATTGTATTTGGAGTAATCTCTTTGGGACCCATCTTTGCTTGCGAAGAACAAAACATGAATATCACACAGAGATCACTGAAGTGTACATGGGAGGTATGAGCAGACCGAAAAAAAAAGTAAGGACCAACAAGGAACTCTAAAATTAAGTAGAGGTAAAAGACCTTATCAAAGGTTTTTATGTCATGAAGAGAAGATGGGTTAGTTATGTCACAAGAGGGATGATAGGTAGAGAGCCTCTACTGATCATCTTACATTGTCCAGTGTGAACAGGGAGGGCATACTCTATGGTGAACCTTTGGTAGGATTTGGATAAGATTTGTAAGGAATAGGCAGTTGTGAATGAGTTAGAATTTGAATTGTTAGACTGAATGCCTGTCTCTTTGAGATCACAGATTAATTTACATATTTTGACATTTACAAGGTACTTTATCTATATTATTTTATTTGAGGAAGACTTGAAAACATGAATAGGTCCTGAGCCAACTTTCTTGAGTGTACTCATTACCACACTATGCAGAGTTTTTAATATTATTGCTTTTAAAGAACAGAGCACTGGAACATTTTAAGATTCTAAAATTAGAATGTTTCTAGATCTTAAGATAGCTTTACCCCCCTTCCCCTCAATAATAATTCCATAAATAACATTTCACTCTGGGAGACAAAATAAGTAGATACAATTTCTCTTTTGCAAAGATAAGCACAATAACAAGGTCATTAAAATAACCCTTGATTTCTCTGCTATTCATACATCATGGAATGAGAATGGCACTGGATAATTGAAATTCTCATTGGGTCATAGATCCAAAACTTAAAGAGACCTCAGAGGCTATGCAAGGTCATATAAGCCCTGGAAATTTCTATCCAGATGGAGAAATTCTGAGTAGAAGTCATGTAGAAGACTTTATATCTTTCATCCTGAGACCAGGTACAATGAATCCAAAGTGGTTCTATGCCTAATGACTTACTATCAGTTCATGAATTTCATAAAGTTTTAATAACTTAATAAAGCTATCTACTAAGGGGTTGTTATTAGTACTGATGGAGGACATATCTATACAGATGAAATAACATTGTTGAAATTAGTCATCACCAGTTTTATAGCATTTCAAGGAAAACCTCCAAAACATTTTTTATAAAACCAATTCTAAGCAATGACTTTAGTCAATGAAGGTGAATATTCAATACAATTCCTATCTTAATATATGATTAAAAGTGTACAAAGAAATTTTACTTCCTCATAATTCTGGTCTACATGGCTTTTACAAAGGTATTGAATTTCCTTGAATAGATTTAAATAATCCCTTAAACCTCCGACCTATTCTACTTGGCTTTGTAGAACTAGTGAAACACTTCCCAAGGGAGGTGTGATCATTCTCACATAACTTACCTCACTATCCTCTGCTGGAGGTGGAGGAGGTTCTTTGATAATCTGAAAAGAAAACAGAAAAACAGGTGACAAAGTTTCTTATCACTTTATTCTGAAGGGACCAGAACCAATGAGATGCCTCATAGGTTTGACAGTATAATTTTACAGGATATTTTTCCCTCCATGATATTATTAATGAAGATAATAATAATATCTGACATTTTTATAATGAGATGGAATAGTGAATAGAGTGCCAGTCCTGGAGTTAGGAAGATTCATTTTCATGATTTCAAATCCAGCCTCATGCCGGATGACCCTGGACAAGTCATTTAACCCTATTTATTCCAGTTTACTCATCTGTAAAATTAACTGGAGAAGGAAATGAAAAACCATTCCAGTATCTTTGCCAAGAAAACCTCAAATGAGATCACAAAGAGTCAGATGTTGACCAAAAAAACCAAAAAAATCCAAAACATTAACCCCAAATTTTCTCAGCATATTAAGATTTGCAAAGTACTTTCTTTGTATTTGCATATTTTTTCTTCTTCAATACAACAAAACTGTGAGAAAGGTACTATCTATTTTACATAAAAGAAAACTAGGGGTGGCTAGGTGGCAAAGTGGATGAAGCACAGGCCTTGGAGTCAGGAGTACCTGGGTTCAAATCTGGTCTCAGACACTTAATAATTACCTAGCTGTGTGGCCTTGGGCAAGCCACTTAACCCCATTTGCCTTGCAAAAAAAAAACCCGAAAAAAAAAAGAAAAGAAAACTGAGGCTCATAGAAATTATGTGACTTATCAGGGATCACCCAGGACTTTTTGACTCTAAGTATCACATTCTATGCGACTAAAAGTAACTGGGTATGTTACTGCCATGATTAAATGTAAAGTGCTGGGTAGGCAGTTCAGTTGCATACACTATGGCACTTATAAGGCTTAGACTGAGTTTGATTACTTAAAATTGATGGAACAAACTCTGAATTTGCAATAATAGATTCATGAATTTAAAGCTGGAAGAGATCTTAGAGTTGTCCCATTCAGATCCCCAATAGAAATGGGATCCCTTTTAACTATACTTTAACTTAAAAATACTAGAAATTAACATTAGCTATGCTGAATGGTATTTTTATTTACTTGTCATACATTTCCCAAATATAAAATTTGGTTGTCTCCTCTACCCAATGTACAGTTTTGTCCTTAGATTAACATCTCCAAATTTTAATTCAATGCTTTCATTTTATAATTTCACCCAGAAGTGAAGTGATTTGCCTAAGGTTGGCAAGACAGAACCAAGGAATTTGAAGCCAGATCCCCCTGATGCCAAATTCAGCATTTTTTCATTGACCATGCTTCCTCCTAAAGGGAGAAAAAAATGCCAAAATATAAATTTTGTTTCTGGTCCTTCCTTCCTACTACTACTTCTACCTGTGTAACTTTGGGCAAGTCATTTAATCTCTCCAGATCTTATAAATTAATAGGATTTAGAGTAAGACATATCTTTAAATATCTTCAGGCTCCTCACTTGTAAAACTCTATGATTGCTGCTTCTGACTTTAAATTCTATGGCCTTCATCCAGGTCAGTAATATTTTTATTCAGAATGAAACTCAACTCACCACTCTACAGGCTGTATCTAATAATCCTGTTGCAACTTCTTGCATAAAGGGGGTTGTTGGTCATGAGAGTTCATAGTGAAGGAATATGCATAGATCAATACAAGCATACTCCCAACGTTAAACAATAAGAACAAAAATAAGCACAATAACAACTCAGTCACAAGAAAAACAGCCTGATTCATATACTATAATACTAACAGAATCAGAAAGGGGAGAGGATTCCCGGCAACATGGACCAATAGAGCCCCAAATTTAGGCTAGTGGTTTTCTGATTTCTCTTCCCACAGACCATGCTGGCAAGGAAGACTTCTTAGATCACCTACCCCACCTGGTCCCTCCTGACATTGAAATAAACCTTTTCCATAAAGAATGAAGAAATTGGCACCACTTTTAAACAAGACACTAATGAGGTAGTGTCTGGTTTTAATTCAATGACATAAACAACTTTTAAATTCAAGCCATAAGGAGGAAAAATATATAGACTCTGTAGTCATATTAAATATAAGAGATCTGCTGAAAGTATCTCTATAAATCACATTTTGACAATTACTAGTTTGTAGGAGCATCGTAGGAAAAGCATTGTATTTGGAGTAATCTCTTTGGGACCCAGAGGTTCTAGTTTCAGATTTAGGCTATTTAAAAATCAATATGACCTTGGGAAAACAAATTTCTTTACTGGAACTCAGGTTCCTTCGTTGTAAAATGAAGAGGTTGGATTAGATACTCTCTAAAGTTCCTTAACTTAAAACCATTAACTTCTCACTGCCTTTGAACTTTACAAAGAAGACATTAGTAATTCCAAACTCAAATAGCAATGGATCCCTCTAGACAGCATAGTGACTTAGAAAACCACAAATTAATATAATCTGTATTATATTGTATTTTTGTTTATTTTGTTAAACATTTCCTAATTTCATTTCAATCTGACTGATGTTGAACATGGGAGTTTTACAGGCTATATTTCAGTTTGACACTGGTCTATATCCCATCCACTTCCTCTTTCTCCAATTCCTCCTCCATCTCCTCCTTTTCTTCTTTCTCCTAGAAAAATATCTTCCTAACGGATATGGAATAAGACTAAAGGGAGTCTCTGTTCCCATTACCCAAACCTTTTCCCTGAAAAAAAAGAGAGAACCAGGACATACTGTTTTATCAATGAGAATTTATTAAGATGTGTGCATAATATACATGTCAAATGCATATATGCAAATCTATGGCTCTGTGCTTGGCACTGGGTTTGCCAGGATAAAATAAGATACAGTTTTAGATCCAAAAATCAAAAGAGATCTAGACTTTAATTAAGGTCTAATTAAAAAATTCTTTATTGGATGCAAATATATTCCTTTATTGAATGCAAAGACCATGAAAGAGAATGAGAAAAGACTCAGAGAATGGAAACTTCACTGATTAAATTCATTTGCCTTAAATTAAAATTAAATTAAATTTTTTTGTATGTAAGTAATTACTTGGAATCTTAAACTAATTTGCTAATCCAGTAACATTGTTTTTGAGACTATAGGCCAAGGAGTCACCATCTTTCTGTGTTAAACTTGAAATTGCAAGGAGCATTTGGAGAATGTTTCTTGAATTTTAATTATTTCTATAATAACTTTCTGGTTCTTAATATTGTTTTTAAAATTCTATAGTTGCAAGACATACCATAAATCTGTCAAAAGCAGTCAAACAATAACCAATCATGGGATATGATAGGGCTGTCTAAAACACTAGTTACAATAAGTCTATATACAAGGTTCTGAAAAAAGTTAGATTGATATCTAGGGTCATACATGATAGTTTTATGATCCTAGGCAAAGTGATTTAACTCTCCTAATCTAACTTCTCTTATTGATTTGTGGTGCCTAATTCACAGAAATATTTTGAACCATGAAACACTATAAAATGTGTAATTGTTGTCATTACTAGAATTAACAGGTAACATACAATCTAAAAAAGAGAATACACAGATGATATAAAATACTATGTGACCATTGCAAGGGAAAGTATTGTAAGAACCTTTAAGTGAGAGAGAGATTATAAAATTGAGTATAATTTATCTCTGAAAAATAATGCTTTTCCTTTTACCTAGGGACCTAGAAATCTCTTTGAGATATTTGGTAACACATTATATAGTGCTTTTTTTCTCTCACTATCACCTTCTCAAGCAATTAGCTAGTATATCATTCATTGTTTTCTATATACTAATAACCTGGTTTGTAAATTAGTTGTATTTATATGACCCTTTTGCTGGTCTTAACCAGTTAGTACCTGTCTTGAAAGAGTCTTTAGTCTTTATTTCTGTCATTGGGGTAAAGCTGAACATTCTATATAATTCCAAGAAACCATTTTTTTTCAGTAAAAACTACTCTTGAAGCGAAGAATTTCCTTTGAAAACTACTGATTAAATTGGCTCAAGCAAATGCAATAAAAAGCATTTGCAAACTAGTGTGAAAATATAGTGAAATTTTTCAAGTGGAAAAACTGGATTTTATAAAAATCTTGCAGGATGTTTCAGACAATTAAAAGTAAACATCACAAGTATTTTTGATTGAACATATTTATGTGAAATGTAAATATATTCAATATTTGAATATGAATTCACCATATGTTGAAAGACATCTGGATCTCATGAATGTCGTTATGCTGTATTTTTGTTTTCCCTTATTTTACAGGAATTTAAATGTGGATAGTGGGGTCAAGAGGGATAACTTTGTTTTTACAAATGCAATTTTACCTTTTAGGGAATACTTTTGCTTTTATATGACCATGTTAATATGCTATCAAAATGCATTTATAGGATAACTTAAGCCTGATTATGAAGTAAAATTGATGCCATTGTTTTTCATTCTTTTATTTCCTTAGTTTTTCTGAAAAAGTTATATCATAAACTAATGCATATTCTATGATGTTGAAGAAATATGATCTTATTAAACTTCCAGTTCCTTCCCTTGACCATTTATCAGTTAGGGAATGATCATTATTCTTATAAATTTGGAAGTTTGAATCATTTCTTCATATTTCTTGAAAATGAAAATGAGAGAAAATTATTGCAAGGATTTCCTCTAGTTTACTACTTCACTACTAATGTTGACTGCATTTTTTGTTTGATTGTGTGTTTTTGTGTAAAACATTTAAAATTTTACATAATTAAAATTGTCCATTTTATCTTCTAATTGTTTGGTCATGAACTGTTTTTTATTCATAATCGTGAAAGGGAATTTCTTCTTTGCTTCTGTAAGTGGTATATAATATCACCTTTTTATGCCTGCCATATATCCATTGGAGCTTTTTGTGAGAAGCGGTGTGAAATCTTAGTCTTGTTTCTGCCATGCTACTTTCAAGTTTTCCTAGTAGTTTTTGTTGAATGGTGAATTCTTCCCCCCAAAGCTTGGATCTTTGGCTTTATCAAACATCAGGCTATTGAGTTTGTTGTGTTCTTCTTTTGTTCCACTGGCCTCTTTTTCTTAACCAGTACCAAGTTGCTTTGATGATTACTATTGTTTAGTGTAATTTGATGTTTGGTTTTATTAGTTCCCCTTCTTTCTCACTTTTCTTCATTATCTTCCTTGATATTCTTGACCTTTTATTTCTCATTTTTTTTCATTTTCTCTTGCCCTATAAAATAGTGCTTTCATAGTTTGATTAACATGGCACCGAATAACTAAATTAACTTAGATAATATTGACATTTTTATTTTATTGTTTGAAACTACCCATTAGCCATTAAAATTTCTCTAATTTTGGGGGTCTGTTTTTATTTCCAAATGGAAAAAACACTCCAAATAACTCATAATTAAATAAATTAAAATTAATGTTCTACTTCACACCAATCATATTGGAAAAGATTACAAAAAAAGGAAAATGGCAAATCTTACACAAGCTGCAGGAAAAGAGATCATTTAAATGTGAAATAAATGCTCTAATCTTTCAGAAAAGTAGATTCAAATTATGCTCCCCAAAGTTCCAGTTCCAGAAAACTAATAATGAAGAATGATACCCACCTCCTCACAGAGTGTTAATGGATTTAAATCAGAATGAGACAACTTTTTATTTGACCAGTGGTAGGATTCAACTGGTTCACACTGATTCAGCAGAGCTGATACCTAATTTTATGTTGGGTTCTGTGTACTGATTGTTAAAATGGCACTTGAAATCAACTTTGCTTCTAAGGTGGGTGCCTGGGAAGCTGCCCAATGTGGCAATCACAAATTTACATTCCTTGCTCTTTTTTTAATATTCATCTGCACAATAGCATTTTTTAAGCACCAAGAATAAAGTTCATTCCATTCAGAGGTGGGAAAAAAAATGATGGAACTATGCTTGTAACATTTATTTATTTATTTCATAAAACTCATTATACTTTTGATGAAATACACATTTTAATTCCCTCATTTTTGTTACTTCAGCAAACATATAATTTTGAAGAAAAAAATTGCCAAAATACTGGGGGGGGGTTACAAATTGTGATTTATTTCTGCTTTGTCTTATGCTCCAAATTCCTCAGAGATATTATGAGTATGTTGGAGTTCCCCAGTGAAGCTAATAAGAAGCTGGGACAATGAACAAATAGAAATATAGATTTCAAGGGTTATCTTGTTGTCCATTTTGGAAGCCATGGAAGTAGCAGAAAAAAAGAGTTAAGATAGAATGAGTTTTGATTCTGCATTTGTTCCAACATTGGCTACTATGGTCACATGGCTACTTTTGCTCCATAAGAATGTTTGCTTATTGTAATATAACAGAATCTATTTTTGAGTGCCTCTTTGTTGTTCTTATTTGAGTATTAAATGCATGAAATATTAAACTACATTACAGCATATCTTTTTGTATAGTTAAAATGGTCATTAGGGCAGAGAATCGCTTGCTAATTTATTTGAAGCCCATTACTGGATATGACCCAGCTGGGTATTTGCTTTGTTTTCCCATTTCATAGTTGCTATAAGGGTTTTCTTTTTCTTTTCCAATGAGAAGGGAAAGAAAGTAGATTTTTGCTAATGAAACATTAGATTATGTAAAAACAAAAATACTATCTTTCAACAATGTATTCAGAGAAAATTTACCAGAGAATTCCTCTTAAGTTTTTTTTTAATTCAAGGTATAATTACCAATAAAATTTGTGGATTTATTTCATATCCTCATACTTTATTGTAATTTTTTCCTCAATTTATTTGATGACCCTGGGGGTTTCTAAGTAAATTATTATGTAGTTTCCAAATAGAGATTTTTTTTTTCTCTTCACCACTCTTTATAACTTCCATTTAATGAATAAGGTCAAAAAAAAAGACAGAAAAAATGGAACATCAATGCTTTTTTCCTGTATTTATTGACAAAGTTTCTAGTGTTTCTTCATTATACATAATGCTATATTTTAGTTTATATTTAACTAATTAGAACTAAATGTTTTAGATCTTTTTATTATATTTAAAATTTATCTTAATGAGTAATTGCTTTACTTTGGCAATATCTATCAATCATGTGGTTTTGAATTTTTTAAAATAAGATTGATTATGGGGATTATTCTTAAATTGAACTGTTCTTATATTTTGTGTGAATTTTGTGTGAATTCAACTTGATTATAGTGATTTTTTGTTGGATATATTGTTTTAACTATTTTATTAGGATTTTATTCAAAATATTTGAATCAAAACTCATGAATAGCAGTGGTCTAAAATTCTCTTTCTCTATTTTCCTTTAGTTTAGGACTATTTCTATAAAAGGGGTTTGGTAGAAGTTTTCTTTTTAGTTTTTGAGAATATTATATAGATATTAGTTGTTCTTTAAGAGCATAATAGAATTCACCTGTGAATACATCTAGATCCGTTTTTTTAATAGTGATTATTTTATAATTAGCTCAATTTATTTTTCTGAAATTCAGTTAAGATCTCTAAGTTCTTCAAATGTGAATATATTACTCAATTACATTTTTCTGGTATGTGTGTGTGTCATATGTTCTGATAATGATTTTTTCTTCTCAGTTGTGATTTGTTATTTTTATTTGTGGTTTGATTTGCCTCCCTCTTAATTTTGTTCATCTTTTCAAATAATTTGATTTTATTAGTTTTATATCTTTATGGTTTCTTTCATTTGAAATTTTCCTCTTGTATTTTTAGAGATTTTATTTGTTCATTTTCTAATTTCATTATTTATCTAGTAAACAAGTCTTTTCCCCTCATTTTTTGCAAGGCAATGGGGTTACGCGACTTGCTCAAGGTCACACAGCTAGGTAATTGTTAAGTATCTGAGGTCAGATTTGAACTCAAGTTGCTCAAGTTGTCTTGAATCCAGGGCCAGTGCTCTATCCACTGAACCACCTAGCCGCCCTGAATCTTTCTTATTTTTCTGGATCTGACTGTGGATGTAAAAAGGAGGGGACAAATGTAAGAGACAAGGATAGGACTGACCTGTCTTGGCTATTCAAAGTATATATGGGGCAGCTAGGTGGCCAGTGGATAGAGAACTAGCCCTGGAGTCAGGAGGTCCTGAGTTCAAATTTGGTCTCAGACACATAATAATTATCTAGTTGTATGTCCTTGGGCAAGTCACTTGACCCCACTGCCTTGCAAAATAAAACTTAAAAAAAAGAAAAGAAAAAAAAACAAAGTATATAGGAAGTGAACAAAAGGAAGAGGCAAAGTTAATTCCAAGGTTTTGAAATTAGGTGTTTGGGATAATTGTGGGGCCAACAACACAAAAACAGAATTTTGCCTAAACAATTCATGAGCTTTTTTGATGTGGTTATTAGAGGCTTTAAATGGAATCTGTTGGATACAATGTAATACCAATATAATCCTGACTATAACATTACAAACTATATAAAATATGGATGGATTATTTATGATCTACTTAAACCAGAATAATTCTCTGCTTCTTGGCTGAATGACTAATATAAAGATCACTCAAAGAAAAAGAATAGTTAAGGTGACATAGCAGCTTTCTTGACTGATTTTTCCTATGGCTCTGGTTCTATACCTAAAAAAGAAACTCAGACTAAAGCTTTGAATAGCTTTTGGTTGTTTGCTTCTCTATTGAAAAATTATAATAACACCCTCTTTCTGCAGCATTTTAAGGCTTACAAATTGATTTTCTCACAAAACTCTTGAGAAGCAGGTATTCTACTTTCTACATGAAAACTTTCTTGGTTCCCCTCATACCCACTGTTAAGTCCTTCACTTTCAATATCATTTTGCTTTTATTTTCTATATAACCATTTATGGACTTAAATAGAATGTAAGCTCTTGGAGGACATGGCATGTTTCACTTTTGCCTTTGTATTTCCAGAACCTGGTAAAGTGTCTGGCAATACAGTAGTTGCTTAAAAACCACTCAATAACAAACTTACATTGCTTGTAAGTATGATTTGCCCATTTAACAAATGAGAATACTAAAATTTTAAGGTGTATCTATGATCACACAGCTACTTAAATGTCAGAATTGGGACTCAAATCTGTGTTTTCTGATTCTAAGACCAGGACTTTTGTTGTGACATTAAAAGTATCTGATGAAGTTGCAATTTGGAATACAGAGGGAAAAGATGGATTTAGAGGATGGAATATAGCTATGAAGTTATTATTATATGATCTGCTAAATTTAGGCTTTATTAAAGTCAATCTCTTTGGATATACTTCATTATATGGAAGGAACCATACACTGAATCCCTAAGAGGTAAGGTACTAATCTGGAGGCTTGAAGTCAGACTTTTTGCTTCCCAAGGCCAGAGCTCTTTGCATCACATTTTCCCCCTCACTTGCTATATGTATTCTTAATTGTTCAGTCACTAAAATGAAGTGAACTGAATTGTACTCAATCTGGCCCAATTTACTTCTTCAGTTTACGGTTTTCTCTCCAATTAGACTAGGCTCTTCAAAATCAATTCTTTTCCTGCTCATGACTCCAGAAGCTGGGATAAAGATTGGCACAGTAATATATAATACAATTATTCTTTATTTTTTAAATGAATACTTAGAAAGTTGAATTATTGTCTCTTAGCGGGTGGGATTTATTTAATCTCAGAAAAATTATTTTAATTTGTATTATTTGTAAATGAAATGATTTATGGAGCCTTAAGAGTATCTGAGAACATTCTAAATATTTCTTATTGAATTATTGAATTCTTTTTAAAATAAATATCCTTTATTTGATTAGCACAATCTTTACAGGTTCCCAGAATCTGAAGGGACCTCAGTGATCTTCTAATCCAGTTCATAACTAAATAGGTATTCCTTTAAAAAAGACCTTTTAAAAATAATCATTTCCTTTCATTCAATTCATTCATTAGACATTTAATCATCTAGTGTATGCCAGGTACCATTGGTAATACAAAAATAAAAACAAATTAATCCTTGTAAAAAAACCCTGAAGGACTCATCCAACTTCCACTGGAAGACCTCAATTGATGGGTATTTCAGTCTCTCCTAGGGAGGTACATTCCACTCTTCAAGAATACCAAAGTTTTTCATTATAATTGTATTAAAATATCTCTTGAGGCAATTGCCGATGTTCTTCCTAATTCTACCCTAAAGGAGTAGCCAAAACTTTTATTTCTCCGTGCCAATTCTTCAAATACTTGAAGATAACTAACATGTCTCACAGAAGTCTTCTATTAGATTAACCATCCCCAATGCCTTGTGTAGTATTACCATCCTGGTTGCTCTCTTTGGTATATGTTCTTATTACTGCATTTTGATCTGAACATAATATTCCAGATGCATTTTGCTCAGGACAGAATATATATACAGCAAGAACATTAACTGTCCTTCTCTAGACATGACATGGTAATCAGTACAATTCTAGTTGGAGTTAGACTTTTTTGGATAGTTATCTTGTTACATTTGATTCTTATAGACCTAGAAGCTTAGTAAAACTCTCAGATCTTTTTCTGGGACCTATTGTTTAAGGCCATTCTAAAGTTTTACTAATTTTTTTTTTTAGTTTTTGCAAGGCAATGGGGTTAAAGTGACTTGTCCAAGGTCACACGGCTAGGTAATTATTAAATGCCTGAGGCTGGATTTGACCTCAGGTCCTCCTATCTCCAGGAGTGGTGTTCTAAGCACTGAACTCCCTAGCTGCCCCTTTACTACTTATTTTTTGAACACAAGTGTTGAACTTTATATTAATCCTGATTGAACTTCACCTTATAAGATTTAGTCCTTTGTTTTAGTTGTTGAAAATGTTTGAGATCTTGGCTCTGTGTTAGATATCCTTCCATCTCAATCATCACTGAAAGCAGTAAAGGAGCATTTTCCCTTCCCCGCTTTACTTCCCAGAACTTCTGGGTTGATGGTTTAAGTCCTTGACTCCCTGGATTCTTCCTTAGATCACAAAGAGGTCTAGTTATCAAGAGTTACAAAATGGATAGCTTGTCTAATTTTGTCAGCTTCTCCACAAAACTATCATAAATGTTTCATTTTAATTGACGGTTTCAATACCATTGGGAGCAGGAGTGAGTCTGGAATGCAGGAATTTCTTTCATACTAACAATGACCATCTCTATTTTGATTGCAAAATCTTAAAATTATAAGGATTTATACAGAAAATGAAGGGAAAATGAAACAACTTTATAAGGGTAAAAGATCCAGGAATGTACAAAATGTAAACTGATAAAAATTAAATAAGGTTCTTTTCCCTGAACAATGAAAAACAATATAAATCTTAATTTTTAACACACAATTAATCTCTTACACAGCAGAGAGGTTCTTAAAAATCTTTCTAAGGCTAGTACCAAGAGTGTTGATCTAGGCTAGAGTACAAGAAATTCTTAAGAGACTTGAGCTTAATTTTCGAGTAACTTTTGGCTTCCAAATAAACCTGAGTAATTTGCAGATTTTTAAAAGGACACGTTCATTTCCATTCAAAGTCAGATGAGTGAAATGAAGAATTATTTACTTCATATAGCTAAAAAAACTTTAAAGTTCTATGGCCAAGGGGTGGCTAGATGACACAGTGGATAGAGCACCTGCCCTGGAGTCAGGAGTGCCTCAGACACTTAATAATTACCTAGTTGTGTGGCCTTGGGCAAGCCACTTAACCCCACTGCCTTGCAAAAAACCTTTAAAAAAAGTCAAAAAAAGAAAGTCAAAGTTCTATGGCCAAAATTCAAGTATCTGTATGAATTCTTAAAGATATAGCTAGAAGGTTTGATGGGTTTGATAACAATCTCTGAAATGACTTAGAAAAAGAATTCTATGAATGGATTGTATTTAAGTGAGGTAGAGGAACATGCAGTCATCAACCTCACTCTTTTCCAGAGTCATCAGAGTCCAGTGGCAATTTAAAAATTAGGATGACTGGCAATGGCATAGAATACAGTGGATATCCTTGGCATCTTCAAAGTCTAACTGAACTCTAAGCACTCCACAGTACCTGCTTCAGTCATCTTCATGGTCATTTGCATAAATTGTTCTCATCCACTCATTCTGCCGGGGGAAATTTTTGTATAAGGCAAACTCTAAAAAGGTATAGTAAACTTTAAAAGAATTAAAATGGAAAATACCTTATTTTCACTCACCTCATATATCTATTGCCAAATCTTGTAATTTCTCCCTTTATTAACATTCTCCCCTTCTCTCCACTCATACTTCAGGGCTTCATTGCCTCTCTCCTGGACAACTGCAAGAGCTATCTAAAGAGTCATACGATATCTATACCCATTCCAATCCACTCTTCACTCTGTTGCCAATGTTATTTTCCAAAATTGAAAACCTGAGCATGTCACTCCCCCACACAAGCATCTCCATTGGCTCCAGGATCAAATATAACCTCCTCTGTTCATTTAGGTAGTGAGGTGGCTCAGTAGACAGAGCAGTGGACCCAGAATCAGGAAGACTTGAGTTTAAATTTAGTCTCAGGTACTTTCTAGCTTTGTAACTCTGGGAAAGTCACAATTCCATTTGCATCAGTTTTCTCATCTATAAAATGAATTGGAGAAGGAAATGGCAATCCATTCCAGTATCTTTGTCTAGGAAATCTCCACTGGCATCACAAAGAGTCAGACATGACTCAAATGATGACAACAACAACAAACCAAGATTCCTTAGAATTCTGAACCTGTGAGTTTATGAAATTCTTGTTTCTCTAGATGAGTAAACTGAAATCTAGAGGGGGGTGGGCAATTTGCCTGTGATTACACACACAAAAACCAGAATTCAAACCCAGGTTCTTTGACTCCAACTCCAGTGTGTTTTCCAATAAACATATTAATTTATTCTAAGTATTATGGATAGTACAAAAAACCTTGAGGTATTGATATTTTTGGAGACTACTATTATAAAAAACCATTTTGGCTCTGGGTACCATCTATTTCATTTGTGTAAATGACTTGGAATATTTGCCTTTCTTGTCCCTCTTCTGCAAAGATTCTTTTTGCTTAATATGAAGAGACTAAAGCACCATTATATAGAATTTTAGTATTAAATACATGCTTTCCTTACAGGTAGATGGTAAAGTAGATAGAACCCTACTCTTCGAATCAGAAGATTCATTTTCCTGAGTCAAATCTGACCTCCAACGCTTACTAGTTGTGTGATACTGGCAAATAACTTAACCCTTTTTATCTCAGTTTTCTTATCTGTAAAATAAGCTGGAGGAAGAAATGGCATACTCCAGTATTTCTGCAAAGAAAATGCCAAAAGGGGTCAGAAAGAACTGAAAAATAGGGGCGGCTAGGTGGTGCAGTGGATAAAGCACTGGTCCTGGAGTCAGGAGTACCTGGGTTCAAATCCGGTCTCAGACACATAATAATTACCTAGCTGTGTAGCCTTGGGCAAGCCACTTAACCCCATTGCCTTGCAAAAAAAAAACCTAAAAAAAAAGAACTGAAAAATGACTAACAAAATTTCTCAACTCACACAGTGAAGCATGTAGTATAGGCATCTTTTTCTAACTGATAGAAAAATAAAATGAGGCAATGAAAGATTAGATGATTTTTGCAACTAGAACTTAAACCCAGCTCTCTCCTGACTCTACATCCATAGATCTCACCATTAAACTCTGCTGCTTCTCAGTTAAGAGAGCCTTAAGGACAAATAAGCTGATAAATGTAACTGTATTATATTTCTCATCATTTTCTTAAGCTAGATGATTAACAAAATAATAAATCAAGTCCTCATTGATACTTTTGCCAGTTTTGGAGGTGAAACATGTTCACATTGAAAATTCAATTGCCTTTCCCAAGCCAATAACAAGGAGTTCTAGCACACCCCTGACCTCAACCATTGGGATCCTTGGCAGGTACTTTGACCTCCTAGTAACTCTCTGTGTTTTATCTGCTTAATCTTTCTCAAATTTAAAAAAAGCTTAGGACTCAAGTGTTATAGCAAATGAATACATATAGATCTCTTTGCTGCTAAGATATTATGATTCTGCCATCAAATCGTTGCTGTTTATTATTTTCCTATATTTCATGGAATTACCAGTGTTATTTATACAGATGCAAGAGACATAAAGGCCTTAACTGCTCTTCTTGCATCTAGTCTTTCATCTCTCCTATCCATTTATCACATTATTTCTCTACTTAAAATGATTTTACTATTTTCTTATTGCCTCTTGGGTAAATTCCTTTTGTTGGCTTTCAAGGTCTTCAAGACCATATGGCTCTGATCCACTTTACTAGTCTTATCTTCTATTACTGTCCTTCACTTATTCCCTCCAAACTATATTACTTGGGTCCTCTCTCCAAGTTGTGATACTGCTCTTTTCTATTTCTGAGCTTTGGTTTGCCCTCCAAACTGGAATGGATTTCCTCTTCAGCTCTTTCTACTGAAATCCTCTTCCTATAAGGCCTGACCTCAAATGCTACTTTGAAGTTTTTATTATTCAAGTTTGTATTATAATCAAAGATATATTGATAATTATTCAGACTCTGACTTGCTTAAAGTCTTTCTGACCCCTTCCTTTGTATCTATTTCATTCTCCGTTGTCTCATCATTAATTATAATTACTACTAGCTAACTTTTAAGTGCTTACTTACTATGTGCTAAGTGTTTATCAATTATTTCAACTATTATCCCCATTTTACAGATGAGAAAACTGTGTCAAACCCAGGATCACACAGCTCTTAAGTATATAATTTGAACCTGAGTCTTCCTAACTACAGGAACAGTGCTCTAGCCACTGCTTTAACTAACTGCCCCATCATTACTTATGACTACATCTTTCCCCCTTTTAGCCTGTGAAGTACTAGAGAACAGGGTCTCTTGTCATATCAATCTGTGTCTTCCTCTGTCCAGTTCAGGGGTGGGATATTTGTAACATCATTCATGGGTCATACAAAATTATCAACTTAAAATTAGCATGCCATAGAAGTTGGTCAGACATTGAACTAATTCACCTCTAAAAAGCTCCTAGATTTATTGAATTTCAAGTCCCCCCTGAACGTGCCTTTGCAGTACCAGACCAAATGATTTCTGGGCCTTATAGAACCAGTGGACATACAATCCCCACCTGCTAATCTTGGAAATAGTAGGAGTTCAAAATATTTGTTGCATTGAATAGAGAAAATGGCCACATTTTTCTTTAAGTCTTTACTTTTTTCTATTCTGTTGAGCAAGATTGCCCTCAATGGTCATTTTAATCAGATTTCAAACATAAAATGTGACTTTCCTGAGTCCTACTTTTTACTCTAGCTATTTCCCTCCCAAGAGCTTGTTAACTGTTAAAGTGATAGTAGCAGCAATTGTAATGGAAGAGGATTGGGGAACACTCACCACTGTGCAGCAAAGGGGCCAAAACCACCAAAGAAGAGCCAGGGCCAAGAGCAGGAAGAGGATCAGCAGAGCGATTGCCAGGATGGTACCATCAGACTGCAAAGGGAAGGCAGACAAGTTTTTAGAACTCAAGAAGACAAATCACTGGGAATGGTAAAGCCTCTGTCATTTGCAGAGAGCTCCGATGTCTGTTGGAATGCCTTTTGGCTTGCACATCTGTCAGATGAACTGGAGAAGGAAATGACAAAGCATTTCAGTGTCTATACCAAGAAAACCCCTAATGGGCTCACAAAGAGCTGGATAAGGCTTATCAACAAAACAACAACCCAGCCATTCCCTTGGTTTGGGTCTCTTGCCCTCCATGCTTTGATCATCAACATTAGGACTTGCTCACAATCAAAATACAGGGACTTGGATCATCAAATTCCAAATCCTTATTTTGAAACAGATGAGAATTAATTTGTTCAAGGAAGGTGGTACAACTAACCAGGACTTGATCTCTGGTTTCTTAACTCCGTCTAGGATCTTCCCCATCTGGACATTGTTGTCTAGAATTGAAAAAGGCTACTATGTGAATTAATACCTGTTGAATTACTTTTGATCATAACTTGTATTAACTTCTCATTTCATTTTATCCTATAGTTGTTTAGAGTAGGTGACAGTGACAGTGGGTAGGGGGATAATATCTTACCCTTCCCTTGGTTGGATACAGTAAGTTTAATAGGCATCAAGAAGGAATGGTCCCCAGACAATCATGAACTGAGTAAATTATTTTCTTTATCAATCATCAAACACAGGACCCCCTCAATTCATGACTAGCTCCTTTCTTGGAAAAGAAAGGGAGCACCGTCATCTATTGTTAAGTATGTCAGAACTTAGAATGTAGAAAGTATGGTGTTGCTTCTCAATCCTCAAAATGAGGAAGTTATCTACTGGAGGATCTTTTAACTTGGGAGTTCTGAAATACAGTGGGGTAAACATATCAGATATTCACATTACGTTCAGAATTAATATTGTGAATCCTCAGGAATATGGCTGAATACTCAACTGGGTTGCCTGAGAAGTGGGTAGGACTAGAACCAAGAGAACACTGTATACATTAACAACAACATTGTGAGTTGATCAACTTTGAGGGATGCAGCTCCTCTTAGCAGTTCAGAGAGCTGGACAACCTTGGGAAAAATTGTGATGGATAATGCTATCCACATCCAGATGAAGAAAAACAAGTGAAACAAAGCAAAACAAAACAAACTACAGAATCTGAATGAGCACTTTGTTCACTTTTTTAGAAATTTCTCTTATGTTTTTTCTTCCTATCTTATGGTTTTCTTTATTTTCCCTTAGTCCTAATTCCCCTTACAGAAAATGATTAATCTGTAAACATGTTAAACACAAATGTATATGTATAATGTTCACCAAACTGTTCCCCACTGAGGGGGGTATGGGAAGGGAGGGTGGAAGTAAATTATTTGACTTATAAATATGCACATTCATGTGGATGAACACTGAAAAACTTTCATAACATGTAATTAGAAAAACAAACAAAATATCAACTAAAAAAAATGGATAGTATGGATCCAGGTTTTAAAATAGAGCATGTCAAAGCTCCTAAGCTGATTAGAGTGGGCTGGTCCTGTGAACAGCCCCTGCACTTTCAACCTAGGTGAGCTAGGGAGATTTGGTCTTGAAAAAAAAAAAGGAAAAACTGAGTGGTCCTGGACCAAGAAGAGGAAACATAATTATGAACATGAAGAGTGGAAACAATAGGTAGCGCTCTAGGGACCTTTCTCTTAACCTTATTTTCTTTATTCCAGCCAGCTACACACAATAGCAAAGGGTTGACTCTGTCTTTGTGTTCTTCCTCCTCTGTCCCTGGAGGCCTACATAAGAAGACAAAAACTTTCATTTAACTCCAGAGGCCTAGCCCCTCAATTCCCCTGGGCTGCTCAAGTGTCAATTTGAGATTATTTTCATGGAACTGCATCAAATCTTACATTTATATGGATAAAGTATGTTCCTAGCTGTTGGTGACCAGAAGAAAAGGAATCTTTTTGGCTCTATTTTTTTCTCTTCTCCTTCCAGAAGGCTAAGGGAGCTCACCTATTTCTGTTCTGCCTCTCCTTTCATTCTTAAAGGTCCCCTTTCAACTTCTAATCATTGTTTTTAGTTCTATTTTCTGAGACCACCCAGAACAGGACTAAATATGCTTCCATGAGACAGCTCTTCAAATACTTGTAGATAAAATAACTATTATGCCCTTTCTTTTCCTATCCTTCCCCAACCCTGTCTTTTTCAATAGGTTAAACTCTTCTAGTTCCTTCAACCAATCCTCTTGCAGCAAGAACTTGAAAACCCCCAGGACATCCTGGTTTCTTTCCCTTAGGTTGTTTGCTAGCTTAGGAATGGTCTTGGCTAAAGCAAAAAAAAAAAAAAAGCTAAATAGAGTTATAGCTATGCAGATGTAGAAGAGAAGAGAGATTACTTCTGTTCTGCATAGCTCCAGAATCTAGGAACAAAGGGAAGAAATTTTTAAGTTAGGTTAGATTTGAACTAATAAATATATTCAAATAAGGAGTGAGTTTTCTTGGGGTGTTGTTTCCCTTCACTGAGAATTGTTAAGTAAAAACTAAATAACCCCTTGTTGTAGAGGAAATTATTATTTAGGTATGAGTTAAATCACATAATTTCTGACATTCCTTCCTCCTGGAGAATACAGAGATTCTGTAACTATGTAACTTTGGTCAAATTATATATCTCTGTGAGCCTCATTTTTCTCATCTACTAAATGGGAATAAAAATACTTAAATATTATCTGCCTCACAAAACTCTTGTGGAATACAGTTTTGTAGAGTGTAATGTTGGCTATTTATTTATTGAGTTCTAAGATGGGCTTATGACTTCAACCAGAGAAGACATCAAGATAGTCTTCTTGAGTTATTTTTGGGTTTTTCACAATTGGCAAAGAATCTGCTTTTTCTTATGGAAACCCACTGGGGATGTCTTTGGTTAAGATCCAGGAAGTTCAAAGGCCCCCCAAACCAAGTATTAGCCTATTGCATCAAGGTTTGCAGAAATATCAGGCTATATCAGAAAGATCAAAAGCCTCAGATGTACAGGTGGCTGTAGGAGTAGACAAGCAAAGTGTGTGGGTGATTTCCCCAGGGTCATATTTCTGGCAAGAGTCCTAACCAAATTGCCCAATGAAATGATGAGGGAAGTACTCTGAGAAAGGGAGAAGGGGAAGGGAAAGAAGGGGGGAAAGTGTTGGGAGTAGCACTGCTCTTGGAAAAATGACTATGGAATTGATTCACTACCTTTTATACTAAGGAATTATTTTCTCAGGAATAATATTCTTTCAGGTAACCTCAAGGAGTAAATAAGACCCTAAGGAAAGAAAAGAGGCAGCCACTTGATGCAAGTGAACTACTGTGAATAAAATAATAACTGTCATGAGACTATCTGTAAAACATCTGGATCTCCAAAAAATTTAGAGTCCAAAGATAATGAAAGATACCACTTCTGGAATTTAACTGTTGTACTGAGGTAATTCTGAGTTCTATACTACATCCTGGGTCTCATGACTTTCAGGTTTTGTACTCTTTTCATAGGTTCAGTATGTTTATAATTTACTTTGGTAAAGGTTGCCTGGAACTGCAAGTATAATTTTCTCCCTGCATTCTGGGGACTCTGGATTCCAGGGCCTTTAGATTTTACTGGACCAGTATGTCACATATATATAGCTATAACTCTCTTTAGCTATTTGCTTTTGCTTTAGCCAAGACCATTTACAAATAAATAGAGGGTATTCTATCAATATTAGTGAGATGAGAACCCATACAATGAAATTGTAGATCCTTGAAATAATTAATCCAATGCTAATCACATAGGAGGTGTTAAATAAATGCCTACTGAGTTAAGCTGACAGAAATACCATCTTTCCAATATGACATGAACTAGCTTACTGTTTGAGGTAATCTTTATAATAGGGGAGAATACTCGGAGTGGTGCAATAGAAAAAGCCATACCCTGGAAATGAGAAGACAAAGGTTCTAGTTGAAGGTTTGAAAGAATCCTTTCTCATACTTCATAGCAGAGGGATTTGTAAGGTCATCTCATCCAAACTCCCACCCAATGTTCCTCTCCAACATTCTTGAGATAAACTACTTCCCAATGTAGTCTATTTAATGGTTTCACAGTTCTTAGTATTAGTAACCTCTTCTACATGATCATTATTAATAATAAATATTTACATAGCATTTTTAGGTTTATAAAATTCTTTCAACACTATAAGGCAGGTAGCTTAATTAATTAATTTTTCCAATTTTGAAAATGTGAAAACTGAAGTTCAGGAAAGTAAAATTATTTGTCCTAAGACATATAACTAGAGAATGTAAAAATTCAGACATTAGCTTGGGTCTACTGATTCTAAGACTGATACTTTTCATACTTTTCATATATATCTATATTTCCTTGCCTGTAAAATTAGAGAGCTGACTAGCTCCTCCCCATGGTACTTTTTTCACAGATAGCAGAATGTACCACATACCTATCTAGATAACCAATTTCAATCTGTTTCCTTTGGTCCTCTCCCCATAATTCCTCAAGTGACCTCATCCCAGGCTGTTGTTCTAGAGTTTTTCTCTCTTCAGAATGCTCTGGGTATTTACTTGAACCTCATTTTTCCCTTATGAAAAGGATGGTGATAAGTTTTGTTGTTTTTTGTCCTTAATTTTCATAGAGGACTACAATTTGCTCAAGGTTCAGTTCTTAGACTTTTTCTCTTCTATTTGTACATTCTCTCTATATCAATCTTCCTTGAAGCTCAGAGATGAGAAGTCGTATAATTTTGTTAATGACAGAGGCAGTATTAGGTAATTGGTAGGTCTTTTGATGGGGTCTTGAGACTAGAGAGTCGGAATGTTTCCATGAAATACTGGGATAAGTCTGAAATGAACTTTCGGAGGAAAGCTTCTGTAGAAATTAAGTGAAATCACTTCAAAATTATTATCATGATTAATTTCTTTAGCATTTTAAAGTTTATGAAGTTCTTTCTTCACAATAGTGCTGTGAGTTAGGCAGTGAAAACATGGTTAACTTTATTTAACAGTTGGGAAAATTGAAGCTCAGATTGGAAAATTAACTTGTTGCCTTATTATGAAGGGACAGATCCAAGGTTTGAACTCTTTTTAAAAAAAATTTAATGAAAGTTTTAGTTTATGGAATAAAACAAGCATTTACTTAACATAGTACAATAAAAAAGATAATTATTTTGCACATGAAACTACAACCGAAGACATCTTAATCTAGGTCAAATACTCTTGACACTAAACCAAGACATTACAATATTTTTTAGCAAATAATGGGTGTAACAGATTTGATATTTCTTGAATCTTTATTTCAATTTTTCCAAGTTCTAAACAAAATTTTTGGTTTAATTTTTTTGGACCATGGAGATGATGCAGCTCCTTTCAAAGTAATTATTTTTGTCTTTTCATATATTACTGTTTTGTTCATCTGAGTAAAGTTGACATTCACCAAACCCTGCCAAATAGTGTGATAAAAATGTATGACAGGTGAAGCTTTCTAAAGATTGTGTGATCTGGTGATTCTGTACTGAAGAGATGTCCCATTACAGTGTTTCTAAGGCAGGGAATTAGAATCAGAATTCTTTTCTTGGAATTCTGTCCTAGAAATTCATGTTATTCCTTTGCTCAAAAATAAAATAAAATCACTTTTAGTATATCTCTATTGCTTCCTGAGTAAGACTCAAATTCCTTGGTTAGGCACTCAATCAATTCTCTCATTTCTGGGACCTTATCCATGTTATGAACTTTATGTACTTTGTATTAGTAGACTGCATGGCATTGTCTGCCCTACGGGCACTGTGTGCCCACCTGCTTTGATGGAGGGAGTTTGTTCACCTGAGAGGTCCCTGTATGAATGAAACTATAAGCACAGTCCCTAGCCTTAGCCATCTTAGTTACTGACTAGCAGAGCCAAACCTCAAATTCTGGTGTCCTGATTCTAACTCCAGTGCAGTATAGAATACTGGCTGCTCTTCCCCCAGCTGTGTGAGTGCTTTCTTTTGGAGGTTTATGCCATGTGATTGAGAAGGGCTGCATTCCACTTTTTTTTGAAGTTGGATGAAGCCTGAACAGCTGGTCTTTGCTTTCTGTTCACAGGAATGAATGTGGGGGAGGGACATCATGAGTTTTTTTTTTCTAAGGTATCCAATGCATTTAATTGCTAAGAGGTTTTTAGATATTCAAATCCAGAAATCCAAATTTCCTCTCTTTCTGACAGCACTCATTTGTTCCTATAATCATGGAATGTCACAGAGATGATCCAGTCTAACCTACTTATTTTTTAGGTTGTTTTTTTTTTTTTTTTTTGCAAGGCGCTGGGGTTAAGTGGCTTGTCCAAGGCCACACAGCTAGGTGATTATTAAGTGTCTGAGGTTGGATTTGAACTCAGGTCCTCTTGATTCCAGGGCTGGTTCTCTATCCACTGCGCCACCTAGCTGCTCCTCCAACCTACTTATTTTATAGAGATTCAGACAAGTTAAAGGACTTGCTCAAGATTATAAAGTTAGTAGTGAAGATGAAGACCATGGAGCTGATAGGTCTTCTGAGTCCCAGGCCTGTGTTATTCTATATTCTGCTACTCTGTGTTGTTTCTCTGAGTCTAGGAACAGAAGTGCCAACTTTGCCCTCTTAGCTCCCTGATGAGCTGTCCACATTTGGGTCAAGTAATCAATCAGTGCTTCTTTCTGTTCAATCATTTTCATGGTGTCTGACTTTTCATGCGGTTTTCTTGGGAAAGATACTGGAGTGGTTTATCATTTCCTTTTCCAACTCATTTTACAGTTGAAGAAACTGAGGCATATAGGTTTGAGTGCCTTGCCCAGGATCACACAGATGACTATCTGTGTCTGAGACTAGATTTGAACTCAAATCCTTTGGACTCCAGGGAATCATCTAAATGCCTATCAATCATCCAAAAAAGCATTAAGTACCTTTTCTGTTTCAGGCATTATGGATACAAATATAAAGAATGGAAACAAATTTTAATCACAAAGAGCTTAAATTCTATTGGGAGAGATAAAGACACATAAGCTTGTCCAGAAGAAATATAAAGATTAAATTACTATTATTAATTCCAAAGTAGTTAAATATAAGGAAGGTTGGAATAGAAGGTCCTAACAGCTGGGGGGAGGGTGAGAAAAGGTAATGAATGAAATGAGTCTTGAAGAAAAAGAACATTAGGAAGAGTTTTAAATGAGAAACAAATGAGTTTATGCTAGGCAGAATATGGAACTACTAGAGGTTATTGAGCCAGGGATGCCACAGTCAGACCTATGCTTTGGTAAAATTACTTTGGGAGCTAAATGAAGGATGACTTGGAGTGGGAGAGATGTGAGGCAGAGAAACCCATTAGAAAGGCTATTTCAGGGACGGTTAGGTGGTACAGTGGATAAAGCACCAGCCCTGGAGTCAGGAGTACCTGGGTTCAAATCCGGTCTCAAGACACTTAATAATCACCTAGCTGTGTGGCCTCGGGCAAGCCACTTAACCCCATTTGCCTTGCAAAAATCCCCCCAAAAAAGGCTATTGCAAGAGTTTGAGAGAAGGGTATTAATGGCTTAAACCATCCTTATGATTATAAGTTTAGAAGGGAATGAATAGTAGAGTGGACAAATAGGGGGACAGACGGAAATATTTAGCAATTGATTGGATGTACGTACATCCATTCCATTCTGCTCCAGAACTTTAATTAATGATGAGGAGGTTAGGCCAGCCATCTTTTTATTTCCCACTGGCTATACTCCTAGGAACTACTCCACAAAATCTTTTCATTGCTACCTTCCCTCCATTCCCTTTCACTTTTTAGCTTCCTTTACTGTGTTTTCTTCCTTCATTAGATTGTAAGTTCTTTGAGGACAAGGACTATCTTTTTCATATTTATATTCCTATAAATTAAGGACAGTTTATTGACTATTAGTGATTGACCCTCTTCAGTCCCTTATAACCTCAATTTAAACCAAAATTTTATGGACAATGATAATCTACCTGAACTTATTCCTCAATGACTAATATATTCCCTTCTCATTCCAACTTTCCCATCCCAGTGATTTTGAACTCTGGATGCTATTGTTTAAATTCCACTGACTGATCCCTTATTTCCATTTCCTTCAATCCTTCCCCAAAGTCTTCCCCTAAAGTGAGTCAATCTTTCCACTAAGATCTTTAAAAGTCAGATGGATAGAGAATGAATTAACTTTCATTTTAAAACTTTTCACTAACTTTTGAAAATTGGTGGGGGGGGAATGTTCATTAAGTGGAAAGTGGCTAAACAAGTTGTGGTTTAGTCTTATAATTGAATATTATTGTGCAATAAGAAATGATAAACAAGATGGTTTCAGAAAAAAAAAAAACTGGACTTCTATGAAGTGATAGAAGGAAGGAAGGGAATAGAACCAGGATTCACTGTACCAAATAACAGCAATATTGTATGATGTAAAATTGTGAATGACTTAGCTACTCTGCAATACAATAATGTAGAACAATCCAAAGCAAATAATGATGAAAATACTATCCACCTCCAGAGAAAGAACTGAGGGCATCTGATAAAGACAAGATTTTTCTCCCCTTCCTTCTTTCCTTCCTCCCTTCCTTCACTTTCCTTTCCTTCTCTTCTTTTCGTTTTTCCATTTTCTTTCACAAAATGACCAATATGGAAATGTTTTACATGATTGTGCATGTATAACCTATATTAGATTACTTACCCTCTCAGGGAGAGAGAGCAGGAAAGGAAGGGAAGGATAGAATTTGGAACTCAAAATTAAAAAAAAAACAAAAGTTAAAAACTGTTTTTATATGTAATTGGGGGAAAATGAAATATGAAAAATGGAAAATATCCCAGATGTTTATTGAGCTGAAAAAATGACAATCTAAAACTTTTCTTTTCTCATTCTGAAACTTGGCTCCCTCATGTTGGCAGAGCTTTCCTGACCACCTTTTCCATACTTTCCCTAACTCACTGGTCATGGTTGAGGAGTTGGACCTCCTTTGTTCCCCAGTGCTCTCTCTCTGTCAGTGCCATTCAATAACATCTCTTTTGAGATTCTTTCAATCCATATTTATCATCTAATAAAGAATTTGGAGGCTCTAAACCTCCAGGATATTCTTTTCTCAGGGAGTTCAGATCATGATTTAATTTTTCTCTCTTTTCCAACTTAGAATCATCAAAGGATTACAATTGAACTTGTGAAATCTAATGTTATCACTAAGTGAGGCAGCATAGAAGAAAAATAGAAGAGGTCCTAGCATAAAGTCTTAAGGTATACCCATAGTTAGTGTGACAAAATGAAATATACTTCCCACAACTCCCAAAATGAGATGAGGTAGTTTAGACAGACAGTAGGAGAACTGAGAGGACTGAGTCTTGAAATGTCTTAGACAGAAAAGACTCCAGAAGTAAGAGGTTATCAAAAGTTGTAGAGCAGTCTAAAATGGTAAGAATTTAGAAAAAGACAAATAAATGATCACTAGAAACTCTGGAGAGAGCAGTTTCAGTTGGTTGATGAGAACAGAAGCCTTAATGTATAAGGTTTAGAAGGGAGTGAGAACTAGGGATAGCTAGTTTAGATGGTTTTTGCAAGGAGTTTAGTTAAGAAAAGGAGAGGAGATCTAGGATGATAGCTGGTGAGCATAACAGGAATTAATAAAGACTTTTTAAGGATATAGATATGAGCATATTTGTTGATAGAAGGGAAAGATATAATAGAAAGGGGAACATTAAGAGTGCGAATGAAAGAGGAAGCAATATTATAGAGAATGTGAGAAGGATATTGAAAAGGTGAACCATGTAAGCAAAAGAGACTTTTCATCATGAAAAACTGAAATTATGGAGGAGATTATAATGGATGGTGTTAGAAGAGAAGGAGAAGACAGTGTTTCTTCCAAATGGTTTCAATTTCTGGCAGAGTGAGGTGGGAGAGGGGGGCTCTGAGAAGAAAAGAAAAGGTTTGGAACAATTGCTATACAGAGTGGAATAGGGAATCAATTAGAGATGGATGGTAGGATTACCTACTATTGTGGTTGCATGAATTTATGTTAGCTATCTAGCTTATTTTTTTTAAATTTTTTTTTATGTTTTTGCAAGGCAAATGGGGTTAAGTGGCTTGCCCAAGGCCACACAGCTAGGTAATTATTAAGTGTCTGAGACCGGATTTGAACCCAGGTACTCCTGACTCCAAGGCCGGTGCTCTATCCACTACGCCACCTAGCCGCCCCTAGCTTATTTTTTTAAAGAAAGATTTTATATATTTTTGAGCCTTACAATTTATCCCCCTATTCTTGATTCCCTGCCCCCACCCCCCACAGAAGGCAGTCTGTTGGTCTTTACATTGTTTCCATGGTATACACTGATCTAAGTTAAATGTGATGAGAGAGAAATCATATCCTTAAAGAAGAAAAGTAGGGGCGGCTAGGTGGCTCAGTGGGTAGAGCACCGGTCCTGGAGTAAGGAGCACCTGAGTTCAAATCCGGCCACACAGACACTTAATAATTACCTAACTGTGTGGCCTTGGGCAAGCCACTTAACCCTATTGCCTTGCAAAAAAAACTAAAAAAAAAAAAAGAAGAAAAGTAAAGTATAAGAGACAACAAAATTACATAATAAGATAATGGTTTTTTTTTTTTCTAAATTGAAGGTAATAGTCTTTGGTTTTTGCTCAAACTCCACTGTTTTTTCTGTGGATACAGATAGTATTCTCTATCGTAGATAGCCTAAAATTATGCCTGATTGTTGCACCGATAGAATGATTAAGTCCATCAAGGCTGATCATCACCCTCATGGTGCTGTTAGCTTGTATAATGTTTTCTGGATCTGCTTATCTTCTTCAATATCAGTTCATGCAAATCTTTCCAGGCTTCCCTGAATTCCCATCCCTCCTGGTTTCTAAGAGAACAATAGTGTTCCATGACATACATATACCTCTGTTTGTTAAACAATTCCCCATTTGAAGGACATTTACTTAATTTCCAATTCTTTGCCACCACAAACAGTTGCTATGAATATTTTTGTACAAGTGATGCTTTTACCCTTTTTCATAATCTTTTCAGGGTATAGACTCAGTAATGGTATTGCTGGATCAAAGGGCATGCACATTTTTGTTGCCCTTTAGGCATAATTTCAAATTGCTCTCCAGAAGGGTTGGATAAGTTCACAGCTCCACCAACAATGCATTAGTGTCCCAGATTTCCCACATCCCTTCCAATACTGACCATTGTCCTTTCTAGTCATATTGGCTAGTCTGAGAGGTGTGAGGTGGTACCTCAGAGATGCTTTAATTTGCATTTCTCCTATAAGTAGTGATTTAGAGCAATTTTTCATATGACTATGGATTGCTTTGATCTCCTCATCCATAAATTGCCTTTGCATATCCTTTGGCCATTTGTTAATTGGGGAATGCTTTTTTTAAAAATTTGACTCAGTTCTGTGTATATTTTAGAAATGAGTCCTTTGTCAGAAATACTAGTTGTAAAAAATTGTTTTCCAATTTACTGAATTTCTTTTGATCTTGGTTACAGGGGTTTTGTCTGTGCTAATGCTTTTAATTTAATGTAATAAAAATTATCTAGTTTGCTTTTAATGAAGTTCTCCATCTCTTCCTTGGTCATAAACTGCTTCCTTTTCCATAGATCTGACAGGTATACTACACCTTGATCTTTTGGTTTGCTTAAAATACTGTTTTTTATATCTAAATCATGTATCCATTTTGATCTTATCTTGGTGTAGGGTGTGAGGTGTTGGTCTAATCCAGATTTCTTCCATACTAACTTTGAAGTTTACCAACAGATTTATCAGAGAGAGTTTTTATCCCAATAGCTGGACTCTGAGTTTATCAAACAGCAGATTACTATAATCATTTCTTGCTATTGTACCTAGAGTATTCCACTGATTCACCACTCTATTTCTTAGCCAATATCAGACAGTTCTGATGACTGATGCTTTTGCAGCTGCTTTGTCTGAAATAAAGATTGCTACCCCTGCTTTTTTCACTTATGCTGAAGCAAAATATATTTTGTTCCAACCCTTTTAACTTTATTCTATATGTATCTCTCTGCTTCATATGAGTTTCTTTCTTTGTTTTTTTGCAAGGCAAATGGGGTTATAAGTGTCTTGCCCAAGGCCACACAGCTAGGTAATTATTAAGTGTCTGAGGCCAGATTGGAACTCAGGTACTCCTGACTCCAGGGCCAGTGCTCTATCCATTGTACCACCTAGCTACCCCTAGACAAGTTTCTTGTAAGCAACATATTGAAGGATTCTGGTTTTTAATCCACTCTGCTATCCAGTTAGATTTTTAAGGGAGAGTTCATCCCATTCATATTCAAAGTAATAATTACTAACTTTTTATTGCCCTCCATGCTATCTTCCTCTGTTTGTATTTTTCCCCTTTTATCCATATTCCTCAGCATTTTATTCTGAATACCACCACCTTCAGTATGTTTGCCCTCCTATATGAACCACCTCCCCCTTCTTTCCCCTTTCCCTTTTCCCCCTTCTTCCTTTCCTTCCTTCTGTTAGTTCCCCCTTTTCTCCCCATCTCCCCTCCTTTTTTTCTCCCTTTCAATACTTGAAAGGTAAGATAAATTTCTTAACTTAACTGAGTGAGTTAACTTGAAGCCAAGTCTGATGAGATGAAGATTCATTTGGTTCTCACTCCTCCTTTCTTCCTCTCTATTGCAGTAGGTCTTTTGTACCCCTTAATGTAATGAAATTCACCCCATTCAATCTCCTTCATCCTCCCTGTCTCCTTATTGTTCCCCTTTTTAAGGAGGTATTGTTTTTAAATCATTCTATCTGAGTCATAGAAAAGTTGTGAGTATCCATCACTTCTGGCTAAGTATGTTCTCTCTAATAGAGTTACAATTCTCAAGAGTTATTAGTCTTTCTCCCAGGTAGGGATAAAGCCAGTTTCATCTCACTGGATAAAAGTCTCATGGATAAGTCAAAAGTGACCATCACTTCTGGCTAAGCATATTCTCTCTAATACAGTTACAATTCTCAATAGTTATGAGAATCTTTCTCCCAGGTGGGAATATAGCCAGTTTCATCTTATTGGATAGCATTTTTTCCCTTTACCCTTTTTTTAACCTTTTTATGTTTCTCTTGAAGCTCCTGTTTGATGCCAAAATTTCTATTTAGCTCTGGTCTTTTCATTGGGAAATCTTGGAAGTCTCCCATTTCATTAAATGTCCATCTTTTCCCCTGGAAGAAAAGGTTTGGCTTTGCTAGATAGTGGATTCTTGGTTGCATTCCAAGCTCCCTTGCTCTTCAGAATATCTCATTCCAGGTCCTTCGATCCCTTAATGTTGATGCAGCCACATCCTGCATAATACTTACTGTAGTTCCTTGGTATTTAAATTGTTTCTTTCTGACTGCTTGCATTTTCTCTTTTATCTGATAGTTCTTGAATTTGGTCACAAGATTCATTGGTATTTTCATTTTAGGATCTCTTTTCAGAGGGGATTGATGTATTCTTTCAATAACTATTTTGCCCTCTGGTTCCATGATATCAGGGCAATTTTTCATCACTAAATACTGTAATATTAATTCCAGGTATTTTTATGTTCAATGTTTTCAGGAAGGCCTATAAATCTCAGGTTGTCCCTTCTTGATCTACTCTCAAGGTCAGTGGTTTTGTTGATGATTTATCTTTCATTTTTTTTTCTATTTTTTCGATCTTTTGGTTTTCCTTAACAGAATCTTATTGTCTCATGAAGTCATTAGTTTCCACTGATTACATTCTTTTTTTAGAGAAGAATTTCTTCATTTACCTTTTGCAACTCCTTTTCCAGTTGTTCAATTCTATTTTTGAAGGAGTTTTCCATTTGCCCAAGTTTAGTTTTGAGAGAATCATTTTCTTTTTGCATTTGCCCAATTGAGGATCTGAGAGAATTATTCTCATTTTGTATTTGTCCAATTGTATTTTCCAAGGATTTGTTTTCTTGGTGTGAGATGTTAATTTTCTCTTGAGTTTCCTTTTCCTGATTTTTCCAATTGATTTTTAAACTCCTTCCTTATTTCTTCAAGAAAGTCTTTCTGGGCTGGAGACCAATTCATATTTTCCTCATAAGTGCTAGGTCTCTCTGGGTTAGAATCTATTTCTTCTAAGTATTTCTCCATGGACCCCTCTTCTTGATGGCCTTTCTTCATCTTCCTAGGATCTTGTATTGAGTGGGGGGACTGGCTCTCAGAGGTTTGCTTTTGAAAACCCTAAAGGTTTTGTTCACTTGGCTTAGTAATTCCAAGGGATGAACAGTAGGGGGAACTAGTTGCCTTCTCTGGTGTGTTTGAGGCCCTCAGCAGCGGGGTCTGAGTTGAGCTTGAACATTGGGCTGGGCCCTGGGGGAAGGAGTTAATCTCCCTTTCAGCTGAGTGAACTCTGTTGTCTACCCCTGAACCTGGGTGTGTGTGTGTGTGGGGGGGGCTTTTACCATTTGTTCTGGAAAGAGAGCTCTGCTGAAAGTATGGAGCTCAGGTCCCTTGCCCAGCTAGTTGTTTTCCAGGTGTACTCTGAAACCCTCTGTGCTGGAACTCACCCTCCTGTCGACTGGAGTTCACCAGAGCTCCTCTCCTCCTGGCCAAATATTCCATGGCTAAAGTTGGTTCTTGGATCCACCACTCACCAAAGCCTCTGCATCTGAGGCAGTCCTCTGACTTCCCTCTGCTGCTGTCCCTGCACTGACCCTCTGGTCTCTGCTCCTGGTCACCTAAGACATACCTTGTTAGTAGGTTTTCTTCTCCTACCTTCTCTTTCTGGGTTTTGTCAAATTTCTGTTAAGAGGTTTCTTTCATGTTATTTTTGAGGGGAACCATGAGCACTTAACACAGTGCCTCTCTTCTCTCTGCCATCTTGGCTGCAAGACCAGCTATCTAGCTTTTACCTCCATTATATTGTGTTCTTTTTTATTCTTTTTATATCTCTAATGTTTAGCATAGTACCTGGAATATCTTGTTCAGGTATATCTGACTCTCTGTGACCCAGTGTTAAAAACAATGTTGATCTGCATTTAGACTCAATCAGTTTTTTTCTCAGACTGTGACCCCCTTGGGTTTTCTTGGCAAAGATACTGGAGTGGTTTGTCATTTCCTTCTCCAGATTATTTGAAAGATGAAGAAACTGAGGCAAACAGGATAAAGTGACTTTCTCAAGATCACACAGCTAATAAGTGTCTGAGGCTGATTTTGAACTTAGAAAGATGAGTCTTCCCAACTCCAAGTCTGGTACTCTATTCATTGCATCACCTATTTGCCCTTTCCTGGAACACAGGAGTCATATAATGTTAACTGACTGACTGGTTGACTGAGTTCTTAATGATCAACCTCTTGGGCTTCTCTTATGACATGATAGTTTTTATTATTTTAGGTATTCACGTATTATCTCAAGTCTCAGTTCTCAGATTATGATGTGTTTAAGGCCAAACTACATCACATTCTGTACTACTGAATGTGGTGAGGAGATCCTCTTTGGTCCTCTCCTCTAGATGTGGTAGCATCTAGACAAAATAATTGCCTTCTGACAAAATAATTGGCTTCTATTTTTTGTCTCATGATTGTTTACTATAGGTATCTCTCTTTCTTTTTCTCCTTGGATATCCCTCCAGTCTCAGCCTTGCATCAAAGCACCCATTAACCTACCCATGAGCCCTGTCATTAAACCAGCTACTGCTGTGGTTCTGAGTTTTGCCCTCTTCCACCTTGGTTTTCTGGGTGATGATTCCTCAGGACTGTCCTGTTTTCAGGCTCTAGTTATCAGCTCACTCTGGCTTCTGTCTTCCTCGGTGTATTTCTGGTTAGAACACCCTCACATTTTAGTCTCTGAGGGATCTGACTGAATTGACTCCCTGGCTGGTTCTGGTTGAGAATTTCCACAGACTTCAGGCACGTTGTCAGCACTCAGGCTTTTCCAGACTTACAATTATATACTAATTCCATTTCCAAACTCTACAGTGTAGTCAAACTCATCTTCTTTTAGGTCTTTATCGGCAAACCTCTATCTCTTTTCTCTGTTCCCATGTGCTGGCTGATAGCATTATCTCATGATTCTCATAATTCATCTGCATGTGTGCTTATACACCAGGGGCATATGGTATCCACTGATAAAAGGTGATTTCTTAAAGTTAGGGATTGTTCTGTCTTTGTTTTTTGTACTTCCATTGCCTAGAACAGTGTCTGGCATATAGTGGAAATTAAAGATTGTTGATTGGGGAACTGACTAATTAGTTAAAACCAATTGTTGATTGGTCAATTAATTGAAATACCATAAAACTCATAACTTATTTTAAGTTTTAATGAAATTCCAATTTCAGAAAAGTTCAGAAAAGCAAATGACAAAAATAATGAGAGAATCTGTCCCTCTAAACATATAATTACCTAGCTGAAAGTCATTAACCTTTAAACAAATGTCTCCACAAACTGGCTTTAAAAACCCTTCCCATTCCATTCTATTTTCCAGTCAGAATTGATCTTTCAGTATCAAAGTAACAGAACATTTTTTTCTAACCTCACTCATAAATTCAAATATGAGTGATTATATACCATAGTTGTATAACATAATTATTTTTGTTCCTTCATTAAATTTCTCCACAAATTGAATGTATGTGGCCCTTGGTCCTGGGGAGTTCCAGTTCTGTCAGACTTTAAAAAGGTAGAAAATTTTGGTATGGAATCAGTGACACACTTATCTCTATCATCAAGGACCACTATAGCTAAGTGTAGAGACTTCCCCCCACCATACTCCCAAATGGCTGGCCAGCCTTCTGGGAACAAATGGCTTAATTGACCTATATTAACTTGTGAAAATCATATACTAAGGGGTTATGATCCCCCTCAGTAAAAGGAACATTCATACTGATGAAATCATATAATGTGAAATATTGAAATAAAGTTGTTTGTTCATAGATTATATTCCCTCTCTACTCATAAATCCTAAAAGGATATAGATGGTATCTTATCTTTTATTTGCATCATCCCTGGTATCTATGACAGTGATTTGCATATAGTAGGGGCTTATGCTTTTCATTAGATTGTTGAATTCTATTATATTCTTGTTAATGGACCAGAATTAGTCCTATAATAATAGGATTTAACATATACACTGAAAGTATATATTTGAAGTTAAACAGAAAAGTACCTATGGATTTTTCATAGTTTTTCCATTCAGCATGTTATGAGATCTACCTATCACTGTTATGATAGCAGCCTTCAGTATTTAAATTTTTTTCTGCATTGCAAACCACTTTAAATCCTTTTCTGGCAGGCTGAAGGAATCAGGTAACTGTTGGTGGTTGCTGATCACTCCCCCACTTCTTCCTCTTTATCATTAAAATCATGTATAATTCCAGTTCTAGAAAGGAACATCTCAGCTTTAAGTGGAATATCCAGGGGACAACAAAGCTATTATCCACATGTAAACAACTTTCTTTTTGGTTGAACTCCCCCCACCCAAGACTCTTCTTCTATCTGAGTTGCTTCATATGCATTTCAGTTGGGTTAATTGTTTAATTTGAAACAGGGCTTGGAGAATCAAGAAAAATAAATTCCTGGCTTTCTATGAAACCTTGAGCTAATAACAGCTTAATTTCTCTTAAGTTTCCTCATCTGTAAAATAGAGAAAATACCTGCATTCCAAATTTTGCAATGCTATTCTGAAAAATATTCTTTGTAAACCATAAAGCTGAGATGGGAGTCATGTTTATCTTACACTTTTTGGAACCCATTGAGAGAAATAAACCCCAAGTAGAGTATATATTTTGGGGAAGTTTTCATTATTTTAATTCCTTTAGGGTTGGTTCTCTGCAGAACAACTGTGAGAAGTAATGTTTTCCTCTGACACATACTATCTTATCAGAATCATAGAATGTCAAAACTAGACAAGACTTTATTCAATCACTCTTTTTACAGATGAGGGAATACTCTGAATGGTATGGAATTTGCTCATGGACATACTGGTAGCATTAAGTTCAAGATTAGAACTTGTCTTTGGAATTCTAGTTTAGCATTCTCTTTTGACTTTACCAGGTTGCTTCTAAAGTGTCACTATGCCAATCAATCATAGTATGATGACAAACAAATCAGAGAGGTCTTTACATGATTAAGAAAATAGGTTTTTAACTGAGCTACATTTGTTAATTCCATCTACTCTTGTTGAACTAGTGAGGAAAATCACAGATGTTACCATTCTACCTAAGACAAGTTCCACCAAGACTATAATTGGGGCACAAAGATATGAAACATATACACAGAGAATCTGTCTACAAGATAAGCTTGTAAACTCTTTAGAGAAAATACCAACCAATCAGGACTGGCTTAGAATATGGAGAATGTGAAGGTCCCAAAGCTGAAAAATAGTATCATGATTATCTCTTTCCAATGAGTATCTCTTGGACCTAATCTCTTATCCTCTCCCATTATCACCTCTGAGTGAAGTTTGGTAGCACTTCTCACCCAGACTTCTTAAAAACCTTCATAACTAGTCACTGCCACACTTGCTTTTCTAGCTTATATATCATTGTCAGCTTAATTTTTTTCCCAAAACATAGCTTTAAACAAGTCTTTTTCCTACCCAGAAAACCTGAGTCGTTTCCCATTGTCTATTTGAATAAAAATCTAGGCTTGAATAGTCTAAATTATTCACTATTGGATATCAAAGTTTTCTATATGATACCAACTTTTATCTCCTACTAATCTCCTGTACATAGCCAGTGATCTAACCATTTTAGGTCCAGTTATTGTGCAGTGTACACTTCTTGTACTTTCTTCCCATTATATCTTCATTCATGTGTCCCTCTACTAAAATATACTTTTTCCCACTATCTTAACTCTCTACTTATCAAAATCTCATTCGTGATGAGTTCAATAAAGGTAGTTTTAATAGGAAGGGAAAGATGGATTACATTCAAGAAAGTCTTTTGAAGAAGAAAAATATAGCACTATGAGGTAAGAAATGGTTAACTTCATAAACTGCCAAAACTGGAATATGGAAGACAAGAACTGAAATATTGCCTCAGAAACTTTGTAACTATATGACCCCAGGCAAGTCACTTAACCATTTCTACCTCAGTTTTCTCATCTGTAAAACAGGGATAATAGGGCCTATACCCAAGGATTATGCTCAAATGAGATATGTTATATTATTTCCAAAACTTTAAATAATACATTAATATGAACTATTAATAATAATATTCTATCTTACAGTGTAACTATGTACTTGTTATATTTTTCTTACTAGATTGCAAATTGCTTGAGAGCAAGAACTTCATCTTAGTATCCTCTCCAAAGATCAATATCTTCATATATAAATTGGGAAGGTTGAACTAGATGACCTTTGAGGATAGATCTATGATTCTATGATTAACAGTGCCTTGAAAATGACTATCTATTAATACCTGTTGAAATGAATAAAAATGAATTCAATTTACCATATTAGGACAATGGCAGCCCATTTGAACTTACTTTCATAACTGATGATGCTTCAATATTTTGATGGATCTGTGATCTAAATGATGCGTGTAATCTTTCCAAATATGTAGGTTATAGCTCATGAAAATCTTATAATATGAAATTCTTGCCTATGTCCTCCAATAAATTATCTATAAAGGTTCTACTCAGCATGATACAGATAGTCTTTTAATTCTTTGAATATTTTATAGGAGCCAGTGTAGTACTCAAGCTGTCTTTCATCCCTCATTCTAAATACATAATTAGTCTACTTTATATCTGTTTATACATTTCCCAGATGATATTATTTATAACATTTCTTGGATACTGTATTGCTGTTAATACATATGCATAGGAAAACGTGCACAAACTACAGGTCTTTTTTCTATTTTGTTTTTCAGCCTTTTTTTTAACTCGTGTCCAGCTCTCCAAGACCCCAATTAGGGATTTTTTTATAGATGAGGAAACTTAGGCAAACAGGGTTAAGTGACTTGCCCAGAGTCACCCAGCTAATAAGTATCTGAGGCCAGTTTTGAACTCAGTAAGATGAGTGTTCCTAACTCCAGACCCAACTCTCTATTCATTGCATGACCTACCATTTGTCAATATATCTTTGGGATAAGCTGGCTATATTGATTCTTTAAATCAGGTGTGTCTAACCTTGTGAGTCATATATAACCCTCAAAACCCAATCATGATGTATTATTATATTTTATTGTTATACTCATTGGTAATATGGGTTACATTGGCATTATAAATAAATATTAAATTCTCCATGTGATTCTTAACAAGTTTTTGTTGGGTGCTGCAACTCAGAAGAACTAAAAGGTTGGACATCCATGTTATAGATGTTGAAGTATTCCATATTGAATTGCCATATGACATTACTAGAAGAAAACTGGTGCTTAAATAAATGGTTTTCTTTAATTAAATGCAGATATAGTTACAGTGAGAAAACAAAGGTGAAATTAAGATAAAAAAATTGAAAAATGGTTTAGGTAAGTTTCAGTGTAAGTTATTTACTTCATGAAGAAGAGAATTCATTCATGCTTACTTATTCTTGGAGCATGAAGCCTAGTTTAAAAAAAAAGGAATTTAATCATTTGCCTTCAAACATTTCAAGGGGATTTATACCTTATATTTCTTTTTTTTAATTAAAGGTTTTATTTATTTTGAGTTTTACAATTTTCCCTCCAATCTTACTTCCCTCCCCCCCCCCAGAAAGCAATTTGTCAGTCTTTACATTGTTTCCATGTTGTACATTGATCCAAATTGAGTGTGATGGGAGAGAAATCATATCCTTAAGGAAGAAACAAAAAGTATAAGAGATAACAAGATCAGACAATAAGATATCACTTTTTTTTTCTAAATTAAAGGGAATAGTCCTTGAATTTTGTTCAAACTCCACAGTTCTTTATCTAGATACAGATGGTATTCTCCATTGCAGACAGCCGCAAATTGTCCCTGATGGTTGCAACTGATGGAATGAGCAAGTCCATCAAGGTTGATCATCACCCCCATGTTGCTGTGAGGGTATACAGTGTTTTTCTGGTTCTGCTCATCTTGCTCAGCATCAGTTCATGCAAATCCCTCCAGGCTTCCCTGAATTCCTGTCCCTCCTGGTTTCTAATAGTACAATAGTGTTCCATGAAATACATATACCACAGTTTCCTAAGCCATTCCCCAATTGAAGGACATTTACTTGATTTCCAATTCTTTATCCCCACAAACAGGGCTGCTATGAATATTTTTGTACAAGTGATGCTTTTACCCTTTTTCATAATCTTTTCAGGGTATAGACTCAGTAGTGGTAATGCTAGATCAAAGAGTATGCACATTTTTGCTGCCCTTTGGGTGTAGTTCCAAATTTCTCTCCAGAAAGGTTGGATGAGTTCACAGCTCCACCAACAGCTATAGCTTATATTTCGAAGACATGCAATTAGTGTGGCACTCCTGTCACTGTTTCATACTAACAGCTTTCATGAAAACAATTTTAAGTAAGCCATCACCCAGTAACCAGTTCTCTAGGGATCGACCTGTCTGTCCTTTCCTATGCTATTCTTTCAGCCTTGGAAATCATTTCAATCACATAAGAAATGAAAGCATTGGTAAAACCAATATGTAAAAATTATGAAAACTAAGTGATATAGAAAAAGCCATATGCTATACAGAAGAAAGAAAATATGATACTTGGATTGAATTTATGTCACTGAAAAAGAAAATATTTCCAAAAGAATAATTTCATGACATGCACTATACTTAGAAGCAACTTTTCAAAGACCTTTAGAAAGTTCCTTTAGTACTTATAGTTGATATTTAAATAACTGTACAAGGTTAAAAATCTTAAATATGTGATCTTATTCAAGTCCACCAAAAATTCATACAGTGAGTACTAAAGTTATTATGATCTCAGTTTTTATAAATTTTACAGTACATTTTCCCCAAATGTTTTAATCACATATGTAACTACTTTTGTGCTTATTTGTATTTGTGTGTGTATATATATGCTTTTTATATTAATTCTGTATATATTTATAAACATTCTTATAATGTAAGGTCCTTCAGAGTAAGAATTGTTTTATTCCTGTAACTTATAACCCTAGGATGTGTTTCATAAATGCTTATTACTTGATTGATTGATCATATTCTACATGGTGTAGTAACTAACTTTTAAAGAAATTTTCCTTTACTAGAGTTTTATTTTCCCTAACAGGTTGGATGCTCCTAGAGGATAGGAACTTCTTGCCACACAGAAAGATGGTGGCCAAAGTCAACATCATATGAAGTCATTTGTAGAATTTTAGGAAGAAGGAAAATGGAAACTTCTGGGCATCTTCATAAAGTAGAGTTGAAGAAATCTTGCAAGGAATACAACTAAGCATAGCCATCTTGAGGGTATCTAAGAATGAAAATGGAAGCTGAGTAACAAATCAAAGAAAAATGGAAAAGGTCTGCTAAAGATATATCTAACTGTATTTACCATCAAGAATAGAAAAGCCACCACACTTGAACTCCAATACCACAGTCCTAAATAGGTTTCCAGATGAGGTAGAAATGATACTAAAATGACTGACAAGAAAATTATCCCATTTGTTGATTATGTTATAATCATGAGGCATTGAGGAATCAGTTCACAAGATATCTGGATGTGGGGAAAGTTTTCAGAGCTTATTAATAATGAAAAAATGAATCTATTGGGTTTTTAAAAATGCCATTGATTTTAAACCACCTTCATTTCTGATGATATCCTTTCCTGCTTTCCAAATCATTGAAGCATCCCTTGTTACAAAGATTCTTTTAAAGGAAAAAAATGTTTAGTAAAACTAGTACATGAAACCTGACTGTATATGCAAATTTTCATATCCATTGGCCCTCAGCTCTGCAATATATAGAGGAAGGGGTATTTTCCAATTTTTCTACAAGGCTAACTTTGGTTGCCATTCTTTTTTATTTTATTGTAATGACTGTATATTGTTTTCCTGGTTTTGCTTACTTTGCATCATCAGTTTAGGTAAGTTTTCTCACATTTCTCTGAATTCTTCCTATTCTTCATTTTTTTTACAGCAAATAATGTTTCATTATCCATATATATATATATATATATATATATATATATATATATATATATATATCTTAATCTGTTTATATACCACAATTTAACTGATTTCTGCTCCCTCCCCCAGTTCTTTGTCACTACAAAAAGCATTGCTATGAATATTTTCCTACTTATGGGAACCTTCTTTCTGTTTTTGAATTCCTGGAGATATATAGCCAAGTAGTAGGATCTATGTACCTAAGACTTTTTAAAAAGAATAATCCTACATTACTTTTTGGAAATGTCAAACCAATTCAATTCACAGGTTATTTATATATTCCTCTTTCCACAGCCCCTCCAAAAATGATCACTTTTTTCTTTTCTAGTTTTCAAGGCTTGAAGTGAAACTTCAGAGTTGTTTTGTTTAGCAGTTCTTTAATGTGACTTAGAATAGTGTTTTATATGCTTGTTAGTATCTTGAAATTTATTTTTAAGACCTAATTATTTATATCCTTGACCATTTTCTCATTGAACAGGTTTACTCTTGGTCTCATATTTTTGTGAATTCCCTATACTGTATATCTTAAATGAAAGGCTTTTAACAAGAGTTGATATAAAGATTTTTCCTAGTCAATCATTTCACTTAACTACATTGATTTTGTTCGTGCCAAAGCTTTTCAATTTCATGCAATAAGAATTATCTACTTCATGACTTCCTAGTGGACTGCATTAGAATCAGTAGTATGGGATTTCGAATCTGACCTCAAGACACTTGCCACTTACTAGATGTGTGACCTTGGGCAAGTCACTTAATCTTGATTTCCTCACATCCAGGGACATCTCCAGTCATCCTGATTCATATCTACCACTGGACCCAGATGGATCTAGAGGAGAATGTGAGGCTGTTGACTTAGCATAGCATCCCCTCACTCAAATTCAATTCACATGCTTGTCATGGCATCACCTCCCTGATGTCATGGTCTTCTTTGAAAATGAAGGACAAATATTTCTACCTCACATTTGATTAAGAATTCTCTTCTTAGTCATATTTCTGAAAGAGAACTCTTTCTAGTTTCCGATAATTTAAAAAAAAATCTGCTTTTATGATTAACTCTCAGTTTGGAAGTTTATTATAATGCATACTGCAAATAGCTGATCTAAACTTTTTTTCCTTCAAAATTCCTTTCCATCTTCACAATAGTTCTTTTCAAATTGTGAGTTATTCTCCATGGTTTTTACGCTGTGGAATAATTGGGCACTGGACTGTTTAGTTTGGTTGCTTCGGAGTCTTGCTTATCTAGTCTTTGCACTGATCTATTTTTTAAAATAAGTACCAAATAGTTTGAAAAATTATTGTTTTATAGTATAATTTGAAGTGTAAAAATTTCTATAATTTGTATTTTTAAAATTATTGATATAGAGAATCTAGATTCTGCAATCCTCTAAAATTCACATGTGTCTAACCCATGGTTTGCAGGCTATATGTGATCCTCAAATTCCATACTTTATTGCGTTATTATATTTTATTATTATACTCAAAGATAATGTGGGGTATAAATATTAAATTCTATATGTGGCCCTTGACAAATTTTTGTTGGGCAACATGACCCAGAAGAGCTAAAAGGCTGAACACACATACTAGATGAAGTTTATCATATTCTGTCCATCTCTATCAAATACCACTCGAATTAATCTGGTAAATACTAAGGATGCAATGATGAGATGGAAGACAAAGCCCAGAAGTACTTACCTCATATAAGTAGGCACTGACAGGTGACCTAGAACCATAGAGACAGGGTAGATAGTAAGGCCAGGGAGCCTTTTGTCTTGTTAGAAGGTATGTAATTAATTGACTTCCCAGCTTATTCAAGTCCTGTGAATAGTTAAGCATCCTAGGCAAAGGGGGAAGGTAAGCATGGGATATCCAGTTGATAGTGGGTCTTTTCTCCCTTGGTCTTCCTTGGAATGCCACAAAGGTGGAGAGGACAGTGTTCCTAGTTTTGTTAGTTGGGCACTGAACTGTTTAATTTGGTTACTAACAGTGTGTATTGTTTTCCTGGTTTCTCTTTTTTGCTTTGCATAAGTCTATGTAAAATTCCCTGTGTTTTTCTGAATTCTTCATAGCCTTCGTAAAGTTTAATAGATGTCCCTTATGATGGCAGATCATCAAGCCATTCCCCAATTGATAAATGACCAAAGGATATGAACAGACAATTTTCAAATGAAGAAATCAAAGTTATCTATGGGCAAGTGGAAAGTGCTCTAAATCACTTTTTTTCAGGTTTTTGCAAGGCAAATGGGGTTAAGTGGCTTGCCCAAGGCCACACAGCTAGGTAATTATTAAATGTCTGAGACCTGACTTGAACCCAGGTACTCCTGACTCCAAGACCAGTGCTTTATCCAATACACCACCTAGCTGCCCCTAAATAACTTTTGATTAGAGAAATGTAAATAAAAGCAACTCTTAGGTACTACCTCATACCTATCAGGGGGCCAATATGACAAAAGGAAAATGATAAATGTTGGAGAGGATATAGGGACATTGGGATGCTAATGTTCTGTTGGTGAAGGTATGAACTGATCTATTCATTCTGGAGAGCAATTTGAAACTATGACCAAAGAGCAGCAGTACTAGATCTATATATCCCAAAGAGATTATAAAAAATGGAAAAGATCTAAATGCATAAATATATAGCAGACCTTTTTGTGGTGGCAGACACTGGAAATTGAGGGGATGCTTATCAATTGGGGAATGGAATACTATTGTGCAATAAGAAACAAACAAGCAGATTTCATAAAGTTCTGGAAAGATCTATATGAACTGATGCAAAGTGAAATGAACAGATAAGAAAAACATTGTACACAGTATCAAAAGCATTTTGTGATGAACAACTATGGCTGATTCAGTTCTCAGTAGCCCAGTAATTCCAGAGAAGTACAAAGGACTCACAAAAGGAAAATACTATCCATATCCAGGTAAAGGACTGATAGACCTTAAATGCAGATCAAAGAATATGTTTTTCACTTTATTCTTTTTTGTGTTTTTTTTTCTTTTTTGATCTGTGTCTTTTCCTACAACTGTGGATAATATGTAAATATGCTTATATGATAGCACATGTAGAATGTATATCAAATTGACTACAATTTTAGGAAGAAGAGAGGGGAGGCAGGGAGAAAATTTTAGAACTCAAAATCTTATAAAAAGAAAGGCTAAAAATTATCTTGAAATATAATTGGGGAAAAATTCTATTAAAAACCAAAAAAGTACTTTACAAACTGCAAAGGGCTACATAAATGTTATCTGTCACTGTGGGAATATTTTCTGTAGTCTGATATCATGGGAACTAGTTCCACTTGCTAGGAGAAAATCATGTGAACTTGGTGAACTGCTCTGTTCGATCTATATTACCTTTTCTCTTGACAATATTCTCTTCACTAGTTATATAGATAAGTCTTCAAAGAAAGTCCTTCCTTCCTTCCTTCCCCTTTCCTTGCTCCTTCCATCTCTTCCTCCCTTCCACCTTTCATTCATTCATTTATTTAGGTGTCCATTTATTCATTTATTTAACCATTAATTCATTCATTAAATTATCCATCCTTCCATCATCCATCATCTATCTGTCCATCTATCTATCCATCTATCTCTATCTATCTACCTATCTATCTAATCTATTTATCTATCTCTATGGACCAGAACATGAAAATAGTTCACAGAAGAAGGAGCACAGGTATCTCCTGAAGAATATGTGTAAATTCTATAGGGTTCAAATGGCTAAAGACTCCTTATTGAAGATTTTGCTTGAACAGGGAAGGCACAATTTAGAATTATGCAGTATCAGTTTTGTATATGGAGGCTTCAAAGAAGGAAGCAACCCATTCTATCTAGAATTTTAGTACCTTCAATGATGGCTTTAATTGAACAAGATTATCATCCTGGACTAATAAATGTCACCAAGTTCACATTGTAGTACACAGTGACTTTCATATATTATCTTTTCTTTCTGCCCCACTCCTCAGGCATGCTTAGTTACATGAATTTAGAACCTTTTCCCTACTTCATCATTCTCCAAAACTGAAGAAAAAGATTCTTTAAAACATTTAGTGATAAAAGTATGAGAAGGCAATTCCATAAAAATCCAAGATAAACATGACAGTGTGAAAAAACTAAAATATTTTAAAGATATTTTCAACTAGATAGCATTTATCAAAATAGATGATGACTTACTAATCTCTCTGGCTCATTTTATAAATAATTTATATGATATGAATCCTAAATTACTATTTAATTATGACAGGGTGATTAAGAAAGTTTAGATTGTGATCCTTACTGGCAGAGGAATCACACACTGATGTGAGGCATCAGAGTTTTGATGTAAATAAAAATAACACTTATTTCTATAGTCCTTTCAAGTTAACAAAGCCCTTTCTTTAGAAAAGCTCAATGACATAAATAGTTTAAGTATTATTCTACCCAGCTTACAGAGCAGGTAAGGAGTTCAAAAACACTAAATGACTTGTCCTGGTCACAAAAACTTATGAATGAATGAATGAAAAAGTATTTTTTAAAGTGCTTAAGATATGTAAAGTCCTGTGCTTGTGCTTTTGATATTAGTCATGTCTGACTGTGACTTCATTTGAGTTTTCTTGGCAAAAATACTGCAGTGGTTTGCTATTTCCTTCTCCAGTTCATTTTTGAGATGAGGAAAATTGAGGCAAACATGGTTAGGTGACTTGCCCAGGGTCACGGAGCTGTTAAATGTTTGTGACTGAATTTGAACTCAGTTCTTCCTGACTCCCAGCAATCCATCACTTTGCCAAAACTAGTACGATGAAAAAGATGACAAGTGTCTTCTTTAATGCTGTTTCCACTGACACAATGTTGTCTTTCTGATATCGAACAATTTGACAGTGTGAAGGACTTTGATGGCAAGAACTTGCTATTCTGAATCTTTAGAAGCTGTGGCTTTAGCACTCGCTGAAGGACATTCAGACCACATCTCAATGAGCATTCCGTGCAATTCATTCCTTTCCCCAGGGCACGTTTCATTATTCTGCCAGTCTTTTCCCTAAGATTGAAAATGTAATAAAACCGAAGTAATCTGGACTATCTGGAGGGACATCTGAAATTTTTGTTATACACATTACTCAAGTACTTAAATGGATCGGTAATTTCATTGATGAGGATATTCTCTGCAATAACTTAGCTCATAATCCATCTACATCTGCCTATCTTGTAAGAATTTCTTTTGTATCTTTCCATTAATTTGTGAAATGGAGTCTTTCCAAAACAGATTCCCTTTTCTTATTTTCTCTGAAAGCAGATAGAATTCTATTGGATCACTTCAACTGTCCATCTTCTCTCTCTCTCTCTCTCTCTCTCTCCCTCCCTCCCTCCCTCCCTCCCTCCCTCCTTCCCTCCCTCTCTCTCATATAATACACTCTTATTTCATTTAGGTTATTTAAATATTTGTGTGATATTATTTATATTATTATACATTCTTCTGATAACATTTTTACTCTGGTTGTTAAAAGTTTCTTGGTTGTCATATGTTGTGATCTTTTCCCACCTACCATGGATCTCCCCATTGCCTTTTGTTTGTTACTAATTTCAGTTATTTTAAAGATTATACCATTCTGCCAAACAACATTAGCAGGAGACTAGTAGAAAAAAGATGGACCTTAGATAGGATCTATATACTGTATGTAAGTTTGCTTGTGTGTGTATGTATATATATGTGTGTGTGTGTAAATATATATTTACATAAATACATCTTTCGATATATACATATATATGGATATTTACATATAGCTTTTGTCCTTTAATTCCCCTTCAACTTTAAGCCACACTTTTTGAAAAAATTCTGTACATTCTTCTTACTCTTTTTTCTTTTCTAAATGCTCTGTAATCTGGCTTTTTACCTCACCACTCACTGATCGGCTCTTTCCAAAATGATCATTTCCTTCTTAACTGCTAAACAATTTAATCACCTTCTCTCTTGACCTCTCTTTATTGTGGTCTATCCATCTTCTCTTCCTGTGTAGTGACTTCTCTCTGGGTTTTTGTTTCTCTTCCCTCTCTAGGATCTCCTTCTCACTATCCTACTGTTCTTTTACATCCTCCTTTCATGGATCTTCATTAATGTCAGACCCATTGAATATGGGTATATACTGTATATACACATATATACAGTGCCCTAATCTTTTCTCTGCACTCATTTAGTGCTTTCATTACTTAGAGCATCATTATTTCTATGTAAATTATTCTCACATCTGTATATCCAGATGATCCTTAAATGTCTCCTGAGTTTGAGTCCCATGGAAATTTCAGACTAGATACTAGACATCTCAAAATATACCTGCCGAAATCAAAATTAATCAGTCTTCTTTCTCCCAAAACTCAATTCTCTGTAAACATCCCTATTACCATCAAGATACATCATTTTTCCTAAACACCCAGGTTCATTCCTAAACACCCAGGTTCATAGTCTGAGGTTTACCTAAACCTTAACTAATCACTTTTTCCCACCCCATTTCTCTCCACTATCTTATTTCAGTTCCTAACATCTCCTGAAAGTATTGACTTAGACCTTTGAGTGAGTTCTTATCCTGCCACTAGACCCAGAAGACTGTGGAGGAGTGAGGGTGGTGACTTTGCACAACTCTCCTTCACTTAAATTCAATATGGCATCACCTTCCCTGATGTCATGGTCCTTTTTCAGAAGAAAGGACAAACAATTCTTATGTATATATAGGGATATCTATCTATCTATCTATCTATCTACTTACCCTGACAAAGAATTAGAAACTGATGAGGTACCCATCAATCAGTGAGTGACTGAACAAGTAATGGTATATTAACATGATAGAAAATATTCTAGAATAGAAATAGTTGTTTTTAGAGAAACATGACAATAGAGTGAAGTGAACAACATTTATAATAACAATATTTTAAAAAAGCAAATAACATTGAAAGACTTAGGATCACTTGATTAATGCAGTAACTAACCACAGAGTGAGACTTTTTCTTGACAAGGTCAATGAGGGAATTTTTTTTTGTTTGAACATACATGTGTGAAGCAAGGGAATTTTTATTTTTTTCTTTCTCGGTGTAGAGCTGAGGAGATGGGAAATAAAAGATAAAATGAATTTTCATTAAAGTAAATTTTAATTTAAAAAAATGGTCCTTTGTTTTCTGAAAGAAATGTTATGGTCATTAACAAAGTTTTGCAATTTTCCAGAAGTAATTTAGTTAACTCTTCTATTTAATTCCAGAACAAACTGGATGTGCAGTTTTCTTGTTGTCTAAAACTTTGATGAATTAGTTTTATAGGTTGTTCATCTAAATGTATGTACTAATTCCCTATGTATATAGTCAAATCAAACTCTTTTAAGTGGTTATGGATCTCTTCCAAGAGCTTCTCCAGTGTTCCAGGGCTTGAGGCAACCAAGCACAATGTCATTCGCAAACAGAACATCTAAAGACCTTATTATCTATTTCATATTCCTCTTTAACTTAAAAACTACAATGAATCTCTGCCATGACAGTGGCAAACAACTTTGTTAAGCATATTCCACCTTATTTGATGTCTTGTGTCTTGCTAATGAACAGATGTTTCCTAAACAAAGAACTTTTGTTTATTTTATCTTCTATGTAATCTTGAATAATTTCACTGTTTAGGTAGAAAATAATATTTTATACTTATTTAGAATAAGGAAGTGACAAACTAACTAACCAGGAGGCTATTTCAATAATCCAGACATGAGGTAATGAGAGCCTGAACCAAGGTGCTAGCAATTTCAAAAGAGAGGTATAATCAAGAGATGTAAAAGGTCAAATGTATAGGTCTTGGCATGAGATTGGAAGTAGGGTATGAAGGAGAGTGTGTGAGGAACTGAAGACACATAGGTTGTGAATCTCTGGAAACTAGGTGAATGTTGGGATTTTTGATAGAAATAGGAAAGATTGGAGGAGGGCAAGATTTAGGGGAGAAAATGTGTTCAATTTTGGACATAATGAATTTAATGTGTCTACTGGAAATCCAGGTCAAGATATGTGAAAAGCAGTTGGAGATTTCAGCTTGATAGTAAACAGAAAGGTAAGGGTTGGATAAGTAGATTTAAGAATTATCAGATCTTTGGTGACTTTGGAGAGAGAAGTTTTGATTAAGCAATGAGGCCAGAAACAGAATGCAGAGATTTCTGAAAAGACTTAAGAGGAGAGAAAGCAGTTGTAAGCAATGGACTTACTTCAAGAAATTTAACCATGAAGAGAAGGAGAGAAACCAGATAACAAAAAGATGGAAACTTTGGCTTATTTGGGGCAGACTTTGCCAGTATATAAGAAGAGAACTAATATTAGAGACAGTGGTGATGATGGTGGGGGTAATTTTCTGGAAAGGATATGAGGAAATTGAATCAAAGATGCATGCAGAGGGGTTTGCCTTGGCCAGAGGGCCCACTTATCTAAGTGAGATGGGGGAATGAAGGGAGAAGTAGTAGGGGAGAGTGTCTGAATGACATGAGATCAAGAAGGGAAAAGGAGATGAAGCTCTTGGTGAATGGTCTTAATTTTCTTTCCTTTCTTCTCTCCTTCATTCCTTTTTTCTTCCCTCCTTCCTTCATTTTCTTTCTTTCTTTCTTTCTTTCTTTCTTCCTTCCTTCCTTCCTTCCTTCCTTCCTTCCTTTCTTTCTTTCTTTCTTTCTTTCTTTCTTTCTTTCTTTCTTTCTTTCTTTCTTTCTTAGAATGAGACAATGTCCTTAGCTAAGATACTGAGGACCTAATATAGGTTGTAAGAAGAAGAGTTTCAGAAAAGATGAAAATATTTGAAATAGTCATAGCAATGAGTAAGAGAGTAAATTGAATTGGTGAAGCATTAAGGTATTGCTAATGTAATTGCTAAAGTAATGCAGTGAGGTTTCATTGAGATTAGCTAACAAATTTTTAGTGGAGTCAATCAATGTGGTTTTGTGATTTTTTTTCTAGCTTTGTTCAGTAGAAGACCTAAAGGATACAGATGGTGGGAATGAGTAATACAGAGTTTTAATTTGCTAAGGCATGATCAGTGATAGAATAAGAAGGAAAAAAATTCTAGACTAGATGATACCTATTAGTAGAGTTAAACTGGTTCACCAAGAGGTCATGAATAGTAAGAGAGGAGAGTATAGTCATTATAGGATAATGATCTCAGAAAGAACTGAGGGATAAACAGAATGGAATTCTTGATGTGGTCAAGGAACAAGATTAGAGGCATGCTAGTGGAATAATTGTGGCTAATCTTGCAATAAAGGTATATATATATATATATATATATGTATATATATATATATATATATATATATATATATATATATATATATTTAGAGAGTTGTCTAATGCAGGGATCAACAAAATTCCTCTAAAGGTGAGCCTAAAAACTATAGATTGTGGTTTGTGCTTTGCTGACCTCCTAAGCATAAAGTGCTGAAAGTTTAAGAGACTTGTCCAGGGACACATATATGTATCCAGGAATAAAACTGGAACTCAAGTCTTCCTGTATCTGCAGCTGCCCCTCATCATAAACTTTGAAGTTCCATGAAAATGTTACCTATTAACATTATATAGTTTAAACATACTCCTTCTCATCTTGTTTCCATTACCCATATGCTTAGCAACTCCTTTTTATAAATATTGAGGGAGGTAACTGTAGCCCTAGCCCCATCTGAATTGTCACAAGTTCTGAGTTTACTGTAAATGTTTCACTCCTGTTAGTAGAAGGCATGATTTTTGGCAGAAGCTTCTTTCAGCCCAACCCTGGGCCATGGGTTTAGCTCTGCTTCTAAAAGGAGAATACATTTAATAGAAACAAAATAGCTAATGTATGAGGTACAGGCTGGTCGGCAAATCATTAAACCATCAGAATTTCATCTGGAGTGGAGAGAGAGAGAGAGAGAGAGAGAGAGAGAGAGAGAGAGAGAGAGAGAGAGAGAGAGAGAGAATAAGCTGAATGGCCTATATCCTTGTGTGTGCCAACAGCCATCTGCTGGCATTTTGATGCTTCAGGTGTCCCTCTCTTCTCTTTTCCATACAGAAGTTCTGTGAAACTGGGTCTGGCTGGCACTCCCTCTCTACCAGCACTTAAATAAAACTTGTTGCTAGAAACACTGAAACTTTCCACTGTTTGCTTTAGGTCTGACTTTTGTGGGAAATATAAAAAAGGCAAGCCTGTCGTTTCAGCTTCTTGTTCCTAACCTTTGTCACATTTCTTTTCTTTCTTCACAGGAGGAACCTTCAGTTTAGATATACTGAGTCATCTCATGGGCCACAACTCTTTGGAGATGCTTTGTTTTGTTATTTTTAGTTGTTTCAGTCATGTCTGACTCTTTGTGATCTGATATAGGGCTTTCTTGGCAAAGATACTGGAGTAGTTTGCCTTTTCCTTCTCCAGCTCATATTACTGATGTAGAAACTGAGGCAAACAGGGTTAAGTGACTTGCCCAGGGCCACACAGCTAGTAAGTGCCTGAATCCAGATATGAACTGTCTCTAGATCGATCCCATGCTCCATTCACTGCACCATCTAGCTGCCCCTCTCCCTTGAAGAGGTTAAAATGTCAGAATCTGATGAGACCACAGAAGTCAATTAGTCTCACTTAAAGCTAAAGTAGGTATTCTCTTCAGTACATAAATTTTTAAACATAATGAAGTAAGTTGCATTTTAAAATGAAGCTTTAATTGAAAGTTCAATGAGACCAGGGAATTCAATAAGCAGAGGTGAGGAAGGAGAACATTCTCCAATACAAAAAGCAGATATAGAAGCTCCGACTTGAGAGGGAAGTAATGTATAATTAAACCCCAAAGCATATGAAACTGGCTGACTTAACAAACACCAACCTAGATGGCCAATTCCGTTTTAGACAAAGGTCACCTCTTCAGAGACTGTAAATTGAGGAGGATAATTTCAAGGGAGTGTGAGAGAGAGGAGAAGGTGAGAAGGGGGACTTCATGGCAAATGGTCTCCATTTTCTCGGTAAAATGTGAGATTTGGTCTTCAGGTGAGAGGATAGAAAGAATGATACCATGAGAAATTGGAGGAGAGAAGACAAAGTTTGGAATAGTCACAGTAGAAAGGTGATATGAAAGAGACATTATGGGGGTCAGAATCAGTAAAACTTGATCCTCCTTAAATGAGGCAGCTGAGGGAGAAAAGAATACTTCATCTTTAAAATGAGGACACAGACCTATGTTTTTCCAAAGGTCCTTAATAGTTTTAAAAATTTATAAATTTTTATTTATAAGAAAAAAATTATGTACTCAGTTCAGTTTTGCCTCAGACTTTAGGTACAATTTTGACTCCTGCCAGGGAAAATTCCAGGAGTCAAAGATGATCAATTTGTCAAATTGGCTTAATTTGGTCTTCTCTTGGAAGCAGTGCTTAACCAACTTGATACATTGGTCCCAGGTCTTCCTGGCTTCTAGTCAAGCTTTCTATCAATCATACCACACTCCACACTTTTTAGTTGTCATTTCTAAATATTGATTTGGCATGTTCATTCAGACATGCTGGTAGCAACTTAAATATAATCAAAGACAACTTTTTTTTGCCTTTGTATCCTTACCACCCATTAGAATTCCTTTCAAACTGCAGGTATTTCATTCTCTTCTAAATTACATTCTCCTTGGTCAGCTCCTATGGCTTCACCTACCAAATCTATCAAGATGTCTCCTAGCCCTATAAATTCAGCCATATATCTTATATTACATATATAATAGAACATTTATATATTCTCTTTCTTGAGTTACAGTCCAATGCGACATACTCCTCACTGAACAATTTGAGCTACATCACATGTAAGCATCTCTTTCAATATAAACAGAATTCGTTATTTATAGTTGTATCTCAAGTCTCTGTCCTGGTGCCTCTATTCTCTCTAAATTTTTTATTTTCTGTTAGGTTCCAGGGATTCAATTATCTCTGTGCAGATGTATTCCTCAATCCATCTGACCTTAATCTTGTCTTAATCATGTTCAATGCCTATAAGGATATTTCAAACTGGATATCCTGTAGGCATCTCAAATCTCACATGTCCAAAGCAGACCTCATTACCTTTCTGAAATTTCATATTCTAAACTTAACAAATACAAACAAGATGGTCAATTCCAGAAAGAGAAGATCACTAATGTAGCTGCCAATCTGATCAACACACCATTTGCTTCTCCTTTATAGTATACCAAAAATTTTGTATACTATTTTTTATTTTTATTTTTTGCAAAGCAGTGGGGTTAAGTGACTTGCCTAAAGTCACACATCTAGGCAATTGTTAAGTGTCTGATTCAGGATTTGAACTCAGGTCTTCTGGACTCCAGGGCCAGTGTTCTGTCTACTTTGCCACCTACTTGCCCCCATTATGCTATTTTTAAAACTGCCATGCTTGCTTACATTTCCTACTGATCCCTCTTCTATTATTTTCTGTGAATTAAATTAAATTTCTATGTACTCATTCTTTTTTAGACCCCAACCAAAATTCATGATCTCCATAAAGTCTTCCCCAACTCTTTAAAATAGCATCTATAGTTTATGTAATAAAAATTGGCACTTGATTTCATTCTATCTTGCCACGTTTTGTTAAATATGTAGCTATGTCCTGTGAGAAAATGACTTATCTAAGATCATATGAGTAATAGTTAGAAGAGTTAGAATTTAAAACTTGAATCTGAGACTCTGGATCCACTGGTCTTTCCACTATATCATTCCACTTCCCTTAGCCCTTTAAACTTTGCAAGGTACTTTATTCAAAACAACTATATATGTAAGGGCTTCCCTAGAAATCCAATTTCTAGCCACCAGCTACTTCTTGTCATTTCCTCTTCCCTTGCTGTGGATCAGAAACTGTCTGCTTGCATATACTACAATATCAAAACATCATATGATTTCCTTCAAACTATGTTATATACTCTGAAATCTATATAAAAATTTACTCATGTGGTAATTAGAGTGGGGAGAATTGCCATTTCTATGAAACTGAATTAGAAATAGGAATTCAAAAAACAAAAATAAATGAACACTGGATAAAGAATTTTGAACAATAGAATATATTCCCTAGGGAATAAGGCTGTGATAAGTCTTAATCTTTATACATAAACTAGGAACATTGTTTATACTGAAATTGATAGAATACTGACTCTACAGCTGAATGAACTTAAGTATTCAGTTTTTAGACTCTGTTGTGCTTTAAACTCCTTAGCTTTAAAGTGATGATAACAATAATTTCACTACCTGCTCCATATGGTTGCAAGGAAAATATTCTGTAATCTTAAAAGTACTGTATAAGTAAAAGCTATTAGTGTTAAAATATGTATAAATGGCAGTCAAGGATGAGATTAGCTAATTGAGTGTGTAAGGCTTAAGATGATAAGATGATAATGCTATGTGTGGGTTAGAGAGAATCTTGAATTTGGAATGCTTTCTATTTCCTTGTAGTTCAAAAGAGTTTTCCAGTCCTATAGGAATCTTGGTTGGAAAAATCTCTTTCCAATCAAATTAAATGGTATTTTTGCTTCTGGCAAAAGCAACATCTGTTCTTGCAAGATCCTGGCAGCTGAGGGCACAGGTGTACAAATGCATACCAAATAAATGTAAAGTCATAATATGATATTTCATAGCAACAAAAAAATGCTGAGTTCTAAGTGAAGAATTATAGAATGGTGTGATTAAAAGAGAAAATGCATCAGGATACAGGAGACCTGAGTACTCTGGCTTCTTTTGCAAGTTTTAAGTAGGGATAACTTCTTGTCTCCCTTTGTAATCAATCCATATAGCATTAAGGTATCTAAAAGATTTCCTAGAAGATGAGGTGGATGTTCTATGGATCATTAATCATTGTATCTTTAGCACCTATGATAATATCTGATACATAGCAGGTACGCAAAAAGTGTTTATTGAATTGAATTGTGAATTTATAGGAGAATATAAGTGAGAGATGTATAAGATAGGCAGGCATGAATGAGTTCTGATTGCATTACTTAAAATAATATCTAAGGGCAGCTCAGAGACACAATGTATGATAGAGTAGCAGCCCTGGAGTCAGGAGGACCAGAGTTCAAATCAGACTTCAGAAACTTAATAATTGCTTAGCCGTGTGACCTTGGGCAAGTCACTTAACCCCATTGCCTCAAATAAATACAAATTTCAAAAAAAGAAAATCTGCAATATAATATCATAGATCTATCAAAGGGGCAGAGTTGAGAGCATCATAGAGCTATCAAAGGGTAATCTTAAAATAAAAAATAATAAATTACATTTAAACAGATCTTACTGGACTGGGGTGCTTTGGGAAAGTGTCATTAAGTGGTGGAACTCAGGAGAGAGATCTGTGTATCTTGTCCTAAAGGGAAAAAGTGCCCCAGAATTCACATTTACAGAGTCACACTTTGGTTGTGGTGCCATGGGTTCCACTCAAACTTTCTTTCCTGAGTCTAGACCTAATGAGAAATTCAGTTCTGAGACTGGTGGAGCCAAAAGCTGGAAGGAATCTGGGGCTGAATTTTTGGACTAGAGGCATTTTAATTATTTCCTGCAGGTTGGCAGAATTTATTTTCCAGAAGTGTCTTGATATATTTAAACAACTTCATGGACTCATAATGTATCCATTCCATACAGAGCTCAGGTTTTTGAAATTGTACATACTATATGTCCTAAGACTTCTACAAGCCTTTAACATAAACCCAGATTACCTTTGCCTTTTAGTTTATTTTTAAGGAATAATGATGAAAATAAAAATAACATTTATATAGTGCATTAAAATGCATAAAATCTATTTGAAATACAAGATACAAAGCATTGCATTTGAGCATCACTTTATTTTGGGAGTAGGTATTGCATTTATTTTTATTCCTATTTTATATTTGAGGAAACTTAGACTCAGAAAAATGAAATTAGTTGCCTGGGTCACATGGTAGATATAGTGATGTATATTATACATGTGTGTATTTGTATATATACAGAAGTATATATATATATATATATATATATATATATATACATATCTGTATGTATAGATGTGTAAATCTAAAACTAGAATTCCAACCTAGTTCAAAAAAGCATAGGATTTAGAATTGAAAGTCTTATTTCCTTTATTTTTTTCCTAAATCTTTTTCCTAGAGTTCTTTACCTGGATCTCTGGTCTGACTCTATCACATGTAATCTCAAGAAATCAGGATCTAATTCAAAGATATGAATACCTATTAAGCATTTACTCTGTGTAAAACACTAATCCAGATATAAGATTAAGATAAAAGTGAAACAGTCCTTGATCACAATGAACTTTCATTTTGGGGCAGGAAGACATGAATGATGAGGATGTGACATCACATTTCACAGATAAATATAGAATAATTTCAAATGAGTACTCATTTATTACAGGAAGATGAGGAAAGGTAGGAAGAGGCATCTGGATTGATACTTGAAGGAAGTCAGGGACTCTAAAAGGTGGAAGAGAGAAAGAAGTGCATGACAGGTTCTAGGGGATAACCTATAAATGCAAAAACAGATAGGAGATGGCATGACAACTATTATGAAGAGAAAGTTGATCATTTGGCTGAAAAATAGAATATATGAAAGCTATTAATAGGAAATGCATTTGGAAAAATATGCAGGGGACAGTTTGATGATATTGTATAGAAGGCTTATATTGAGAAAGGGTGGCTAGAGCACCTTCGAGGTCCCTCTGAAATCAGAGATTCTGTGTTAGTAGTGTGCTAACAATTTGGCAGTATGGTTTGTCTTCACTGAAGAATGTATTCTCCGAGGAATAAGTAGCCTTCAGGGGCAATGTCTGAGATTTTAATGTTAACAGCAGATGAGTAATGTTCATTCTAGGTCAGGATTCCCTTGTGGTGCTCTCTAGTAATCCCAGACAGATGAATTCATTTTTTTCTTTCTCATTTTACATATGTGTAAACAGAGGCTGAGAGAGGTTAAATGAGCTAGCAAATATCTGAGGTAGTTGATGCATAGGGAGGAATTATCTGATGAAAGGAAATAGCTGTAGATCTTTTTTTATTTAAAAAATATCAGAAGGATACTATTTTTCACTTTCTTTTTTTGTTTATCTTCTTGTACAATATGAGTAATGTAGAAATTGTTTTAAAACACATATAAAACCTATATTGGATTGCTTACTGTCTCAGGTTCATGAGAGGAAGGAGGGAGAGAAGGAGAGATTTAGAATTCAAAACTTTTTTTAATGTCAAAAATGGAATTTACTTGATAGAGGAGCCGGGAGCCAAGATAGCAGAGTGACTTTTTGCTACACAATGCTAATTGAAGACTCTACCTAGACATTAAAGGTACAGATCTCACCAAAAAAAGAAAATATCAAAGCAAATTTTCAACTGTAGACATCACTGGAAGATCTTCAATGAAGGCCTATCTATTGGGGGGAGGGGAAGTAAAATCCAGCTAGGCAAGAGAGCAGTTAAAGTCAGAGAGAGGTTTTTAGTCATGGTGTGGTCCAGGTCCTGGCAGCTAGACAATAGCAGAGGTCCCAGCAGCTAGAAAGCAAGCCAGCAGGGAAGGCCCCAATCCCAGGCAAACTTTGAACCCTGGGTACACTGGGGCAAAAGACAGGAATGGGTTAGAAACAAAGGACTGCATAGGCAGGAGCCTGGACATAAAGTAGGAAACAAATCTGTGCATAGGCAACATCTTGGCCAATGATAAGCCAGATCAGACCTCAGTTCTAGCTTTTTAGCTTGGGTCTATCCTTGCTATACCTCAGGAGCAGAGTTCAATCAAATGAGCCAAAAAAAATTGAAAAGAGCACTTACCCATTGAAAACTACTATGCAGATAGCCATGATAAAAATGCCACCTCAGAAGAAGAAAACTGTAACAAATTACCTACATGGGAAGTCTCTAAGGAGTGTCTGAATTAGACATAAATCCAAAACCTCATAGAAGAGTTCAAAAAACATTTTAAAAACCAAAGAAGAGGGAAGAAGAAAAATGGAAAAAAGAAATGAGAGCCTTGCAGAAAAACTATGAAAAATTTATCAAAGAAATATATTACCTTAAAAGTAAAATTAACTGGAAAAAGGAATGCAACTCTTCAAAAAACAAAATTGAACAACATATGTCAAAATTTACCATGTACTAGAATATAAAAACCTTATAATCAAATGCAGAAATGTAGAAATAATAAATGCATGATTTTCAGATACAATAAAAGTTACATGTAATAAAGGGCCATGGAAAGATAAACCAAAAATTATCTGGGAACTAAACTTAATTTTAAAGAACAAGTGGATCAAACAATAAATCATAAAAAACATCATTTTATCCAAGAAAATTATAACAATAAGACATCATGCCAAAATTTATAGGATGAAGCCAAAGCAATTTTTAGGGAAAATTTTATATTTCTATATGCTTATATGAAAAAATAGAGAAAGAGGAGATCAATGAATTGGATACACAACTATTAAAGATCCCCAATTAAATATCAAATTTGAAATTCTGAAAATCAAAGGAGAGATTTATTAATAAAATTGAAAAGTAAACCATTGATCTAATAAAATGAATTGGTTTTATAAAAAACAATAAAACAAATAAATCTTTAGTTAATTTGATTAAAAAAGAAAACTAAATTACTAGTATCAAAAATGAAAAGAGTAAACTCACCATCAATACATAGGAAATTAAAGAGATAATTCAGGGCTATTTTGCTCAACTGTAAGCCAATAAATTTGATAACCTGTACAGAAGTACAAACTTCCCAGATTAGCAGAAGAGGAAATAAATGTTTAGATCATCCCATTTCAGAAAAAGAAATTGAAGAAACCATCAATCATCTTCCTAAGAAAAATTCTCTGGTTCCAGATGGATTTACAAGTGAATTCTACCCAAACATTTAAGGAACAATTAATTGCAATGCTACAAAAACTATTTTAAAAAGGAGGAGCAGTTCTGTCAAATTCCTTTTTATGACCAATATTGTGCAGATAACTAAACCAGGAAGAACCAAAACAAAGTTACAGACCAATCCTCTTAATGAACATTGATGCAAAAATCTTAAATCAAATAAATAAATATGAAATAAAAATAAAAATTTAGCAAATTTTAGCAAATTTAGCAAAAAAAGCCATAGTTAGTTCTTATTGGGAATAAATCCATCATGATCAGATAGGATTTATACAGGTGGGCAAGGATAGTTCAATATTAGTAAAACACTTAACATAATTGAACAATCAATAATAAAACCAACAGAAAATATATGATTATTTCAATATATGCTGAAAAAATCTTTGACAAAATACAAGTCTATTCCTATTTAAATGCTAAATAGTAAAGGAATAAATGGATTTTTCCTTAAAATAATAAGCAGTATCTATCTAAAACCAACAAATATATGTAAAGGGGATAAATAAGAGCATTTCCAATAAGATTAGGGGTAAAACACGGATGCCCATTATCACTATTTTATTCAATATAGTATTGGAAATCTTAGCTTTAACAATAAGAGAAGAAAAAGAACTTGAAGGAATTAGAGTTGGCAATGAGGAAGCAAAACTTTCACTCTTTGTAGATGATCATAGAGAACCTAAGAAAATCATCTGAAAAACTTGAAACAATAAATTCAGCCAAGTAGTAGGATATAAAATAAGCCCATATAAATCATCAGCATTTAATTCTGAACATAAAAAAACCCAAGGGCAAGAGATAGCAGAAATTCCATTTAAAGAAACTGTAGGCCATATAAAATACTTGGGAATCTATCTCCTGAGACAAACTCAAAAACTGTAGGAACACAATTACAAAACACTCTTCATACAAAGTCAGATCTAAACAATTAAAAAATATCAATTGCTTATGGTTAGGTCAAGTTAATATAATAAAAATGACAATTCTAATCAAATTATTTATTCAGTGCCAAACCAATCAAACTACCAAATAACTATTTTACAGAGCTGGAAAAAATAGTAACAAAATTAATCTGGAGCAACAAAAAGGATAAGAATATCAAATGAACCAAGAAAAAAATGTAAAGGAAGGTGGCCTAGTTGTACTAGATCTAAAACATAAAGGGACAGTCATCTACCTCATACTAGTTAAGAAATAGAGGAATGGACTAGGATAGGTACAAAGGAAACAGTAGCAAATGACTATAGCAATCTACTATTTGTCAACCCAAAGACATTAGCTTCTGGGAAAGAACTTTCTATCTGACAAAAATAGTAGAGCAAAAACTAGGCACAGACTCACATCTCACGCCTTATATCAAAATGTCAAAATGGGTACAAGATTTAGACATAAAGGGCAATACTATAGATCGATTAACAGATCAAGAAATTGTCAGATCTGTGGAAAGGGGAGATATTTGTGGGGGAAAAAGAAAATGATTTTGACTATATTAAATTAAAAGTTTTTGCATTAAAAGAACTAGTGTTGCCAAGATTAGAAGGAAAACAGAAAGTTGGGGAACAATTTTCACAACTAGGGTTCTGATGATCTCATTTATAAAATATATAGAGAATTGAATCAATTTATAAGGTTACAAGTCATTACCCAATTGTTATATAGTCAAAGGATATGAACAGGTAATTTTCAAATGAAGAAATTAAAGTTATATATGATCATAGGAAAAATGCTCCAAATCATTACTAATTAGAAAAAGGGAATTAAAACAACTATGAGCTACTATCTCACATCTATCATATTGGTTAAGATGACAAAAAGGGGAAAATTCTCATTGTTGGAGAGGTTGTGGGAGGATTGGGATCCTGATACATTATTGTTGGAGTTGTGAACTGATCCAACCATTCTGGAGAGCAATATGGAATTATGACCAAAGTGCAATAAAACTGATCATAACCTTTCTAGACCTATATCCAGAAGAAATAACACAAAATAGGAAAAGTTCTACATGTTTTAAAATATTCATAGCAGACTTTTTCTAGTGGAAAAGAATTGGAAATTGAGGGAATGCACATAAATTGGGGAATGATTGAACAAGTATGGTAGATGCATGTTATGGTGTACTATTGTTCTATAAGAAACCATGAATGGGGGCAGCTAGGTGGAGCAGTGGATAGAACACTGGCCCTGGAGTCAGGAGGACCTGAGTTCAAATCCAGTATCAAACACTTAATAATTGCCTAGCTGTGTGACTTTGGAAAAGTCACTTAACCCCATTGCCTTAAAATAAAAAACGTTTTTCAAAAAGCCATGAATGGTCAGATTCTAAAGAATCTTTGAATGAATTACAGGATCTGATGCTGAGCAAAGAGAGCATTACCAAAAGAACATTGTGCACATTAATAACAACATTGTGATTTGATCAACTTTGATGGATGCAGCTCTTCTCAGCAGCTCAGAGAGCTAGAACAATCCTGGGAGACCTGTTGTGGACAATGCTATCCACATCCAGATGAAGAAAAACAAATGAAAACAAGGAACCCCCCCCAAAAAAAGCCCAAAGAACAAAACTCTACAGACTCTGAATGAACATTATATTCACTTTTTAAAAATTTCTCTTACGTTGTACCTTCCTGTCTCAAGGTTTTCTTTCTTTTCCTTTTGTCCTAATTGCTCATATAGAAAATAACTAATCTGTTAACATGTTAAACACAAATGTGTATGTATGATATTCACCTGAGTGTTTGCCACTGAGGAGAGTGGTGTGGGAAGGAAGGATGGAAGGAAATTATGTAACTTGTAAATATGCAGATATATGTATATGAGTATTGAAAAACTTTCATAACATGTAATTAGAAAAATAAGAAAAATTATCAATTGGAAAAAATGCCAAAAACTTCTTAACAAATAATTGGAAAAAATAAAATATTATTTAAAATATCTTTTCAGTTCAGTAAACATTTATTAGTATCAAGGAACTATGTATGACCTAAGAGATCAAATAACAAAATATGATACCATACTAATCCTGAAGGAAATTCATAAGTAAATAAATAACAGAATGACAGAAAAAAAAAGATATTTCAGAAAAAGATGCTACTTTGCATGAGGGTTTTCAGGGGGTTTCATGGACAAGATGGTACCTAACCTCGTCCATGAAAAGAGTGATTTCCAAAGGCAAGAATGAAAAGGTGCAGAGGACAATTGTAAATACATGTAGGAGGGAGAAAGGAGGTCAAAATAGGGGGGAATATTATTTCTAAAGTCATCTGGCCATCTCTGATGACTGTCTTGCTATACTTGGTCAAAACTCTAGAAATGGTCCTATGGCTATCACTCAGTTGGTGCATTATATTGATATCATTTGGCAGCTAGGCAGTGAAGTCGATAGCATGCCAGGCCCGGAATTAGAAGATTCATCTTTCTGAGTTCAAATCTGTCCTTGCACATTTACTAGCTGTGAGGCCCAGTGCAAGTCATCTAACCTTGTTTGCCTCAGTTTCCTCGACTGTAAAAGTAGCTGGAGAAGGAAAGGGCAAGCCATTCCAGCATCTTTGACAAGGAAACCCTAAATGGGGTCCTGGAGAGACAGACATGATTGATGGCAATATTTGCTTCTTGGGTCACTAGCAAGGAAAAGCTATTTGGGAAGTAGCTAGTAGTTTAGTTTGATTGCAAACTATTTGCAATAACCTGTTAAAATCCTTTTTAAGCAGTAGCAATCCTGAAATCATCTTTCCAAATTTTATACAACCAGTCAAGGACAAAGTAATGGGAAAATGGAAAAAGGCAATCACTCAAGGGTGAATTCTGGAAACTGAGGGACATAGAATATGATGGAAAGGATTGGACATAAGTGCCATCTTGCTTGATATTTGATTATTGGGGGAAAATCTTATAAGGTCTGATTATACAATTGATTGATGCTTTAAAAAAATCATTGCTATTTAGATATTGAATTGTTTGTAATAGGAATATTAAAATTATAATGATTTTTTTAAAAAGTTGATGGAAGGGGGTGGCTAGGTGGCTCAGTAGATTGAGCACCAGCCCTAGAGTCAGGAGTACCTGGGTTCAAATCCGGTCTCAGACACTTAATAATTACCTAGCTGTGTGGTCTTGGGCAAGCACTGAACCCCATTGCCTTGAAAAATCTAAAAAAACAAAAAACCCAAAACAACAAAAAAAAAGTTGATGGAAGGATGGTGTGGCAGTGGTAACCATATTGAAATTTCCTGGAGAACCAACAGAAGTCTGGGGGGGAAGTGGAGGCAGATGGCCAAGTATTATCAAAACCACAAATTAGTCCAGTACATATACATATACACACATATATATGTTATACATGAAAAAACTAAAACCCAACAAAGTTAAGTGAATGAAGGCCAGGTAGGTAGTGAGTAACAAGATTAGGGTATCAATCACTGATTCTAAATCCTGGGCTTTTTCCAATATAGCCTATATTTTCTTAGTGATGTAGATTTTCAATTCTGTGAAGACATGAACTATAAATTAAGATTGTTTTGTATTATTCTAAGACATGTGAAGATATGTGTTTTTGCAATGTTGGTTATAATGGTGATCACACTTTGTTAGACAAGTAAATAAAAAACTGTGAGACTTACACATTGTGTAGTAGTGATGATAACAAAGCTTGAGATGAAAGTAAGGCCATCATTCATGCTGACCTGGAGTGCAGCTTTCCTGCAATGAAAATAGAACATTCAGAGATACTTTTCACAATACACGGGAAAGACTTTGAATAGGATTAAGGAAACCTGCATTCCAATTTCCATTCTTCAATTAAGCTAGCTAGGACAGTGTGGCAAAAATCATTTGGTTTCAATCTCCTTTTTTGTAAATTTGGGGAATTAGATAAGGTTATTTCTAAAATCACTTATCCATCTCTAGCATTCTTTGATTCTCTTGTTAAACTTAATCAAACTCTAAACGTGATCCTATCACCATCATGCAGTTGGCACACAAATAATTGATTCTCGAGAGACTAGCAGGGAAAAGCTATTTTATTCATTTTCCAGAAGTCAGACATACTACTTATTTTTTTAAATAGACCTTTTTAATATATGTTCAATGCTTTTTAAAAAATTTTTAGGGGGGCAGCTAGGTAGCGTAGTGGATAAAGCACCAGCCCTGGAGTCAGGAGTACCTGGGTTCAAATCCGGTCTCAGACACTTAATAATTACCTAGCCTTGTGGCCTTGGGCAAGCACTGAACCCCGTTTGCTTTGCAAAAAAAAAAAAAAAAAAACTAAAAAATTTTCATTTAATTTTTTTATTTTATCTATTTTTTTGCCTTTTTTCCAAGGCTATGGGGTTAAGTGACTTGCCCGAGGCCACACAGCTAGGTAATTATTATGTGTCAGAGGTTAGATTTAAACTCAGGTACTCCTAACTCCAGGGCTGGTGCTCTATCCTCTGAACCATTTAGTTGTCCTGACAAGTTATTTAAAAGGACCTCAACTTCCGAAGAGGATATGCAGGAATAAATTGGTCAATTTTGTCTTTCACCTCCTTTTGCTTATTTTAGGCCAACAACCATTTTCTAATGCGTGAGTTAAAGAAGTTTGCTTTTGCATTGTGTAAGTACACATTAAAAAGATCAAACACTAGTTAATATTTCTAGTATGAAAGGACATCCAGTCAATTTATTAGCTGGGAATGAAGTAGTAGAAGACTAGAGTTGGAAGGGACATTAAGGGTCATATAGTTCAAGGCCCACTTCCCCCTTTCATAGATAAATAATCTTATTAATACTTTTGTTGCCAATAATTTGCTCTAAGTAGATGGCTACTTGGTATAGTGGATAAAGAGCTGGACCAAGCATCAGAAAGTCTTGAGTTCAAATTTGGTCTCAGACATTTACTAATTGTAAATTAGTTTTCTCATGTGTAAAATGTATATAACAATACACTATCACTCATAAATGTTGTGTGGATAAAATGAAATGATAAATTATAAAGCACTTTGCAAATCTTGAATAATTAATTGCTAGCTATTGTTATTGTTAGTATATTGTTATTATCATTATGACGACTACTACTACTACTACTACTACTACTACTACTACTGCTACTACTACTACTACTACTACTAGTACTACTACTACTAAACCTATAAGTACCCTTGAATGACAAAGGATGTGTTTGAATTTCCAAAAGTATTTGAATTTCACATGTTATTCATTCTGTAGTAAGGATCTTGGCTCAAGCAATGTTTTCAGGTGCTGATGTTGATAATCAGAGATTCTTACAATACAAACAAAATAGAATCAAAAAAGAATAAGTACAGGGCAGATTCATGAATTTACTATTTTTTGTGCAAGGAACATAAACCAGTTTTTTTAGTCATTAGTATATAACTTTTTAATAGTGAGATCATTTTTGTTTTGTGTGAAGGCAAAATAGAGTGGCAAAAGCTCTGGCCTGGGAGTTGGGCTCCTGGGTCTGTTACACACTAACCATGTGATCTTTGGCAAGTCATTTAGACTTTCTGGGTTTCAGATTTGTCATCTGTAAGACAGGGGGGTTGGCTTAAATGATCTGTCTCAAAGGCCCCTTCCAGCTCTAAATGCCTTTGTCTAAATTTATTTTCTGGACCCAGTCATATATATCTATACTGTTCTTTTTAAAGTTCATTGGGTTTCTTTTCTCTGGGTTGAGCTTTTGAGCACCTTCTCATTAGTATGCATTGAAACAAAACCACACCTATAATCTGGGCTCCAAATCTGTCTTTGCATTTGAAAGTCAAGAAGTATACACCTTTATAGGAACATTCAGCATTATGTATCATAGTTATGTTATTACTTTATGGATTCAAGCCAATGATTTACCATGAAAAGTGACCGACATTAATAAATTCAGCTTTGTGACAGATAAGAATATGAAAGCTCCCCCCACTCTGTCCCCTTGACTAGTAATAGAATTATTCCATTTCAAGCTGATGAACATTCTTTAAAACTTACATGCCAACTTCTTCTAAGATGGGGGCTGGACAGAGCAAGTAAGTATCTTCCACAGTGAAAGGCTTCTTGTCTAGAAAAAGAAGATTAGAAGTAGTTGGGAAAAAAGGTGAAAAGGGAATTTCATGTTCCTTATCTCTCAAAGTGACAAAGAATATCCCAATAATTTTCATGTGAGAGTTATTATGTTCAGCTCCTGGCAAGTAAAAACTACCAGGTCCAAACTGGGTTTCCTCATAAAAACTATGCTTGTCTACCTGAATGTAATCAAGGAAAAAATGTTATGAGAGTCAGAAGACTTGAATTCTTGACCTGAATCTGCCAGTAATTCACTGAGAGGCCTAGAGTAAGAAATTTTCTCTCTCTGATCCTCAGTTTCCTCATCTGTAACTAAAGACTAGACTAAATAATTACTAAGGTTCCTTCTACCTCTAAAATTCTATAGCTGTAAAGACAAAAAGTGACTAGACTGAGTGACTAGTATGGACAAAGATTGCATTAGCTTCTGTGGGACATATAAGATCTCACATTTGTCTTCAAGAAGCTTATGGTTATTTTTATGAAAAACAAGGTAAATAAAAATAAAATTAATAATAATAAAAATAATTACATTACACTGTCTTGAACCAAATTAGTTTCATGATATTCAGAAGAAGGAGAGAGAATTTTCATGATTAAGTTCACTGAGAAGATAAATGAACTGGGATTTGAGTTGGCATTCCAGGTCAGGGCAATTGCATGAGAAAAGTGGGAATACAAAATGTGTATGCTTTTTTATTTGTCTAGTTGTTTTGTTGCTTGTTTTTGAGTGGAAGGGATAGTTTATTTAGAAGAACAGCAGGAGATCATTTAGAAAGTTAGCTTAGGGTCAAATTGTGGAGGGTTTTAAATATTAGGCTAACAAATTTAGGTACTACTATCCTATGGGTGAGATTGAAAAGAGATAGCAAAATGAGAATCCTTATTTTCACAAAGAAAGGAAATATTTGTATCTGGAATGAAGAATTACTACTTAGTTGGTCCATATTCAACATATGAACTCAAATGCCTTTTCTTATCCCTGGCATAGAGGATTTGACCAAGTAAGAACATTAGATGGCAGAACATGAAAAAGCAAAGTTGTAAGGGACCTTTGAAAACTGAATATCAAACTGAAGAGGGACTTTAGGACATAGACCATCTCAAATAAAAGACTGTAGACATAAATTCTCTTCCATATAGAGACTATGTAGTTCAATCTCTTCATTTACAGGTGAGAAAACAGGTACCCAGAGAAGGAAAAAACAATTCTCCAAGGCCACATGGGTAAAAAGTGGCAGAGCAAGAGCAGCTAGATGGCACAGTGGATAGAACACCAGCTCTAGAGTCAGGAAGATCTGAGTTCAAATTTGAGTTCAGAACCTCCAGCACTTGGTACATACTAGCTGTGTGAGCTTGGGCAAGTCACTTAACCCCATACCCCCACAAAAAAATAAACCAAAAAATAGTGTCAGAGCTAAGAGTCAGACCTGGGTCACTGTTATCATGGACTAGTCATACATGGGAAGATAACAGTTCAGGGATTCAGCTCACTGCAGGGAGGTGCCTATATACTTTTGGCTAATTTCACAGTGGGTCAGCAATAAGTGAAATCATCCCAAGATATGATGATGGCTGACCACAGGCAAAGAGATACAGGAGAATGACCAAGTTAAAGTTCACACTCATGGACCATTTCATAGAGTTGCAGTAAACCTCCCACAACAAAAGAAACAGATAAGAATCATGAATTTATGGTCAGAGGATCTCTGCTCAAATTCCAGCTTGACCTGCCTGTAAATAAGAATTGTATTAAGTTGGATTGGATTGGATTGAGTGTCCCCTCAACATCTCGGTTTTGGTTTCTTCATTTGTAAAACTTTGAGATTGAACTATATAAGCTCTAGATTTAAATTATCTGGTTAAGGATCCCTCTCATTAACTTTCTTAGCTCTTTATCTCTTTCTGTTGTTGACATGGATCAGCAACTGAGATTCAAATGTTTCAAGGGGAAAAAACATAGGAAATTACTCTTGTAATATTTTTTAAAGATGATTTTCAATTCCCTACCAATGGAAATATTTGTCTATATGGGTAATTTATTGGGATCATAGCTCCCAAAATCACACAAGAGTTCCAAACTGACCTCTCCCCTTTGGAAAGAAGAATTGTTTGCTTTAGAACAAGCATTCATTTCACCACAAAAATGAGAGACTCGTGTGTTTGTGTGTGTGTGTGTGTGTGTGTGTGTGTGTGTGTGTGTGTGTGTGCTGCACACAAGCGAGCATTTGCTTTCCAATAACTTCAGTCATCTGATTCCTTCTTGGAACAATAAATTGGGATAAAAGAACAGTACCAAAAGACATCATCTGCTACCTAGTTGGTTTGTTAGGCATTTAAACGATGCTATTTTTCCTTCTCCTCACCTTCTCACAAAAAACAATCAGCTCTTGGATTTTATGGAGATAGAGAGAGCCTAGTGATTAAAGAACCAGACCTGGAATTAGGAAGGCACATTCAAATCTGACATCAGAAACACCATCTGTGTAACTTTAGACAAGTCACTTAACCTCTATTTGCTTCAGTTTCCTCCAGAACAGTTGTGAGGATCAAATAAGATAACATTGACCAAAATTTAGCTCTATTCCTGAAATACAGTAGCTACTACATAAAAGTTGGTTGTTATCATCATCATCATCATCATTATTCATATTATTATTATTATTATTATTACTATGTAGGTTTGTGGATTATTCTGATTTTTATTTTAAAGGAATACAGTGGGAAACTGTATAAAGGAATACATTGGAAACTGTAAAAACAAGATATCTATTAAAAATTGACTTAAAATGAAAAATAGGAGTTATGATGAAGAAGTTTCCAATGAAAGAGGAAAAGGTTGGATAGTATAGAATAGATTGACTGGTACACACAGCATAAAAGGATCTTAGAACTTATAGGGGGTTCCAACCCTTCATTTTACAAAGAGGAATAATAAGGCACAGAGAAATTTACTAATTTGCCCATGGATATTTAGCTACTAGTAGGAGAATTAGTCCTCCTGGTGCTAACACATAGCACTGGCCTGTCACATGTTTATTGACTGACTGCATCAGTCACTAAGTCTCTTGGCTCCTACTCTTGGATCTTTTTGATTAACTACAATTTTGAGTCCCTTTCCGGACTCTTATCTTGAATCCCCTTCTAGACTCCCTCAATTTCTCCCAGGAGAACATTGGAGGGGCTCAAGACAAGTTTCTCCCTATATACCAAGGTTTCTATTTACCAGAACACTAGTGCTTAAATACCTTTTCAGTCTCTAATCCAGTCCCACTCCCGTGGCACTTCGTAAAATAAGACTCTGGTGCTCAAGGATACCAGGTGAAGATAATTTACAATGCTCCCATACACAACAGTCCCTAACACTACAGTACATTTTGGTATGACTGGAAACTGACTGCAGAAGAGGAGTTTGTGAGTGGAGTAGAAGTGGTGGGAGATTTATCTGATAAGTCTCCATAGACTCAGAAAAAAATTTAAAACTGGAAGGAACTTTGGAAATGTTCAATTTTTTCCTTTTCCTATTGCAAAGAAGGAAAATCAGTCTCTAAAATCTACCATTAGATAGTTATCTAGAGCTCAGTTCTAGAACTTATAAACTGTAAATTGTGATTTTCCAAGTCTATATTTTACTTAAACTATCTGTTTCAAAATTGTTAAAGTAGGAGACATTCAATGTAGAAGATTAGCTTGATTTCTGGCCATTGATACTGGCCAATGATTTCTTGCCTAATTTAAATAATAATAGTAATGGATTTTCCCCCTTTTATGGAGAAATTACAATAACCCAAATATTTTCAAACCTCATTCTTGATATAAATATTGGCTTATGGTCAAAAGGAAAGGGGTGAGAAATTTTTACCATTTATTTGGCAAACTTTCTAAAAGACTTGAAAACAACCAAAACTGACATATCTGTCCTACCAAAGTTTGTATATCTATTTGCATTGCATTAGGAGCAAGGAAGAGTCTATTCTAGGTATGAAAAATATTCTCATTTACTTTTTCTCTTAGAGTCTGAAGCCTAGTTTTCTTGGTATTATAGAAATATTTTTACACATAAGTATTATGCCAATATTATATACATATATATAATACATATAAATACTATATAAGTATTTTGCATTTTTGCATTTAAATTTAGGAGCTAGCTTTGAGCCTAGTGGTTAAGGATGTGTCTTTGAGTGGCAGAATTTTATGATGGAAAGAGTATAAGAAATGAAATGGTGAGGTACCAAATTTGACAGCCATCTTTAAGGCTAGGTGCAAGTCACTTAATTTCTTGGAACCTGTTTCTTCATTTTTAAAATTGTGGCAATCATATCTCCAGTCCCTAATTCATAGGGCTATTGTAAAAATCATATGAGATCCCATCATTTATATTTTTATATTACATACATTACACCTGACATGTCACATAGTAATATAATTTATAATTAGAAGAGTGCTGAATCTGAAGACTTCTCTTCCTGAGCTCAAATCTGTTCTCAGACACTAACTGTGTGACATTGGGTAAGTCTTTTAACCTTCTTTACCTCAGTTTCCTCATCTGTAAAGTGAGCTGGAGAAGGAAATGGCAAACCACTCCTGCGTCTTTGTCAAGAAAACTTCAGATGGTGTCAGGAAAAGTCCTACATGACTGAAAAGACTGAACAGCACGAATTTGGGTAGAGTATAGTGTATTGAGGGAACTAATGCAGAATAAGTTTAAAAATGTGGATTGTCAAGGTTGTCAAGTATTTTAAAACCATACAGAGACACATATACAGATTGTCCTAAAAGTCTTAGTGATGTTTTAAATTTTTTAAGCTCTGAAACTCTGCTAGACTGCTTCTCAATAAACAGGCACTTGGAGCCTTCTAATTTTGACTATATTTGTTTAATTGACATGGTGTTCAAAAACAAGTTGCTCTCCAGGCTTTTGGTGGATTAGAGGAGGGTTCCAACAGTGGAGAAAGCTTAATAGTATGGAAAAAATGAAGAAACTAGGTTTTAAATCTTTCTAATAAACAAATCTAGTTTTCTTCTCTATCAAATGTGAATCACAGCTAGATTTCTATCAAATCATATTTCTTTGCTTCTGTTTTCAATAGCATTTGCAGAGAGGGAAGGGCAGTTTTCATCATAAACCATTCCAGTATCTTTGCCAAGAACACCCCAAATGGGGTTAGGGAGGGCCAGACACAACCAAAATGACTGAACAACAAAAACTTTTCTGGAATATTGTGTGGAGAGGGGAGCTGGTTCAACAGGAGCAATACAGTGGTATCACCAAAACACAGCAGTGGACTAGAGGTGACGAGGCACCTGTAGTCTCTCCAACATTTGGTCTCTCTTCCCACTGATGTGTGTATATTTCAAAGTGAGAGCCCTTAGTTTATCTGAAAATGTTTAATTACTATTTTTCTTCCTAAGCCATTTCATTAAATGCCTTTGCTTTGAACTAATTGTTGGCATAGTGATTGGAAGAGCTTGGCACAAGCATAAAAGAGAAGGGAATAGTTAAGGCTGTTTTGTAAATGACTAGTTGCTTTTGCAACACCAGGATAAGTTTTAACTAAGGCCTTAAGGAGGCCTAGGTAGGCTAATTATATTCTAGTTTGTAGGAATAATTGAATGCCCATTGAAAGATCCAGGTTAAGACTTTAATGCACAAGAAAATGTGACAAAGAAACTGCATTCCAGATTCAGCTTATAATTCATCATCTGTTCTTACTTCTCATCCTCCATCCTCCTCAACCTCCTGGTAGTAGGCAACAGGATTCTACATTTACACCAGTTTCTCATTGAATTGGCTCTTCTCTTCCCTAATGATGTTGAACAGTTTGGTGCAAATGATGCAAAGCTCAGTAGCAAATTGCAAACCTGGATACAAGAACATTTTGTGATGTAACTCTGAGTGACCTTCTTCTTGACCACTAGAACTACCAATTTTATGAGACAGGAAGAAGAGATATTTGTTGTCTTTGTCTCATAAGAACAGGTCTTTAAATTTTAGTCCTTATTTGTTGACCAGGTTCAAAATATCAGTATCATTGTTATAGCTTAAGCTTTTATAATCTCTACTTCTCCTTTATGAGATAGCACTGAAGGCAGTAATTAAAAGGTAAATTAAGATATATGTCATTGTCAGGAATTAACATCACAGCTCAAAAAAATCTATTTTTAAAACATTCAGAAAATCCATTGAAGTCAGCAAACACGTTTCTTTGGGAAGATGAGTAAGGTCTAGAGCATGAGTTTCCCTGTGGGTGATGGCTAGGGATGCTCCAATGAGGAGACCAAGGATCAAGCAGCTGAGAGTAATCATGACTTAGAGGATACTTTAGCTATTTTTCCATATAACCCAGAACTCAACCTGACTGAAAATATAGCACTAAATAGAAAAATAAAAATTATATTCAAACTTTAAGGATCATGGCATCCAACACCTTCATTTTACAATAAGTAAACTCAGACTAAGTGAGACAAAAGTTTGTGCATTTTATTTTTTGCCAGTCTTGCTTTCTGACTAGGTGGCATACTAGAGAAATACCAACCTTTAAATCAGGAAAATGTAAGCCTAAGTGCTGCCTTTGACTCAAACGAGCTGAATGATTATGGGCAAGCCACTAATCCTCTCAGTGCCCTAAACACTCTAAAAGTATATTCTAGATGGAATTGACAAATTGTATTTGTAGAAAGAGTTTTCACACTGGAAGTTTCTATATTAATAAAGTGTAAGGGAATCCTCATTGGAGGGTAGATCCTTTCTATACTTAGCAAAACTGTACCTTACACAATTAACAGTCCTTTTGTGAAACCATATCTGAAAGCCTTCCATCCTGATAGGAAGAAGAGGATATTAGAAAGACTCAACAGTAAGTTCCAAATATGTTCTAATATTAAAACGTTGTTTTCTTGCCAAGCAACAGGAATTTATAATTGCAAAAAATTGCATTTCTTCAAATATTTTGGGTCAAAAGTTGTTTTTTTATTTGATACATTATAACAATGCCATAGAGTGGGTAGAGGAGGTGTTATGTTTAATCTATAAATGAGTGAAACAAAGAACAAAACAAGATTAAGCAATTTGCCCAAGGTTCCATATTATATTACTGTCAAAGACAGATTTAGAACTATAGGATAATAGGATTTTGAGATAGAAAAGATCTTAGAGATGATTTAATACAATGCTCTCACTTATAGATTAAGAAGATAGAGTTAGAAAGAGATGTCAGTTAGTCAGTGATTGAATTACAGTTTCTCATCTCATCCCAAATCTAGTTCTCTTTCCCATGACACCATGCTGTTTTCTGGACAACCACTATTCCCTTGAATGCTCAACTCCACTTTAAGTTAATGACTACTCTCTAGATGATAAAAGAAAACTGAAGAAGGACAATGGCACCCAAAGTTCTAGCAAAATTTCATTTTACTTTGGATTAAATCCACTGAAAAATTACTTCCAACTGTTGACATTTCACAAATCATCTTCTAAGCCAAGAATTAGCCTTTTCTCAATTTGGTGCCTTAAGGTCAGAGTAATTGCAGAATTTAACATGAAACCTACCAGCTGTGTTTTGCTAGACTAGATATTTCTTTTAAGCCTTTCTTTTTACTTCATTAGAGAAATGCACAGTCTAAAGATAAAAATTCAGTCTATTCCTATCCATATAAACAAGTTCCACTTAGGCAGAATGGTTTCCAGTTGAACACTTGCTAGTAGAAATTTCACATATAGAATAAACTATGAGTTTCAGAATGGAGAAGATACTGCCTTAATATATCTTTATCTGTAGATTCTGCAGATCACAATTACTGTCTGTTCCTTAAGAAAAGAACAGACAGCTTATAGGTAAAGAACTTCAGATAGAAGTAGACTTACCCTTTAAATCCCTAGATTTAACTAAATTCACATATTGAGTTTTAGCATTTTAATGGATATGAACTTGCTAGAGTTCTTCAGGACCTATGCTAAACCTAGCTTTGGCTGAGAAAATACTTTGGAAATCTTCACACAATTTAGCAAATAGTGATCTGTGTTTGTTCTGGCTATACTTTTTCCTTACTCTCAACTTAGAGTCATGATCCAAGAAAAGATATGTTTTCAACTGGAAATCCATTTGTGGAGAAGTTGGAATTCTAAAGAAGAGACACTAGCACATTTTTGAACTGAAGAAATGACTATTAAATGGCTGGTAAATAAGAAAAATTAATGCTTTTTTCTAATGGTATAATGAAAAGCATACTCTAATTTCCTCATTTTGTAAAGAGACAGAAGAAATTGTTGGGCTAGATCATCTCTAAGATCTCTTCCAAGTTCCAAGTGGATGATCCCATTATTTTGAGAAATGACTAGAAAGTATCAGGACTGAGTTTGTAAAAACACTTTGATGCCTCACACATTCCTGATTTTATCCTTGTGGGCACTGCCTTCACTGATGCTGACTATAACTCCTTCATCCTATAGTAAATGAATTCCTGAGTTGCTATAGGAAAAAAATAACCCACACTCCCAAGTTTAAAACCTTGTTGGTATTGTTGACTCTTCCTTTTTTTCTTACCTTTCATGGCCAAAATAATTACCAAGTCAAATCAATCCTATTTCTACAACCAACATTTGGGTGGACTCCAATGGTCCACTTTATGTGCTCTTTATGGGGGTGCCTGCAAGGACAAGTGTCATACAGCATAGGAAGATATAAATGAGTTGTGATTTGATTCATTGATGAACTCCCAAATGAATAAGAATATATCCATATGAATATTTATCTCCACTTTTAAATCAATGAGCATTTAAATTTAAAGAAAACTGAATCAGAGTTGGCTCAAAATTCTAGCAAAATTTTATTTTACTTTAGATGAATATCCACAGACAAAAATATAACCTTTAAGTCCTAACATTTTTCTCACAAAATATTTTCTAAGTCAACTTTTGGTCTTATCTCAGTTTGTTTCCTTGAGGACAGAATAAGTGCCAAATCTTAAGTAAAAACTGTCAGCTGTGATTTGCTAAGCTGGAACTTAAAAAAATGGTTCTCTTTCTTCAGAGGGGGACAATTCAGCATCCAAGGACCAAGTTAATATTGATCCATAAATGAGATCTGCCTAGGCAGGGGGACTTTCAGTTGTCTACTTGCAGGGGATTAATATCTGAGACTCAGGCTGGGTTGAGGGAGAGGAGCTCAGAATGATGGAAGGATACTTCAATAGACCTCCAGATCACAAGTACCACTTACTCTCCTTTATCTTCTACTCCTAATGGACTTGTGTTATATATAGATAAGGGAAATGAGGCAGAGAAATTACTTTCCTACCCAAGAGAACAAATCAGTCACTCTGTAAATATTGGAGTAACCATGGTCATTACTAAATTTCCAGGCTGCTTCTAAGCACCAACTTTGCCACTTCCTAAGTTACCACATGAGAGAGAGAGAGAGAGAGAGAGAGAAGAAGAAGATAAAGAATTAAAGTATTTATATAGTTCCTACTATATGCCAAACAATACAAATATTTCATTTTATCTTCACAACAATCCTGCAAATAATAACAGCAACCCTAATCTTAATAGCTCCATTTTACAATTATGGAAACTGAGGCAATCAGAGGTTAAGTGACTTGCTCAGAGTTATATATTTGAGGTCACATACAAACCCAGATTGTCTTCTAAGGTATCCCCACTAAGCTCGGAGATGCTTAGATTTCTCCAAATGCTACATTATCTCAAATTTCCCCAAGATGCATTACATGATCTTCTCCTTGATTATATATTTCTATGGCACTGTGTAATACCATTTTAATTTTTTATTTATTCTTAATTTATGGAATAAAATAAGCATTTCTGTACCTTAGCATAATAAAAAAGATTGCACATAAAACTACAAATCCTTAATGAACAACTTGCTATTCCTTTTAAATAAATAATAGTTATATAATTAATATTTCCTTTACTTTATAGTTTTCCACAAGTATACCTTGTCTACCCAATTAGACATATAAGCACCTTGAAGACAGGCCTACTTTGTCCCCTCATAGAATCTACTACAATATTAAGCAGATAATAGGCACTAAAGTCTATTAAGAAGATATACAAGCATATTGTTTATTAATCTGTTCTTCAAGGACTCATGTATTCTTCAGCTATACATTCTTTCTACTTTAATAGATCCATTTCATGAGTTCTTTTGGCTAAAAGAAATCTATTACTGCATGGCTAGATGTGTGGAATAAACTTCCCTGCTTGGTCTAAGCTAGGCTGGTCTAACCTGATGGATACTGTATCATTTGTTTTCCTTACACTTGATTTTTTCCTAGATTCATAGTATCTTCAAGAGTTTGAAGTCTGCTAAAATTGCCTTTGAGAACCCAAGGTCACTTCAATGGCATAATGAGACAGTTGAGAAGGACATGCTATTAATTTCAACCTTGAAAAATGAATAATAGCCAGTTCTTTTCCTCCAACTCAAAGTCTTCCCCAGAGTTGACAACCAAAATATTTTTTAATAAACACACCCTTGAATTCAGAGTAGTAAGTCAAACTACTTGATGCATTTTGTGAGGAAACAGCTGTATTAAAATAAAATTGCCCTATAGACCCAAGTTTCATTATTTTTGAGGAAGTGCAACTGGGTTGTAAATTAAAACTGAATCACTCATAATTATAGAAGTTCAAGAAAGAATGAAAGAATGGAGTAGTCTCCTGAAGAAATTGTATTATAAGCCATCAAAACATTATTTCACATACTCATAAGGCTTTTGTATTCCATATCATCTTACACTAATAAATGAGGACAATTATTAAAATTACAATCTGATATAATTATATATGACAAAAATATTTCTAATCCTCAGAAAATGATTGGTTCATTTATTTCAAGCAATATATAATACAATATAAAAGATCTTAGGAATTTTCTTACAGTTAGGCATAAATTGATATAACTCATACTTAAAATTTTGTGTTTAGTATATTCTGATTCATTAGAATTCTGTCATATATGCCTGCTATGAATTACTAATATATATCCTTGATAAATTAGATGTCAAATCCATTTTCTCCCTTTTTTACTCCCTCATAAAAAAGAAACCTATTGGATTTTATATAGAATGATATAAATATATACAAAAGGGATAGGCAAGGTCATGACCATGAGATAGGAAAATGATAATAATGAAAGTAACGATTGCTTATATTATTGGAAAAATAATAAAATGCATGGTTTTAGTCTTTAACATCTCAAATTTTATAAACACCTTGTGATGCAGGTAAGACAATAAATATCCCCATTATATAGAAGAAGAAATGGAGGTTCAAAAACAATAAATGACTTGACTAGGGTCACATACATAACAAAGGACAGAGCTGAAATTTCCAATTCAGGTTTCCTGCCTGAAAGCTTCTTACCATATTACCATAGAACATATTGATTTCCAAGTTGGGTGAAGGGGAGGAATTAGATTGAAAAAGAAAAAAAATTGTTGAGAAGTATATAGTATCTTATGGTTTACCAAATATTTGATATATTAATTTTTGATACTCAGCAATTTCAGGAAGTAATCTAGGTATGACTATCCTCATTTTACAGATGAGCAAACTGAGGTTGAGAGAAAGGAAATGACTTGATCAAAATAATAGAGAGTAATTAAAGGAACAATATTCAAATTCAGGTTTTCTATTTCAATTCTGTTATATCATAATGTACAAATATCCCTTAAGAAGATGAATCTGGAATTTAGAAGACTTTTAACAGAGAGGAACTATTCTAACCCTTAGCCAATGCAACATACTGTGAATTATAGCTACTTCATAAATGTTACTGTAGGGGAATTCCTATTCAGCTATGATGCTGTCTCTATAATGATATTTCCATCCATAGACATCTGTACATTTTTAAGCATTTCCAGAGATCCAGAAAGTAGACTTAATATTCCAGTTACCAGGCTTATTTTGGGTAATATGTACAGGTAAAGGTTAAAGAGGGTATAATTCAGAGTGCATGTTAGGAGATCATTACATATCTGCTCAAGAATTATTCTGTTTTAAAATGTTCAGAAATTTTAAAAAAGGGAATATACCTTTAACAAGGAATCTATCTACTCTAACAAAATAGGAAAAAAATATGAACACCTGAAGAAGCTAAAAAAGAAATCACATATACATAGTTGCAGCTAGACAGCGAGTGAAAGGAATACTTGAGGCAGCTGGTACTAAAATGGATATAACGCAGGGTCTCAAACACTAGCTGTTTGTTCCCCTTGCTGTGTACATGACAAGTTACTTAACTTCTGATTCTGATTCAATTTTCTGAATCATCCAATGGGTATAATAACACCTACTTCCCAGGGTTTGTGAAGATCAAATGAGATAATATTTGTTGAAAGAGCTTATTCAAGGACTGGCATGTGGCTGACACTACACAAATGTTTATTTCCTTCACGTTCCCCTTCCCAAGGAAGAAGCGATTAGGGAGAGGAAAAAAGCTCTTCAGGAAGGAAAAGGGATAGCTTATTTCAAAAGTAAATTTTTGAATTTCTAACTTTACCATGTGTTTTGAGAGTGTATTTCCATCATAATCATTGAAATGATAAGCAAGGACAGACATTTTTGCAAAATTCATTCTGTAATTCTGTAAGAAGGGGAGGCTACTGATTCACTAATAGTTTAAGGAAAGTAACTGTGGATTGTGCATGTGGGTAGAAGAGATGGTACTCACTCCACAATGCCTCCTTCTCTTATTTAAGATTGATGGGATATACCCAGCTCCTTAGGCAAAGCATGCCACAGAAAAAAGAGAATCTGGATGAATCTTTTGTTTCCAATAAAATACCTATTAGGATGGGGTGGCTAGGTGGCGCAGTGGCTCGAGCACCGGCCTTGGAGTCAGGAGTGCCTGGGTTCAAATCCGACCTCAGACACTTAATAATTACCTAGCCGTGTGGCCTTGGGCAAGTCACTTAACCCATTGCCTTGAAAAATTAAAAAAAATACCTATTAGGTGTCAATTAACTCCTCTATCTTCTACTATGGGACAGCTCTTGCCTCACATTTAAGTGTTGTGGTTTCCATCTAGGAATTTGGAAATGTTCAAATCTGAGGTTTATAAATGCATGTAAAATGTCAGCTACAGAGTGAAATCATTATTTTCTTGCCCTTCACCATCTGATAAATTGAATTAGTTACTTTAAGTTCCTCAAAAATAATGCTCAAGTGGCGGCTAGGTGGTGCAGTGGATAAAGCACCTGCCCTGGAGTCAGGAGTACCTGGGTTCAAATCTGGTCTCAGACACTTAATAATTACCTAGCTGTGTGGCCTTGGGTAAGCCACTTAACCTCATTTGCCTTGCAAAAACCTAAAATAAATAAATAAATAAAAATAAAATACAAAAAGTATTCAAAACCTTTTTATTGTTTTGGATTCCAAGAGATAACAAAAAAAAAAAAAGACACAGACTGGTACAGTTGGCAAACCCAAGAGACATTGGTTCTATTGCCAGTTATATCATTAATCACCTTTGTAACATAAGACAAATAAAAAAGTTTTTAGAGCTAAAAAGAGATCGCTCCATCATTTTATTAACAAAAAACCGATGTTTTAAAGGAAACTTATCTTTTCCAAAGTTACACAGTAAATGGCAGAGATGATAGTCAAATTCATACCCTGAAATTCATTGTTCTTTCTACCTCAGAAAGCTGCCTCTCACTTTCAGTTAACTTTCTGTTTCCTCAACTTGCAGTAAAATTTACAGAAGTAACAATATAATACATGTTCAAATGTTCTGAAAAGTATAAAAACCAAAAACATTTAATATAGAGTGCTATTTATTTTATCTCTATAGATTTGGTTTATTGTTTACTAGTTTCTGTCATGTCTGGACTCTTTGTGACCCCATTTGGAGTTTGTTTTGCCATTTCTATCTCCAGCTCATTTTGCAGATGAGGAAACTAAGGTAAATAGGTTAAGTGTTGTGCCCATGGTCACAAAACTAGTAAATGATGGAAGCTGAATTTGAACTCAGCTGTTCCTAACTATAAACTCAGCACTTCATTTACTGTTAACACCTAGCTGTCTACCTCTGCAGATACTCAATAATCATCTATTTGATGGATGTCAGCTGTGAATAACTATGGATCATTGGAGGGTAATTTCCTGTAGTAAGCCTTGTTTGAAATTCCCTAGAAGCCTTTGAATCATCTTAAATTGATTTAAATTAAGAACTTGCTTCTAAGAAAACCTCATTTGCCAAAGTTGAGGTTTTACTTGTCACATCATGTACATCTAAAAGCTTTTATCTTTATGGATCTTATTCTAGTGGTCTCCAAAGAAGAATCAGAGTACTCTGGGAGTTCATGGAATGAATTCAAAGGGTATGTGGTCATTCATTTGGTGGGTGGGAAGATGAGGAAAATTCCACCCTGATCTCCCAATTCAGCCATTTGTGGGTTTATCTCCAACACAACTGCATTGCCACTTCTCCTTCCCCCAGTGAACCCCCTTCCACTATCAGTCTCCTGTGGGAGACTTTCAAGTGTGGGTATGGGACTTTTAAGGTGGTTATACTCTAAACTATCATGGACACCTGAAATACCTACAGTTACAACTGAAACCCCCCCCCCCAATATACTGATCCCTAATCACCTAGTGTGTAACTTCAGTTTCCATGGGTTTAGTTAGTTTATGCAAATGATTACTATAGCTTTATATCCATCCATAAACTTTCTACTAAACTCTAGTCCCATATCATGAAGGGCCTATTGAACATTTCAGATCTAATGCTGTTCACTGGAGGATTCTATGGCTGGTCGGTCAGTCCTTCCCTTTAGACTTTTTATTTTTCAGTGGGGAAAAAGTAAGTAGTATAGGATGAGTAGAGCTAGTTGGTTCCCAATTATATTAACTTTTTCTCCAAACCAATCTATTTTTTTGAACTTCCCTGTTTCCATCAAGAGTACCATTAACCTTCAAGTTTCCCAGAGTCTGAACCTCATTATCCTTGACTCCTCATTGAATTAAAAATTATCTTACGTCATAAATGTGCTCTTAATTGCCAAATCCAATGGTCTTTTCTCACTTCCCTTCCTTCTCAATCCTATTGCAGCATTTGATACAATATTAACCGCCTTCTCCTCATGGATTCTTAGTTTCTTTTCTGAGGTGTCTTGCTTGGTTCTCTTTCTAACTTGATTCACTAGAGAAGTTCCTTCTTGCTCTTCTTTGCTGGACTATCATCTATATCATATCTTCTAGCTGTGAGTTTATCCCAAACCTTCACCTATACTAGGGTTCCAACCTTTTAGTTCTTTTAAGCTGCAACACCCAATAAAAACTTGTCAACAGCTGCCTATAGAATATAAGGTCTAGACTTTTTCTCTTCTCACTTTTTCTATTTTTCATTTGATAACTTCAGTTCCATGGGTTGTTAGTTTATTGAGATGATTACTATAGCTTTACATTAATCCCTAAACATTCTCTTATACCAATCCCATATGATTTGAACATTTCAAATCCCATGTCCAATAAGTATTTCAAATGAAATGTCTTAAGCAGAACTCATTACTTTCCCAAAAATCCACCCCTCTTCTAGAAAAAAAAGACCTTTGACCTTTCTGTGGAAGGCATCATCATCCTTCTAGTCATCCAGGTTTACAATTTTAATATTGTTCTTAACCACTCAAAATCTTTACCCTATATAGTCAATAAAATGTCAGTCAATTTTTGTCATCTTCCTCCATATCTATTACATTTATCTTCTCTCTTCTCACATGTAACTATCCTAATTTAGGTCCTTATCACTTTTTGCTTGAATTATTGTAATAAAATTCTAATAGATTTCTTGACCTCAAGTCATTCCTCTCTCTGATCTATTCCCCCATACCATTGTCAATGTGATTTATATAAAAGTTTTCTATGTCACTCCTCTATATAATGAACACTAATAGTCTCCTACTGATTCTAAGATCAAATATTTTTCATTTTTATTTGATCATTTAAAAACTTCTATTTTGTGTAAGTTTCATAGTATCAAAATTATTAATATAGTTGCATGACTATATAATTCATAAATAAACATAATGGGGGTATGTGCTTAATTTTTAACTGATAAAACATGAAATTTTAAAAAATTCTATGTTGTCAGTCATTTGGTGGGTGGGAAGATGAGGAAAATCCCACCCTGATCTCCCAATATCACATTTAGAATTTTTTGGCTAGGAAGAACAAATTCCATTTGAGAGCTGAAATAGAGAAATAGACTTAATTTTAGAAGTTCAATAGCCAAACTTTCAAGTATATTCAGAAATAGGAAATATTTCATTTTTCAATATCATCTTTCAAGAGTTTCAATATTTTTGCCTTCCATGATTCCTTGGCTGAAAGTGGACTCTCCCTCCCTTCATTCTTAAAGCACTTGGTCTGGATCTCTTGGCAACATACGTCATGTTTTTATATTCAGCTGTAAGCTCTATGAGGGTAGGGACTCTTGTCTCTGTCATCTTTTTGTCTAGGTGCTAAACATACAGTACTTATATATGCTGTAAAGCATTCAGTAAATGTTTGTTGAATTAAATAATGCAATGAAATGAGAAAATTTCCAGTCTACTAGATTAAATACTTCTTGATATTGGTAGCTCTACAACTAAAATTAAAATATAGCAGAGAAATAGCATGATATTACATGAAATGAACGCTGACTCCCAAACTTTCTGAGAATTTCTTCTAGAGATCTTTAATGACAGGGATTTATCTGTTTGTGTTTAGGTATGGAATGAAAATAATATGTTCCTTTTGTACAAAATTATAATAGTAATATTATAATTATAAAATTATAATAGTAATATCATAGAGTGTGGCTATATGACTTACTGAGTGTTGTGGAGTCGTTGATCTTGAAGCTGCAGAGTACTCTATCCACATTGCGAGCATGACGAAATCCATTTCCTCTCACAACCACTTGAAATGATTCTGCAAAGATAATTAATGCAAAGATGATTTATTGAAAGTTGAAAGAATTAACCTCAGATTGACATGTTGTCTTGAGATACATCAAAGCATGCCAAATTTTTCTTGCCTCTGTCCTATAATTTTGCCAAAAAAGTTATTTTGTATTAGAAAACAAATACTGTAATTCCCCTGGGTGGTCTTTAATCTTTCATGTAGCTGGGCAATGTATGGTATGGCAGAGTGTTGAAGTTGGAGCCAGGCTTTAAATTTTGCCTCAGTGTCTGATAGCCCATGACTAAGCTTTCAGTGAATTTCCACCGTAGATATTGTAGGAACTGACTTTGCTCTCCAGTAGGAAAATTGGAAAACATCTTAATCCCTGACTTCAGAGAGAGCAATAAATCAACAGGGCTATTAAAGTAGTAGAAATTTATCAATGAAGAAAAGTTATAGAAGATATAAAAGAATAAGAATGGATAGAATCTCTAGGTGAGCTAGCACTTTGCATGCCTAGAGGAATCTTTAAGATATATAGTCTGATTCTTTTTTATATAACACACATGGGCCCATGATTCTGGAGGTAAGGAGTAATTTGCCAACATACACTCTTCTGCAATTTGAAACCTTCTCTCCCTTCACTTGCCCAA